>NC_064617.1:577978568-578298568 GCF_023898315.1 Schistocerca nitens
GAAGACGATCTTCATATTCCTAATGCGATTAGGACATCGTATACTCTTGACGACGTTTAGCACCTGTGCAGTCAGTCACCCAATTTCAGAATTCATTTTGAGTAATCCTGCTAAATTCCCAAAATATTGTCTTTTTATATTGATGAGTAATATGGATAGTCGTCACGTTCATGTGCCGTCTACAACGCAAATTTAATGTTACTATCCTAGGAACTAACCTGCAATACGTTTTGTATTTCATAATCGGAACTATCTGCATTAACCGTCATCAGAGCAATGTCAGGGAACAGAATGCAGCAGTGCCTTGCTACCTACTTGAGGACCTGCTTGAGTCGTGTTCTAAGGAAAGGGTAGTTGCTGGTTCACATTATATTACACTAGCGAGAAGTACCGACTTTTCCTTTTCTCTGCAAACATCCAGAACTAAATTCAGTAACTAAATGCTAAGAATATATTTGCATTGTGCCAACTCAAAGATCAATAGATATGGATATAGATATAGATACAGATTTTTATATTTAAAGCCATTCTCGTTCTGCGTTGGAATAAACATCATTCATTATTTGCTTGTTCTTGTTACGATTGTTATTGTCATTCTCTCACTCGCAAGAGTTTTCGCATTCCTATTTGGTATCGATGCACATGAAGAGTGGCTATGAAAGAAGGGAATACTGAATGTTACGTCATGCAGAATACACTCATTTACTTCGGCTCCTCGTGATCTACGCTACAGGAGAAGTGAGATACATAAAGTTGACAGTGTGAGGACAGACCTGGTAGCACAACTGTGCAACTACACAGTGTTACCAGATAAAATGGTGCTGCGGAATCGAAAGTGTAGTACGGACTTTGCCACAGTAGCAGACAGCTGGTAATTTAGGACCATGACCGTGGATTACACTTTGGTCAGTGCTGGTTAGAGTGCTGCAACTGTAAATGGAAGGCTTTGTTTGATAGTCTTATGCTGATGCTGTCTGAATAAATTATGCCATTGGATACAAAGCGGTTTAGTTTTGAGACCTAACCCACGAGGGGGGAAGGCACAGTGGTCTGCTTCAGGAATTCCAAGCAATAAAACACAAAAAACAACCCAGGAAGGGAGACATGCATTTGGAATCTGTTCATCGTTACGGGGTCAAACAAGAGGGTAACATTACTGAAACAATGATCGGGCTACTTAGTATATAATAGAGCATACAGATTTCAAGGAGGAAACGTATGAAGACGCAGACTTCCTCGTTATCAATATGTGCGGCATATCTTTCGTGTTAACGAAAGTAAATTCCCGCTTTACCTCTTCTTACGTGTCAAATGAAATGAATGCCATGAGGAATAGAATATTTGTTGACTGCGTCTCTTCTTGCTTCCATCCTTACCAACATATTTCTTCATTCTCGTGGTAATCATGACATTCTATGTGTATGCTGCAAAAGATTGCAAGTGGACAAATTCTACATCGAGGTGCAAAGCGTTATATTCAATTCGAATAAGCTTCCGGTGTATTTTTACTTCGTTTGTATTTTTAGATGATTATGAACGTTACGGAAAATTATCTCACATGCTTTATGTTGAATGAGAAACATTGAATGATCCGTTTTGCTTTCCCTACGTTGAAATGATATAATGTCGGCGTCAACAGCCTTCTTCCACGCCGGAAGCTGAAACTTGTATGATTCTGGATTAATGATAATTGAATGTCTCATATGTATACATAGCCCACAAGGCGACGTCAGAAACCATCAGGGGAGAACGCCGCATAAAAACCAAACGTGCGCGCGCGTCTCCACTCTGAAGAACCGTATCGGAGAATCACGGCAAGCATTTCGCTGAAGAGCTGCCTCGTCAGAGCGCCTAGAAATGGCAGCGTCGTAGCAAGTATTTGTCAACACTCTGATAGTGCATTTACTTCCGGGTGTAGGTCGGCGTTATTTCGCTAAATTCACTTGACATTCGTTTTCCACATCGAAGACTCGTACGATATAATCCACTGCAAGATGACACAATTAGAAAGTATATTTAATTTCTGGACTCCAAGAACGGCGTTCTTCACATAAGTAACACCTGTTTGTGTGTGCATTCGGGAGGACGACGGTGCAATCCCGCGCCCGGCCATCCTGATTTAGGTTTTCAATGATTTCCCTAAATCGCTTCAGGCAAATGCCGGGATGGTTCCTTAGGAAGGGCACGGCCGATTTCCTTCCCCATCCTTCCCTAATCCGAGCTTGTGCTCCGTCTCTAATGACATCGTTGTCGACGGGACGTTAAAACAGTAATCTCCACCTCCTCTGTTCGTGTGTTAAAGGTTGCGTTTTGAGGCTCAGGCAACATCGCAGTGACTATATTCCGCCTCTGGCCGCCAGTGTGTCGTTAGCTCAGAGGTTCCCTTGTGCGTTGCAGTGCTTGTACTATAAGACATAGCAGTTCGAATCACGGTAGAAGCCGCTGACTACAACCTTTTATTTTCCATTTTAATTAATGGAGTTGCAAACTGCTAGTAAAAATTTCTTATGCGAAATCTGAAGAATGCCTTTAAACATCAATCTTCGTCCGATTTCGACTTAGTAAATTAAGTTAATATCATGGATTTCTGCTTTGCAAATTCCAAGGTGCTTCACTGTAAAATAGACCCTGAAAAGATTCAAACCGACTGTCAACGATATAAATTTGAGCTTTGTTCGTCATATAGGTCTAACATGTCAGAAGGTTGTTTATGAAGTGCACATGATCATTAATATAGTTCCCTTCTTAATTTTTGCAATAGCATTTAACTGTAGACGTTTTCTAACACCGGCGTTAGCAATTCCTTTCCGTTCTCTGAAACCTTCAAAACGACAAATTTTTCTGGTTTAAATCTGATGACCTTAACTATCACTTCCGATCAACAATAAATACTTCATGAACCCATACATGGAACTCCAAATGTGCAGTGTTCCTGCACTGCTACAGAGCATGCATTGCAAGGTATTCACACAGTTTATCGCATAGACTTACCATAAGGAATGAAACAAGAACTGTAATACACTTTACACCACAGACGCTCACTCTGGCTTGACGAAAACATCCAAACATTGACCAAAAGTTGCACAAATAATTGAGTTTGAAAGGAAAAGAAACGAGGTATGAAGCATTTATAAATTCATCGAATGTAGTGAGGTGGTTTAATTTCGTCCCAGCCTATAAAATTAATTTCGGGCCATGCTCAGCTCTTGCCGATTAATGTAATATAATACCCGCCTTCTAATCAGGGCGTCTGTCTCCGTTACTTTTGAGCGTGAATGGAAATTGTAGAAATTTTCTGTGGAGCAACATTTAATAATAAAGCGTTTTAAATCATCAAAAGCGATGAGCGGTAGCAGGCGCTTTCGATAAAGAACGGGGGAGAGCAGCGCCGCTGCTGTCGCCACGGCCGCTGCCAGTAGCCAGCAAATGGATCCCGGAGCTTTACCGCATACGGCGTCCAGAGGAGGACAGTCTGCAGGAAATCTGCCGCAAAATCGTTACTGGATAAAATTTTGATATCGGTGTGTCACAAAGCGAAATAGATTGAATCTGCGCTACCATTACATTCACGTCTTCAGCATTCAGACAGAAGAGGCTATAAAAATATTTTATGCCAGCTGCTCTCGATCCACTGACATTATGAACAGAAACAACGCACGCTACCGCTAGACCACAGGCGTAATCGGCCTAGAGTTTCTCTATCATGGGACAAGTTTTCCTCCAGGAAGTGCCGCAGTCTACAGTGTTGCCAGATTGTGCAGATAACCGGACTTAGAGAATTAGCGAGTTGGCCAGTTTTTTTGTCCCATGTCGCGATCGGCGCGGACTTAGCCTCTGAAGCGGCCGGCCGCCGGTCAAGTTTTATGTCAAAGAGTGTACATGATTGATCTTCTAATGTTTTCATGGGGCATATATTTTCTGATGCCTTTTCGAGTATGTTGCAGGAAGATAATGCCTACTTAGCACAATGTTTCGACGACATGCCTGATGTCTGATATCATGTATGCCATGTAACCGCTCTTTAGAGAGTGGTTATACAGAAACGAGCATTAGATTAAATTCTGTAATACGAAATGTTCTAAGAGCCAAAAAACGGCAGTAGTATTTAGAAATAACAGTTAGTTAAAATTTTACAAAGAGATATTCGAAATAGAGTAAAGCAAAGCAGTACAAAGCGAATCCAAAGAAGACATAACTGAGCTGCGTTTTGTTTTGAATGTAATATATAAACCAATGCGCAGCATTGTTAGGTCTCTTTAGATTTGTTTTCAGCGGTGGTGACTGTGTTCGCAGTTCTTCCGTGGTAGTCGGGATTTTGGGATTAGAAGCCTAATTAAATTGCATTCTTAGAACTGGATTAGACATTGGAGTGGTGGAGAACAGATTATTTTGGGATAAATTCAGAGACGAAGTAAATTAGAGGTGATTGACTGTATGAACATTGATATTCAAGTGAATTGTGATTGTACGTGTTAAACGAAACGCTACGATCGCATACTTACGATTGTGAAGAGATTTATTGACAAGACGGAAACTTTTATGTTGAATTAGGACTTTATTCGCTGTATGTGAATTATTAAACAGTATTGGGACAGAAAATAGTTTGGACCTTATTACAATAGTATCTTTGCGCTCGTTGTCAAGGTGATTCCGCTAATAACCGAGAAGTGAAAATAGTGCCCGTTAAAAGACTGAACTTGTACTGAACAGACATTGAAAGGATTCGAACTCATAATTAATATCGTGTCGTGAGAAGTGAGAAGCTTAGACATTGTAAGACCCAGATACATATTTATACTGGCAAAGGACAGTTTCATGGGAAAGCATATCTTTGGTGATAGGTACACGAAGGAACGTAGTAATGACTGACTGTTATCATACCGAAACAATACACACTAGGATCAGCTCTCCTTTCATTGATCCCCCAGTGCCATCTCTCATTAATTTAAGAAATTAATTGTGTCAATAAAACAGAAATATACGAGACATTCCCAGTATTTACTAAATTCCATAATCAGGTAGTACATAGACAATAATACCTGTGAACATTCAAGGGTTATTGAAGGAAGATGATAATCCTTTTTACAAACACATTTAATAGGATTCAACAAAGGCATACAGACTGCTAAAGTAACTAAATCAAATTACTCAGGGAAACAAATTAGTAAAAATAGACTGGAACTCAGCTGATATCTTACTCCAGAGTAATAAAAAAAACTGTCTTTGGATCCGTTGTGATTGAAAGTGTATGAAATATCTCTGGAAAAACGTGATCTAGTTTCAACTGCTAGTTCACACGACTAGATTCACAACGTGATTCAGAGATGTTTTATGCCAGACCCACACGGCAGGGAATGGTTCTTAACTAGCCGGGACAATATATATACAAACTTTTGAGATCAGCTCCGCTGCAGGTGGTAGGGGTGGGGGACGGCAAAGCGATATCTGTGCAGTCGCGACGACGGTGGGTGTGCGGGCCTAGCCAGCAAGCCCCAACGTTGACGATGTAGCATATTGGCTTTTCTTCTGAGAAGACGTCATGTGTGGGATGTGGCAACGCAGTATCCGGTTGTAAAGACTTTGCTTAGTATCACTGATGCCACGGCGACTGCTACCAACAGCTGCCTCTGTGTTCCAGCGAACACGGGAGGCCTCCTGGGGCTGTTCATGGGCTTCAGCTTCATGAGCGTCGCAGAGGCGGTGTACTTCCTGACGCTGCGGCTCTGGTGCGTCGCCTTTCGTGCGAGCCACGGCGGCCATGGCGACGCCGGTGCCGACGGCAGACACTTCGAAGTGCGGCCATACAAAAAGACAGTAGCGCCGTATCCCTTCATGAAATAGACCACTGAATAGTGCCTCTCATTGTAAAATAATGTAATAAATGTTAAGTTTATGGCGAGCAACTATTTCATTTCTTGATGCACTGGTGTTTCATACACGATGCAGTGTTGTACAAACAACCATGTAAAGAAAACGAGCAGAAACCATTTTATAACAGTATTCGCTGGTGGACAGCGAAGGATGGACAAGATAAATTTGATTCAAGAACACCCACCATTGTCTGGTATGATACATGGTTGTATTTTGGATACATTGTGAATAAACTTCATAACACATTCTTTTATTGCTATAGTAAATACGAATAATACAAAAGGCGTATATCACATTCTGCCCGCTACAAACAGAACTCTAGTTGCCTCATCAGTATCATCAGGTTTGAAAAAGAGTCATCTCCAGTACATTTGAAGTGGATTACTGACCTCACTCAACGGTTATAGTATGTTGTAATGCTGTATATTATTATCCGCTGGGGCCAGTTGCTACACAGCAACTGCGCTACACCATGTTTAAGCCCATTGTGTAGTAAAACGCTTTTCTGTTCTCCTGAAAAATTTACGTTCTGGGACATGACACCTTTTCCATTCACCGATTCAGCTATAATTTGTCAGTGATATCCGTTAAATTGTATCCACCACTCCAGACTGAAAAGTTTGTTCCATCGTGATTCAAAGAACATATTATAGTAATACTCATTTTAGTGACAATGAGTGTAAGTCATCTGAGCAACGATTACCTGTCCAGAACGTGCTAGTGAGAACGGGAGTACATACTGTTGGTCATTAAATTTACGGTGCCATGACGGCAGCAGGCAGGAAACGTCTAACTGACGCACATGCAAATGATTGACATTTCAGCGCAACCACGGAGGAAATAAAGCCATGTACATTTTGTGCATAAAGAAAGATCGCACAGCGGGTTTCGTGAGAGGATAGTATTATCCTTCGTGGAAGAAGGAGAAACCCATACCTGAAAGTGCGCGAATTCGACAGCAGCAGGTCTGTCACCAACTGAGACGGCGGTTTATCTTTCTGCAATATTGCTGTTTATGTTAGTCGGATCCTACGTCTGTTGTAGGAATATGCAGTCGATGAGCTCAATAGATAAACACCGCCAGCGACTAGCACTCGACAGGACAGACGTACGGTTGCTTGCCTGATCACGATGACATGACTTCGGCATGGGCCTCTTTGCAGCAAGAGGAATATCCACAAAGTAGGCGATCGACGTCTTGAGTTCCACTGTCTGGCTGCACTGTGCCCACTGTTACGGCTTATTTTGATACTGATAGACAGACTTACTGGTAACAATGGGCACTAGCCGGCCGCTGTGGCCGAGCGGTTCTAGGCGCTTGAGTCCAGAACCACGCTGTTGCTACGGTCGCAAGTTCGAATCCTGCCTCGGGCACGGATGTGTGTGATGTCCTTAGGTTGGTTAGGTTTAATTAGTTCTAAGTTCTAGGGGATTGATGACCTCAGAAGTTAAGTCCCATAGTGCTCAGAGCCATTCGAACTATTTTGAACAATGGGCACTTGTCTGGCACCACGTTCTCCCCTCACACGTGTCTCTGCTCTGTGTGCAGCATTGCAGTGTGTGTAAGGGGTCTAATGGGAGCATCGACGGCCAGACTGTACCACACAGCTGCCAATACATTTATGACCTGTGAAGTTCTGTAGCTGTGCCGTACGTTCGTGGTCTACTCGACATTACCTTTCAGCACGATAATGTAAGACTGTATGTTTTTTGTGTTCTTCCGACCTAACTCCACAAAGAGCATTTTCGACAGTTGCCCTGGATAGAATATTCTCCACATCTCTCAACCACTAAAAACATATGGTCATAGGTTTATGAGACACTGGCGTGCCACCACTGACCGACCAGGTTACAGCTGTCGTTGGTACCAGAGGCTTGTACCAGATTCTGCACACTGTATACTGCTGTAGCACACCAACTGTACTGCATCAGAAATGTGCAGGGTAGGAATTTGTTTGCAGTAGCACCAGCTGCAGGCAGGCATGGGAGTTATGCTTAACATAACACAACCGTTGCAATACTGGAAGGCGAGCTGGTCTGGCAAGATGTGGAAGCAGTTGACACAGCAGTTGTAAGTAGGCTGTTTAGGTTTTTTTTTTTATTGGTAACGCCACGTAGCGCTCTGTATGAAAATCACTGACTGTGCTGTGTGCAGTCTGTGGCTGGTTGGCATTGTTGTAATACTCGCCATTGTAGTGTTGGGCTGTTGGCTGTTAACAGCGTTGCGCAGTTGGAGGTGAGCAGCCAGCAGTGGTGGATGTGGGGAGAGAAATGGCGGAATTTTGAGAGAAAATGATCTGGACGTGTGTCCATCAGAAACAGTACATTTGTAAGAATGGATGTCATGAACTTCTATATATATTATGACTTTTGAACACTATTAAGGTAAATACATTGTTCTCTATCAAAATCTTTCATTTGCTAACTATGCCTATCAGTAGTTAGTGCCTTCAGTAGTTTGAATCTTTTATTTAGCTGGCAGTAGTGGCGCTCGCTGTATTGCAGTAGTTCGAGTAACGAAGGTTTTTGTGAGGTAAGTGATTTGTGAAAGGTATAGGTTAATGTTAGCCAGGGCCATTCTTTTGTAGGAATTACTGAAAGTCAGATTGCGTTGCGCTAAAAAATATTGTGTGTCAGTTTAGTATTGATCAGAATAGGCAAAGAGCGAAATGTCTGAGTACGTTCAGTTCTGCTCAGCTGTTTGAAAATCAAATAATTAAGAGGTTTATCAGCACAGTAATTCATTAATTTTTCTAAGGGGACGTTTCACAGTACCGAAACGGAAGAGGGCGGAAGCCTTTCCATACTGGCGGCCAACAGAATGTTTAGTATACGTGAGCAATGTACAGTAAATCCCAAGCAAATGCAGATGGAAGCGTGTAAATACCTAGCCATTGTAAACTTAAGTCACTTCCATTAGTATAACATCTCTATCACCACAGGGCTGTGAAGCCTCAGAGCCATCATGAATGCTGTTCATGCACCACAATTTGAATCTGCATCAACTTAGTCCACCCTGAAACTTTCCTCAAGCACCAGCCCTGGGAAGCAGCTTGCTGGGCATCAACACGGGGCAGTGGGTCATTGCCGTCATGTCACGTGCCTAACGTCTACTGAGCAGCGCAGGGTGCGTCAGATGTGCCACAACGCACACGCGGCCTCTCAGCTAGTCGAAGCGCTGAGCCCTGGAGTCGCTGCCGACGGAGGCTGTTGCTCCATGAGCCACTGTCCGGCTGACGCTGCATTCTGTCAGCATTGCGGAGCGGCAATGTACAGGAGGCCGATGGGTGGCTCAGTCACGCTGCCACTTCCTGTGGTGAGCCATGGGGGCAGCCGTTTACCCTTAATAAAGCAATTTATATTTTCTGACTGTTGGATTGGCACCACACGGCGTCCCCCTGCATCTCAAACGCACCTTCTACGAGGGCTATTCGGAAAGTGAGGAACGATCGGTCGCGAAATCGAAACCACAGTGAAAATCCGACGAGACTTTTCACAGACGTTTTAGGCAGTGTCGCAAGAATGCCCGTCAATGGCATCAAGACGCTCTTTTCAGTTGTGAGCGCACTGTGAGCGATTAAAGATGCCTAGAACAACAATGTCTTCCGCCAAGTAGGAGGGCCCGCTGAGAAGCTTCGCTAAGAAGAGCTTTGAAGACTCCTCGTACTTTATTTCGTCTGTATGCTATAACTACGTCTAAATTCAATCTTCCTTTCACATGCCGACGCAACACTAATGGCAGTTTAGTGCAAAAATATTTTCACGATAGAGTTCTAGGCTGGATGTCTACATTCGAAAGCCGTCATGCTCGAGAGTGAGCCCCTGTTCTCTGGATTTCGCAGCGACTGCTTGTAATTTACGGTGTATACTCATGTGACAACAGCTCGCGCAGCATAAGGCGTGAGGATCTTCGAAGCGTATAAACTAGCACCATTATTGAAATGTTCTAGAAAATCCAACTGTGTTATACACAAACGTTACCTTAGGAGGAAGGTTTGTTGTAATGAAAAAAAGAACTGGAAAACAGATAGTTTCAATCACAATTGTGAAATTATTCAATGGATACCTCTTACATTGTCTTCGCCTTCTAAAGAGAAACGACTGCAAAAACTTACCCCACAGTCAGGAGGCTATAGTATACTGCGCGTTTCCGATACGAGCAAATGGCTCAAGTGGCTCTAAGCACTATGGGACTTAACATATGAGGTCATCAGTCCGCTAGAGTTAGAACTACTGGTACTTAAACCTAACTGACCTAAGGACGTGACACACATCCATGCCCGAGTTAGGATTCGAACCTGCGACCGTAGCAGCAGCGCGGTTCCGGACTGAAGCGCCTAGGACCGCTCGGCCACAGTGGCAAGGCCGATACGTACTGTCAGGTTTCATATACAGACAGCATTTCGGGACTTTCACCACAATGTAAAACATGTTTATGGAAGTTGAGACATCAGGAAACTCGATAAATAAATTATTCGACATTACACAGTTATCAAAATGTGTATGCGCTAAAAATACACTAAGGGAAAAAACTGCAACGCCAAGAAGGTGTTGTTCGACGTAACAGAAGTTGATAGGCATGTTTCCACATCTGAACGATGATGACTACTCAACTTTCGCGCCGGTCGCATAACAGTGGCGATAAGCGCCACTATGAGGTTGCAGTGCATCAGGTTGGGTTTAAATAAACGCTGAAACAATCGTTAGCATTAGTTACCTTTGGTATTGTACGTGGTGAAGTGATGTTAACCAAGAATGCCTTGAGGCAACAAAGACGCCATTATCAATACTTCACTGAGATTGAACGAGGTCGTGCAATAGAGCTACAAGAAGCTGGATGTTCCTACTGCGATATTGCAGAAAAACGTGGCAGGAATGTAGCCACCTTACACGACTGGTGGCAACTGTGGTCAAGAGAATGTTCTGTCGCAAGAGAACCGGGCTCCGGACGGCCACGAGGCACTACCGAGTGGGAATACAATCGCGTTCGGCGCATGTCTCTGGTGCGCCGTACTGCATCTGCAGTAGCAATTAGAGTAGCAGATGGCACCAAAGTGACACAAAGAACTGTTACAAATCGGTTACTTCAAGGACAGCTCCGAACCAGACGTCGTGAAGCTAGAATTCCACTGACTTCAAAATACCGCCGTTTGCGACTACAGTGGTGTCAAGCGAGAAGTCATTCGAGGGCAGGGTGGGTCTTTTGTGTTTTCTGATGGAAGCTGGTTCTGCCTCGGTGCCAGTGATGGCCTGCAAACAACCTGTCTGCGTGCTGGACACACTAGACCTACAGTTGGAGTTACGTTCTGGGTTGCGATTTCGTATAACAGCGGGAGCACTCTCGTGGTTATCCCACACACCTTGACTGCAAGTTTGTACGTCAGTCTTGTGATTCGAGCTGTTGTGCTGCCATTCACGAACAGCATTCCAGGGGGTGTTTCCAAATGGATAACTCTGGCTGACATACCGCTGTTGTAACCCAACAAGCTCTGCAGAATATCGACATGTTGCCTTGGCCTGCACGGTCACCAGACCTGTCTTCAATCGAGAAGATGTGGGACGACAACTCCAGCGTCATCTACTAACAGCATTGACCGTCCCTGTATATTGACCGACCACATACAACAGGCATGGAGCCACATTCCACAAATTGACGTCCGGTTCCTGTAAAACACAACATTCTCGAGGTTACACCGGTTACGAACGAACCAACATTTCACATTTGCAGTGGTTTGCCTCGCACTTACATGAGCCTGTCATCTTGTAATGCCGATAACTTAACTGCTGTTTGTTACCCAGACAAATGTATGCGCGAAATTTGATTACTCTAATTTAATTATTTTTTTATGTTGCGATTTTTTTTCGTGTGTATATATGTCTTTTGATGCAGGCACAGAAATAAAACTATGACGCATTTTTGCTCTTCCATACGTTTTTCACCTCCAGATTTGTTATAGACAAACGTTATTCATTGTGTTCATTGCTTTCAAAACTTTTGTCCGGAGTGGTGATCCCCTAAACGACCAACAGAATGCAGATTACTATTGTTAATGTTCTGTTTGTCGTTTAAAAGCCATTCTTGTGGAATCCTACATGGTTGTGAGATGGCTTATGATGCGAAGCTTCTCTTAAGATTTTGTTACTGAAATTCGTTCTGGCTTTTAGCAGACAGAATAAACGAAACGGAAAAAACTCTGACAAATCGCACTGTTTTCTGAGTGAAATGTGAACCAGTTAGGAATGAAACCACTGACTCAAAAGGCGAGTTCGTTACCGCCATGTCAACGACCTGCTGCTATTGAGTGTCTCTAATTATTACCACGATGCGTAAGGTAGGTTGCTCGGAACGTGAAAGAACATAGCAGTCGTAGCTTAAGCACCGAGCTCAAATAATGACTTTTACTTACTCAAAGTCTGATCTTAATTGAGAATCATGTTCATTGTTTTATCAAGATCAAAACGAACCATTTTCTCTCATCCAAACTGATCGACTGGCTGCGAGAGCCTCGTGTACTGGAGAGTAAGCACAGCCCTAAATTTAATTAGTGGATGATCACCCACTGGGATGTTTTATTCTCATTTCAGTAACTGCGCTAAGATCCTAAACCTTTCACAGGAATATCGATTTCGACAACTATGCAACCCACACTACAGATTAATAGCAGAGAGTAGTGTAGGTAAGTTTCCTATGTAGCAATGGTTGCAACTATTCTCTTCCGGCTTAAGCGTACTACAAACTGACATTGTTATCCAACAGATGCCTTCGACGTCTTGACTAATGCTTAAAATCGTTGTTAGTATGAATTTATCAGGACAACCATGTGGATGTAATAGAGGTGTACTTACTAGTAGACTGTGTCAATTTATATCCCATTTCAATAAACGTAGTCGGACACGCTAGTGTTAACTTGTCTATCTGGCGAGGACCATCTCAATGAATTGCGAATGGTTCTGACAACTGCATGTAACGGGTGAATTCCGCTAAGTGTGTCGTCAGACTGCCGGCAATCGATACAGATATACCAAAATGTTCTCACAAGTGTAGTCCAGAGTATCAATTCATTTTAGCTATATGTTGACCACCACAGTACTCATCACTTGAATAATCAAGGGCTCCTTCTGTGAGTGATCGATGCATTGCGTCAAGTGAAAGAGATGACAGACATCTTTTGAACGAGATATGTGCCAACTTCTTTTTCAGTTACTATTAAACTAAACTAAACTCCGTCCGAACACGCCTTGGAAGGCTCAACGGTACCGACCGGCCGCCGTGTCATTCTCAGGCCAAAGGCGTCACTGGATGCGGATATAGAGGGGCTTGTGGTCAGCACATCGCTCTCCCAGCCGTATGTCAGTTTACGAGACCGGAGCTGCGACTTATTAATGAAGTAGCTCCTCAGATGGCCACACAAGGGCTGAGTGCATCCCGCTTGCCAACAGCGTTCGGCAGACGGTATGGTCACCCATCCAAGTGATAGCCCAGCCTGAAGTTCTTCTGTGATCTGACGGGAACCGGTGTTAACCACTGCGGCAACGTCTCTGGATTTTCAGTTACTATGGTAACGCAGAATTCCTGCCAGTGATGGAACCGTAGGAAGTATAATGAGAGGCAGTTAATTCTACAATTAATTTTACACCCGGAGAGCTGCTTTAAGAACCGTTAAATTTGATTGCCAAACGGAAGATCGATGGAATTTAGTTTGCGGACGATTATGGTCGCTAATGACTTCTCCAGACTTATCTTTTGTCGTTGTTTGGGACAAGACCTTCTTTCGGTTGCTGGACGTCTGAGGAAATAAATGCCATTGTCAGTGGATGGGGTTATCATAATATGTTAGAGTCGATAACGAAGTCTAGCGTTGAGGTATTGTACATCTATTTCTACACTGACGTTCAGAGAAAACAGAATACCTTGAACGACTGGAGATAGGTCGTTCATATTTTCAGGAGACGTACATTAATATTTTCTGCAGATATCATTAGCACTGCAGTCACCTCGGTTCAGCATGGGTCCTTTTGCCTTGTAGACACAGGGTCCGTCATGGGCCTTGATAACTTGTTTCATGCGTGATGGTATTGATGCGTCTAAGGCGCGAATGGCGTCCTGTGGGATAGCCATCACTGCTGCACTCGCTGGTTCCAAAGTTCATCTCTGGTGATTGGCATTAGGTTACAGTGCTGCACCTGCCGTTTCACTGTATCTCACACATTTTCGATTGGCAACAAGTCTGGTGATCAGGGAAGCAAAGGAAAATGCTGACACCCTGTGCCACCAAGAAGGCACATTTTCATGCAGCAGCGTCTGGTCGTGCATTGTCGTGTTGAAAAATGGCGTCTGGTGTATGGTGTAGAAAGGATGTCATTTCACGTAAGTCACACTCGTCACAGTGTCCTAGACACGAACCAACTGTGATTTGTGGTTGTACCCAAAAGCACTGCACACCATAAGGCCTTGAGTTGGCGCTGTATGTCTTGTACGAATGAATCACTGAGGTGCCTCTCTCTCCGTCTGTGGTGAACCAACTGCGGCCATCATTTTCAAACAAACAGAACCTAAATTCGGCCGAAAACACTATCAGATGCCATTCCTATCCACAGTGACGTCGTTCCATATACCACCGTCGTCTAGAAGGTTTCTGCATGTTCCTCAAAGGTAGACGGAGAAGTGGACAACGTGTACGAACTCATTCCTTAATAAACGGCGACGGACTATCACCCCTGACAGCGTACGATGCTTTCCATTGTTGCGTCAAAGCCAAAGAGGACGCGAACCTGACCTGCAATGCCATTCGGATGAGGTGTCGATCTTCTGGGGGGTGGTCTGGATGGTACGATCTGACCCATCTTGTCGTGTTCTACGGCCTTCGGTGAACCATTCTGCACACACCCGTTGCACTGCCGAAACACTGATGCCATTCCTGTCCCCAGTGGCGTCGTTCCATATACCAGTCCCACACGAGCAGCAATTTCTCGGATGGATGCCCTCTTTCAAACTCACTGATTTGACGATATGGTTTGAGCATACGTCTGCGAGGCATCCTGCACATCTGCCCAATTCACACTGATCCATCACCTTCGGTTTATAGCGACAACGAGAGCCGTAGGCGCATTTTACCAGTAGGTGGTGTGGCGCCGTGATGTCGATGTTGACGTCGAAACCGAGAGTCAAACTGGTTCGAATGCTAATCATTCAAATGGTTCAATGGGACTTAACATCTGAGGTCATCATTCCGCTAGAACTTAGAACTACTTAAACCTAATTAACGTAAGGACATCACACACATCCACGCCCGAGGCAGGATTCGAACCTGCGACGTAGCGGTCGCGCGGTTCCAGACTGAAGCGCCTACAACCACTCGGCCACACTGGCCTGCTGCTAATCATTCCTGCAGAACATACTAATGTGTATGTCCTGTGAATATGAATCTCGTATCTCAGTTCGTTCAAGATGTTCTGTTTTTTCTGAACCCTTCCGACCTGGTACTCTAGAATAGGTCGCTCTAGTGTCCTACATCGGGTCTCCTTTACAGTGAACAACACTTTCCCATAATTCTCGCAATAAACGGACGTCCACCATTCGCCTTCCATAGTACAATCCTTACATGCTCGTTCCATTTCATATCACTTCCCAACGTTACGCCCAGATATTTAAACGACATGCCTATGTCAAACCGGTCACTACTAAAGCTATATCCGAACATTTGTTTTTCCGTCTCATCCGCATTAAATTACATTATTATACATATAGAACTAATTGCCATTAATCACACCAATTATAAATTTTGTCTGTCATCTTCTTTCCTCCTACAGTCACTCAACTTCGACACCTTACCGTACACTATAGCATCTTCAGCAAGTCACAGTAGATTGCTGCCCACCCCGTCTGACAAATCATTTATGTACAGTCGTGCTCAAAAGTATCCGAACGACATGAATTACATTTTGCCTGAATCGCATGCAACCCACATAACGCAGCTGTCTAACAGGTCCTCTAATCGCTCCTTTGTACAGTCGTTTGACTATTGAAAATGGTTCCAACAAGTCACCACTAGAAAACACTGCACTGTATCGCAATAACTCAAGACGTAAAGTAATACCACGATACTAGAAATATCGGGGAACACCTTATCACAGATAAGACGGTCCTTAAGGCTTGTAAGCTCACATTTATTGCAATAAATGACATACCTGTAATGTTTCCACTCTCATTATTACGTCAGATAGGTAATGCACGTAGTAAGTTCGTCGTATTCATGATTTCCTCTTCAAAGTAATATAACGTACCTGTTATTTAACACAAATGACATTAAAAAGTTAAGTTATTCACGAGCTGCTAGTTGAGAATATGCATGAACTTCAAATGACACGACGAACCGTCTCGTTCTGCATATGGATGCAAACCCAGGTCATGTAGACTAAGATTTCGTGACTGACGGAAACTAACAGCCCAGCCATTCCTGACTAGGCATACAGAGAGTGATATACCTCGACTTTAGACAGTATCAGTTAGCAAATATCAACTTTAAATTACATAACGTAAACATTTTTAATGGACTCCAACCCGGCACCTATCGCTGTTATATTCTAGAGAAAACAAACGTTAAATATGGGTTTGTTACACCAGCACCGACATGTGAGCATGTTTGAATTAGAAATAATATGACGAAGAGTTCAGTGCTGACTGGTAATCGAACCCCACACATATCGTTGTGGACTACACACAAACAGACGTCAGCTACCGAAGTTTTCTCCACCAGCAGCTCGGAATAAAATCCTTGAACTTACAGTGATCTCGCAAATAGTTATATGGCCCACAGGGAGTCAAAAACGTCAGATATCGTTAGTGTTGACAACGAATGGAAATGCATTAAAAATCAAAATTATTATCCACCAGCACATATGTGTTCTCATGCTAGAGGTTGATAATTCACAATGAAAACCTTAGTACCGGGCCAGGATTCGAACCCATTCACGCGAAATATGTGGAGGTGTTGAGGAATCTGCAGTTCTGAAAAAACAACAAATTGTAGTCAAGCTGTATTGTCACGAAGGGATCAAATTCCGCGTTAAGGGCGGTCGGAGTTGCTTTCCCAGTTCAGAACCAATTTTATCGGTATACAGAAGCTCAAATAAAGGATGGAGTAAGTGTCCTGTGACCCTACATAGCGTTTGTTTCATCACTAGAAATTAATAACTAGAATAAGAAAGGATACTGGTGATAGAGTTTCTACGTGTCGCCATTCCTCACTTTATTGTGGTTCAACCTAATGTCTACTTGGCAGAGAAGGAATATCATGTTTAACGTGAATTTCAGACCACAATGCTATTACACCTTCTTCACTTGGCGTAGCCAGAAGCGAATAGAATCTGTCTCTCCTATCAAAAAGCACCGGAAAAAGTTGGAATCGAACCTAGACCGTCAGTATACGAACATATCATCAATCCAACAGACCACCAAACCCTCTTCCCTATAACTAATTTTTCTATCATAACTCCGATGCAGCACACTCGATGAGAATTCTGAGACACAGGCTCCCTGTAGTGGTTAGTAGCGTGTTCAGTACATTCATTTACTTGGTTGACAGAATCGCCATGAACTAGCTGACTCGGCTATCCAGACATACATTCGATCCTATTATTAAAACACCAAAATAAAATAACGTAACTGCCACCTACACAAAACTGCTAACTGTGTAGGATGCAGAAATTTAAATGGGAATTGTTCCTTTCCATTTGAGCTACTCTGTTGCGCTATCTGTTTGTTGAAACCGTCTTGCAGTGCAAAAGAAAAGCTGTAACTGTCTGTCTCTCAGAAGTCTAGATCTAGCCATATGCATTATCTCACAGCACTGTGGAATGCGGAAGTTCAGGAGGAACTGTTGTTGAATTCTGGAGCTGCTGTAGCTACGTGGCAGGTAGTAGCATAACGGTAAGCGTTGCGCACTTTGGATAAGCCGGCGTGAGTGCTATTACATTCGCTGCTATAGTTTTTAAAACGCAATTCTGCTGTCTGCTGAAGTTATCAATTTAATGGAACTTTGAACGTAATTACCCTCACTGCTCAACCCAAATTAGTCGCATGTGGAACAAGGGCTAACTTCTGCGACATTTTGTTCTTTTCAAGTTTAATAGACGGCCAGGCAGCAGATGCATCTCGAAGCTTTTCTATTATGTATGGGGAGAGAACATCGTGCCAAAACAGTCAGAAAAGTATTTTCTACATTAGCTGTCGTCTGGTAGTGGCATTTTATTCTTCTTCTAACCTTGTTTGACAGCTGTAACCGAGAACAAGTTTTCTACATGCATGTAACCAATAAACTGCGTGTGCATTGTCAGACTGTTATCTATAACATCAGAGAATTCGCACGTGTCGTTCATGATTAATTTCTCTCTCATGTTTAGTATTGTTTTAACAACACTAAAAGAAACGTTATGTAAACTGTGCACTGTGTTGTAAGAAATGAAATAAAACTGCCCACTATAACCTTACGAAGAAAGTCTGTTTTAATAAAACTGTATATCTCTACACAAGGGTGCCTCTATTGGAACGAATTAGTAAAATACTACTCACTTAGATTTCGATTGGGTCTGTGTTTAATTGGTATGCTGTGTCATACTCAACAGGTATGCAAATGTGTCATTTCATAAATAAAGTTATGTATTCCTAGAAACCCAAAATTTGCTTGTCAGCAGTGGAAAGTGGCGTTACCTGTTGTGCAGCATTGTAAGTTTTTGATCATTGCACTATGAGCTGAAAGTATTTTCTTGCGATTTGCTTATCTATTCATTTCCTTCACACTTATCAAACTGGGATGTGAGTCTTAAGTGAAGAACAATATTGAATTTCGTAGCGTTGTCGGTCGATTCGAATTTCTTCAGAGACGCTTGTATTGTGAAGCAGCTTGGCAGTCAGCAAGCCGAGATCTATGTTCATTAATACAACTTACTGAGTCGAGCTGCCAAGAGGATTTGATGTGTGGAAGTTTTCTTCTGATTTCGTTACAGAATTTTTTCTGGAAATTCTCAGCCCCATAAAATAAACCACGATAGAAAGTTCTCATACGCTGTCCCCTACCGCGGTTAGAACTGATGACTCCTTGAACCATTAATAGCATTTCTTTAGTGAAAAATTGAATTTTCTGTCTGAGTGTCTTAGTTTACATGAGGATTATATAGCATGAGTCATTCAAATGGAAAGGCAATATCAAGTGAATTTAGCGAGTCAATTCAGTACCATACGCGGAAGAGATTGCACTGTCACAGTGTTGCCAAATGTTTGTGACGATGTTGCCAATTCTCAGCTGTGCTACGAACAGCTCTGTAGCGTTATAGGAGGAGAATCCTGTGCTCGTGTAATAGGAGGATACAGAGAAGAGGCGCGGGGTTTGGTTAATATGCAGCGTTTTCTCCTACCAGTTGTGTCAAACATTCAGGTCTGTAATCTTCCATCACGATTACAGTTTCCCACAAAATATATACGAATAAAACACTTACCTTGTTACTTTGTGACAAAATATTATTTCAGTATAATACAGAGTCTTTGGAAATCAACTTTGCACACCTGTCACGAAAAGTAAGATCACAAACACTTTGCACCTCGAAATCGATTGCATCTATATGCAGTCTTGTGATCATACAAGTAGAATTTCATGAATTGCGGGAGAATGTAGAAAAATGTTGGTGCGAATGGAAGCTGTAAGAAGCACAGTTGACTTATTATTCTGTACCACGTAATAATCAATTCATTTGAAAATTCAGAAGAGAAGAAACTAAAAATTATGCCCATTAAGACAGAAACTAAGGCGCAGATGCGGGCACTGTGCAGATCTGCGCTTTTTCATTTTCAGATCTATACAAATAATGTATACTAACCAGCGTGTTCATTGCTTTCGTTATGTTTCCCTCTTGTTTAGTCTTCTAATGATGAACTGCATCCACATCCATGAGTCTGATTGTTTCTTTGTATCATTCCATCTACTATCTTTGTGCGTTATTGTTCGGTGTTCAAAAAGCAAAATATAATGCCTGCTCCCACGAGGTATTAAAACGAGGTCGCAAGAAGGCTAACGAATTATAATCAAAATACAGTGAGACGCCAGTTTGTTTGTCGTCATGGTGTTAAGTCGACAGAAGTAGTTGGGTGTTATTGCCTGCATCACCGGCATCCCGTTGTCGTTTTCTCTTATTGAGATTTTCATATTACCCTGAAAGTAAGACGCCGAGAGGAATGTGTATATTCTCCGTGACGAAACATCCCATTCATCCTGATCCATTCGTTACGTGCATCGGCGGCAATGAGTGATAGGAAATATGTTGTGATGTGACGAATAACAATAACAATGGTAGTAATAACAAATCAATAATCAAGGACGTTTACAGCATAACAGACGATTAACAAAATAACCAAGAAAGGCTGAATGTTTAATGGGCGCACTGCGTAGGTGTTCTTACCACTTTCTTATTGAATTCTGTTCTGGTTGTTTGCAGAGAGAAAAGAAAGAACCCTGTAGCCATACATATCGCTAGTTCAACGAGATATTACCTATCAACTATGCTTGCAACATCACGAGACGAACATGGCACTACTGAGCTGATATTTGAAATACACTTCTGTTTTCTCTCTCTGTCTCTCTCTCTCTTTTTATTTTTATTTTTTGATGAAACCATCGAGAAGCGCAAATAACAATAAGCAATTAGGCATATAACCTGTTTACAGCTATTTTCATCGGGATACATAATGCAAAAATACATTTAAGTGTATTATTGCGTAATTCCAGTTATTGACAGTCTATTCGTGAGCTTGCTCGCATTTAGTGGGGTGAAACCTATCACAGAAGCAAGCAAAACACAAATATTTCTTGTACCATGCGCAACATACAAACGAAATCTCGCTGCACTGGCGTGTTGTCCGATATATTGCACAGAAAACATATCTGATTCATGTTGCTAAATACAGCTCTATAAGATATCAATTCGGATGCGTACCAAGTGTATAAAAGTATATCTCGAAATACGCAGAAAGGAGCATAGAGGTATTCGATTGAAACATTGCCATGACCAAGATCGTAACTGGGGTCGACAGCATCGTCGTCTACCACCTTCACAACTCGAACGGTGACAGTGCTCGGCCGTTTACTTACGTTTACTGGTATCAAAGCTACAGCATAAAAGCACAAAAAAGTTAATAACCCGAATATCATCAATTTTGGAACCCATAGAAAGTAAAGTTGTCATCAGTCGGGAGAGTGGTTTGAACACCACAGTGCTTTAATAGGCACGGTCTTGTTGGAGGTGGTATGCCGTTGCATTCCTCCGACATTTGAGTTGACTTACCTAGCCAGTTAATAGGGGAACCTACAGTTTAACGTGGCTTTCGGACCACAGTGCAGCTCGGAGGCTTTCACATCAACAAACACAACACTGTCCGAGGGGAAATAAGTGTAAAATAGCACATAAAAATCGTGGGACTGCCGAGGGATCGAACCTGAGACCTTAGTATCCCAAGTCCTGCTCTTTATTACCTTACCGCCATACAGCCTACACTGTGGTTTCTGCTTGGCATTAAAATTAGGATCTCTCGTTTGTGCCTGCGTTGGCACTTGCGTGTCCCTTAGGAGACCTTACCTTTGGGATTACCCTCGTATACGTGTGTGTAAACGCCTTCCAATGCCCACTCAAGGAAGACAAGAATACACAGTGTAGTTTCAATATTACAAATACGCCTCAGTTTGTGGATGAACGCAGACTTAGGTTGATAATCATTTTGAATTTTTAGCAGTACTGTACCCATTGGTGTTAAACTCGTTTCAACCAATGATTCCCACAGCTACAGGAGCACTAGTTGTGATACCTCTTAGACAACATACTTACGCAATGCTGTCAGACGAAAAGATCAACCGGACACAAACTGTTGGAAGTTTGTTTTACAACCTTCGTACCTGGACAAAGAGCTTTTCCTTTTTGAGATATTTGTGAACGTTGCTGCATAAGACGATTTAAAAAGAAACTAAATTCCTTTAGCTACGCCAATGTTTAAAGAAATCGTCTTAACGGCACTAAATCGTGGTTTGTGAATCGTTTACCGGCCGTACTCTGCCGCATTTCGCTGGTTGGAAGGCAAAAAGCTTACTGAAAAATTTCACAGAAGGAAAAGGGAGACGAAATGTCTCCCACTGGAAGGTCATGTTGTTTTATTTAAATGATTACAAAATCAGGTAAAATTAACAGTGAGGTTATCAGTATACGCACATTACTGTTGTCAATATGATGTTGCACCACCCAGGGCGTGTATTGATAAAGGGCCCGTTTAGGGTTCAAATGGATCTGAGCACTATGAGATTTAACATCTATGGTCATCAGTCCCCTAGAACTTAGAACTACTTAAACCTAACTAACCTAAGGACATCACACAACACCCAGTCATCACGAGGCAGAGAAAATCCCTGACCCCGCCGGGAATCGAACCCGGGAACCCGGGCGCGTGAAGCAAGAACGCTACCGCACGACCACGAGCTGCGGACGCCCGTTTAGGGCAGGCATGTTGTACACAGAAGTGGAAGAGAGAGCACCACTAAATTCTACAATCCGTACGCATTGCATACACACAGAAATTACTGTTACATTGTACTTATGGAGCCCAATGAGTGAATTGCATATTTTCCAGTGAGAAAGACCACTGGCAAACAGTTTTCGCTACATTAGGTTACTTAAACTGGTGTCACTCTGAGCCAGAATTTATGGTCAGCGACTAAGTGTAAGGACAGGGGGACGGATGCAGGTTTTGCAACTGTGAAATACTTCCCTACATTATAGAAGCGAATATTAAATTTGAACAAATATTGCGAAAAGTTTGGACTTGGATAGCTTAGAATGAACATCTTTCTGTTTATTGCAAAGGAAAACAATTGGTTTTCTAAAACTTTCTCTGTCATACACAACTTGAAACAGGTCACGTCGACCAAATCATATGGAAGAACTGACATCGACGTATATCGGAAGGCAGTAAGATCTCTTGGCTTTTGGTTTGGCAGTATTCGACAGCCGTTTCTAGGCGCAATTAAATGAAGAAAGGAAGCGCGTTTTTGTTATCAAGTAACGTCTTCATCAATTACTTTAGTTTTAATGTGATCTACGAGTAATTGCTGATGTTTGATATTAACATGAAAAGAATTCCGTAGCCAGGGAAACAACCTGTTCTTGGGTAACTACTTCTATAATGACCAAAAGGCCTTAAAAGATCTTCAAGCACATGCATTCCATCAGCGGTATGAAAAAAATGATAGTAATAATGACGGTAATAATCGAATTATCCGGTAACTTCACACTTAACAGTGGATTTTCTCGAACTAAGAAATTTGCTGAATTAGTGAAAATTTCAAAATGGCTTCACATCGAGGCTATGATGCATAGAAGAGTCTTTACATCCTACTGACATGAGAATAGCATAATCTCTACGTCAGAAGCTTGCTTCTACTTAACCATTAAATAGACTCGCATTTTTTCCAGCGTGACTAATTTTGTAAGCTAAGCACATCATCCGTTACAGCACACTCCTGGGGCTGGAAAATGTGGCCACAATGGTCTGGTGGAACGAACTATCACAGATGCAATGCGTGGGTTCAGGCATTTACTTTTAGCAGGCACAAACAGATTTACTTTACCTCTGGTAACCTCAAGATAATGATGTTATAACCCAGAATCCGCGTTAAACAACACGTTCCTTCATTCCCAACTGGGCAGATCCGGTTTACGTTGGGAAATGATAAAGGTGGAGGTCATGGTAAACAGAAATACTGTCTCCAGTAAACTTACTTACATTAGAAAATTTTATTTTATTTGATGAACCGATAGCCACTTAAAGGAACAGGGCTCTTATTTTACTTGCACTTGATTGACCTAGAGACATTGAAAAATTTGGTGTTGGACTGTGATTCGAATTCGTATCTCCTCTTTCGAGGATCTGAATCTCTCGGAACAGTATAGTTCAATCATTTCGTTCCTTTTCCCAAGACTGCAATCTTCTCTAGTTCTCCTCCAAAGGTAAGTATGTGGGTCCGAATCCTGATCCAGTACAAAAATATTCATAATTTCATTTCAAGCCCTATCACGTGCACACCGGCCTGCTAGTGAAAATTAACGTGCATTTTTAATGTCTGTTCATGTGTTGCCAACAATTTCTGGTCAAACACGCGCACATCTTACTGTTGGTGAGTAAGCAATTGATACTTAACCTATATTAGTGCACGATAAAGAAGAACGGTAGGAGTGCGGTTCGATTATCGCTCAGGCACAAAAATTTGTATCCTTATATTAGATTCAAACACCAAGCAGCTGGTAAGAAAAACCGATACGAAACATTTGATTTTACTTGGTTAACAATCCGATTACGTGTTGGGTTTGTATCTCCGCGACAGAACTTCACATCATGCGCTTCATCTTGAAATGCATACACACTTTGTTACTTCTGAATTGAGGTATATCAGACATCTTTCGTGGTTAGTTAACAGGGATGAAAGGGTCTTGATAGGAGTCCCGGGTTATTACAAAAACTGTCGTCTTTTATTTTCAAGTTTAGATTTGGTTACTGATATTGGCGTAAATTTCGGTAATTCATGACTTTTCATGGCTAATCAGAAATATGATTAGATTAGGTTCATACTTGTTCCATAGATCATGAGTACAGCATAATGATGTGGAACGTGTCATTTTAATTAAAGATTTCTTTACATACCAGTATTCAATTTCTTTACAACAATTTTTTACCCTCTCTCTCATTCATTTTTATTGCTCTCTCTCTCTCTCTCTCTCTCTCTCTCTCTCACACACACACACACACACACACACACACACACACACACACACACACATACTCTTTTTATTTTTATTTATTTGTTTGTTGTGCTCGACTATCAGTAAGGCACGAAAACGTCCGTGAATGAGTTTCTTAGTTTTGAGTACGAAAGAAATATAAAAACAACTATGAGAGTTACTGATTTATGATGCTTAGTTAGCAGTCAGTTCTGAGTATTATTAGTAACTACGCTACAGTGCCTAAACCTCGTTACAGAAATGCGAATCAGATGTATTACGTATTCCAGGTCGTAGCAGCCGCGTCTTTGAGACACCAGCTATGGTCACTTCCCAGCCCATTGCAGGATCACATTGGTTTGTCTTCTTCCTGCTGGTACTGTAACTGAGATTTGGCAACAAGGCAAGGTATGTTTGGCAACACTGTGATAGACGAGTTTCTTCCTGGTGTGCACGGAATTAAGCCTCAAAGTTCACTATATTTTTTCTGTCATTTCCATTGAATAATCTGAGTTATTATCGCTTGAGGTGTAATACACGATTGTAAATTTACGTTTTTCAGCCCAGGAAAGTCGTTGGACGTGGAAATCGCAACTAATCTCGACCTTTAAATAGCTGTTTATGAGTTCTAGCCACTATTGGCCTTGTAAGTGGAAGGCAAAACACATACCTCTTCGTGAGCTCTGTGGTGATGTGCTGTCTTGTGAAAAAATATCTGTTACGGTTCGCGGTTCCAGTCTCGCTGACTCTAACGTTTTTATCCCTTCTGTGAAAGACCTCCAAGCAGTCAGATCAAACATTGATAAGCAAATCGCAAGATACTTTCAGCTCATAGTGCAATGGTCAAAAACTTACAATGTTGCACGACAGGTAACGCCACTTTCCACTGCTGACAAGCAAATTTTGGGTTTCTAGGAATACATAACTTTATTTATGAAATGCCGCATTTACATACCTGTTGAGTATGACAGAGCATACTAATTAAACACAGAACCAATCGAAATCTAAGTGACTAGTAATTTACTAATTCATACTGATAGAGGAACACTTGTGTACAGATACTCAGTTTTATTAAAACAGACTTTCATCATAAGGTTATAGTGGGCAGTTTTATTTCATTTCTTACAACACAGTGCACAGTTTACATAAGGTTTCTTTTAGTGATGTTAAAACAATACTAAACGTGAGAGAGAAATTAATCATCAACGACATATGCGAATTCTCTGATGTTATAGATAACAGTCTGACAATGCACATGCAGTTTATTGATTACATGCATGTAGAAAACTTGTTCTGAGTTAAAGCTGTCAAACAAGGTTAGAAGAAGAATAAAATGCCACTACCAGACGATAGCTAATGAAGAAAATACTTTTCTGATTATTTTGGCACGATGTTCTCTCCCCATACAAAATACAAAACCTTCGAGATGCATCTGCTGCCTAGCAGTCTATTAAACAAGAAAAAAAAATTCGCAGAAGTTAGCACTTTTTCCACATGCGACTGTTCTGGGTTGAGAAGTGAAGGTAATTATGTTCAAAGTTCCATTAAATTGATAACTTCAGCAGACAGCAGAATCGCGTTTTAAAAACTGTAGCAGCGAATGTAATAGAACTCACGCCGGCTTATCCAAAGTGCGCAACGCTTACCGTTGTGCTACTACCTGCCACGTAGCTACAGCAGCGCCAGAATTCAACAGTTCCTCCTGAACTTCCGCATTCCAAAGTGTTGTGAGATAATGCATATGGCCAGATCTAGACTTCTGAGAGACAGACAGTTACAGCTTTTCTTTTGCACTGCAAGACGGTTTCAACAAACAGGTAGCGCAACAGAGTAGCTACACAGTTGGCAGTTCTGTGTAGGTGGCAGTTACGTTATTTTATTTTGGTGTTTTAATAATAGGATTTAATGTATGCACTGGATAGCCGAGGCAGCTAGTTCATGGCGATTCGGTCAACCAAGTAAATGAATGTACTGAACACGCTACTAACCACTACAGGGAGCCTGTGTGTCAGAATTCTCATCGAGTGTGCCACATCGGAGTTATGATAGAAAAATTAGTTATAGGGAAGAGGGTTTGGTGGTCTGTTGGATTGATGATATGTTCGTATACTGACGGTCTATGTTCGATTCCTAGGCCGGCCGAAGTGGCCGTGCGGTTAAAGGCGCTGCAGTCTGGAACCGCAAGACCGCTACGGTCGCAGGTTCGAATCCTGCCTCGGGCATGGATGTTTGTGGTGTCCTTAGGTTAGTTAGGTTTAACTAGTTCTAAGTCCTAGGGGACTAATGACCTCAGAAGTTGAGTCCCATAGTGCTCAGAGCCATTTTTATGTTCGATTCCAACTTTTGCCGGTGCTTTTTGATAGGAGAGACAGATTCTATTCGCTTCTGGCTACGCCAAGTGAAGAAGGTGTAATAGCATTGTGGTCTGAAATCCACGTTAAACATGATATTCCTTCTCTGCCAAGTAGACATTAGGTTGAACCACAATAAAGTGAGGAATGGCGACACGTAGAAACTCTATCACCAGTATCCTTTCTTATTCTAGTTATTAATTTCTAGTGATGAAACAAACGCTATGTAGGGTCACAGGACACTTACTCCATCCTTTATTTGAGCTTCTGTATACCGATAAAATTGGTTCTGAACTGGGAAAGCAACTCCGACCGCCCTTAACGCGGAATTTGATCCCTTCGTGACAATACAGCTTGACTACAATTTGTTGTTTTTTCAGAACTGCAGATTCCTCAACACCTCCACATATTTCGCGTGAATGGGTTCGAATCCTGGCCCGGTACTAAGGTTTTCATTGTGAATTATCAACCTCTAGCATGAGAACACATATGTGCTGGTGGATAATAATTTTGATTTTTAATGCATTTCCATTCGTTGTCAACACTAACGATATCTGACGTTTTTGACTCCCTGTGGGCCATATAACTATTTGCGAGATCACTGTAAGTTCAAGGATTTTATTCCGAGCTGCTGGTGGAGAGAACTTCGGTAGCTGACGTCTGTTTGTGTGTAGTCAACAACGATATGTGTGGGGTTCGATTACCAGTCAGCTCTGAACTCTTCGTCATATTATTTCTAGTTCAAACATGCTCACATGTCGGTGCTGGTGTAACAAACCCATATTTAACGTTCGTTTTCTCTAGAATATAACAGCGATAGGTGCCGGGTTGGAGTCCATTAAAAATGTTTACGTTATGTAATTTAAAGTTGATATTTGCTAACTGATACTGTCTAAAGTCGAGGTATATCACTCTCTGTATGCCTAGTCAGGAATGGCTGGGCTGTTAGTTTCCGTCAGTCACGAAATCTTAGTCTACATGACCTGGGTTTGCATCCATATGCAGAACGAGACGGTTCGTCGTGTCATTTGAAGTTCATGCAAATTCTCAACTAGCTGCTCGTGAATAACTTAGCTTTTTAATGTCATTTGTGTTAAATAACAGGTACGGTATATTACTTTGAAGAGGAAATCATGAATACGACGAACTTACTACGTGCATTACCTATCTGACGTAATAATGAGAGTGGAAACATTTCATGTATGTCATTTATTGCAATAAATGTGAGCTTACAAGCCTTAAGGACCGTCTTATCTGTGATAAAGTGTTCCCCGATATTTCTAGTATCGTGGTATTACTTTACGTCTTGAGTTATTGCGATACAGAGCAGTGTTTTCTAGTGGTGACTTGTTGGAACCATTTTCAATAGTCAAACGACTGTACAAAGGAGCGATTAGAGGACCTTCTAGACAGCTGCGTTATGTGGGTTGCATGCATATCGGGGGAAATGCAATTCATGTCGTTCGGATACTTTTGAGCATGACTGTACATAGCGAGCAACTGCGGTCCTATCACGCTTCCCTGGGGCACTCCTGATGGTTCTATTGTTTCTGATGAGATGAACACTCGTCGTCGATTGCAACGTACTCAGTTCTATTACGTAAGAAGTCTTTGTGCTACTCATATATCTGGGAACATATTCCACATGCTCGCCCCTTCGTTGACAGTCTGCAGTGGGCAACGTGTCAAATGTATTCAAGAAATCTAAAAGAATGAAATCTGCCTGTTTCCCTTCACCCATAGTAAGCAGAATATCACGTGAAAAAATATCACTGAGTTTCGCATGAGTGTTGCTTTCTGAAACGCTGCTAATTCGTTGAAATAAGGTTCTCGGTCTCAAGAAAATTTATTATATTCGTACTGAGATTTCCGAAGTATTCAGCAGCATGCCGGTGTTCGAATCCAGCATGCAATAATCACTCACAAATGGAAGGTGGCAAGATGCAGCACTAGCTGTGGACAGTATATAAAGTGACTACCAAGTCTTTCGCGACGGAGTTCTTGCATAAAATGTTCTCGGTTTGCTTGCCGCGTCAAATTTGGATAAAATCCCGAGCTTTAGATGACTACCTCCGTCATTTTCATCAGGGGTAAAACTGATGAACATGACGGAGGTAGTCATCGAAAGCTCGGGATTTGACGGGGCAAGTAACCCGAGAACTTGTTAACCAAGTATATAAAGTGTGCCAGTATGGCGTGGGGGTGGGAGGGGGGACGGCCGAAACGATGCAGTCGTAGTCGTAATGCGGAAACGGTGCTATTTATGTGACATCCAAAAGGGCATCAACATTACAGTCTTTCGAACCAAGGGTCGAAGCATTTCCCAAATGGCTAAGTTTGTAAACCGTTCGCGTACCGCTGTTGTTAAAGTTCACCGTGAATGTCAAAATGGCGCGATCCACAATCGACGCCACGTCAACTTTGGTGCACCACAGGCCATCCATAACGGCTGCAATAGACGTGTCCGGCCGAACAAATGTGCAATTGTTGAGCACCTGACCGCCCAGATGAAGAAAAGGGCTACCAACAGTTCTCCTCAACGACCATTCAGTGAACGATGCGTATGACCCTCCACAATTGGCGCGTGGTTCATGCATCCATGCTGGTTTCTGTTCATCAGCGACGGAGGCTGAAATTAGCACGCCAGTACCGCAGCTGGCGTCCACTGATTGGCCACAGGTGGCCTTTCACATGACTCACATTTTATGCTGCATCAGAGAGATGGCCGTTGACGTGTACAACGTGAAACATCTGAAAGTAAAGAGTGTGATAGCCTAATGAATGTTTCATTGCCATTCCATATCCGATCTTGTCATTCTGAGAAGCACAATGAATCAAAATAAGAATGCATATATCCTTGTGGACCGTGTCCATCCCTGCATACAATTTGTTTCTCCTCGGCACGATGGCATCTACTAACAGACAATGCAACACGTCATGTATGTTGCGTTGTACGTGTATGGTTCAAAGAGCAGTAGGATGAGTTTATTGTACTCCCCAGGCCACCAATCGAGAATCTGTTGAACCACTTCAATTGTACTGTTCACGCTAGGGATTTTCTACTGAGAAACCTAGAGCAGCTGGGCACGTTACTGGAGTCGGCCTGGCTCCACATCCCCGTCGGTATCTTCCAGAAACTCATCGGCTCTCTAACTGCACGTCTTGCGGCAGTCCACGTTCCAAAGGTGATTATTCAGACTTTTTCCAGGTGGTCGGGGTGACTGGAGAGTGCATGTGTTTAAACAAACAGCGTTGGTACAGTCTTCTTTACTCAATGCAGGCGTCTCGTCAATTGAACACATGAGACCTGGACTTACGTAAAGACATCGAAAAAATAACGGTGTTAGTGCAGTATAACTACAAAAATTAAAATTTCCAGAAGGGCAGTGTGATGCACGGCATTGGTGCTGGTATCCTGTCGGTGTAACGCTATTGCATACAGGGGGAGGGTTACGGGGTTGAGAGAAGGTAATTCCGGGATTAATGTCATTGCCCGTGGGACTGGATGCTGACGTCAGCGATTCCGGCAAAATATGATGTTGATATCATGTGTTCCAAGGATGCTGATCCTGATGTCAGCGGAATTGTTACACGTTCTTTCCTTGCGCCTTTCTTACATCATTAGCTAATACGACACACTAAACTTCAATCTAGTTATCTCCTACACGTCATTTCAAAATGAACCTTTGTTAAAGTAACAAATCATAAATTGAATAACCATGGCCAGAAAACCATGTTCGTCAGTTTGTCTTTTCTTAGGGGACTGCAATTCGCAAGAATGTAATACATAATTACATGCAGTAGCGGCTGTTGTGTAAGAACCCAAGAGCACGTGAATAGCCTAATTTTTGGCACCTTACAGGTTTATTGGTTATTTTTCTTTGAATGTTGTTACACGTAATGTAGATGCAGTAATCTGAAATACACGGCACTAAATCTACCGCACTATGCGACATTGCTAGACCAGTAGACCGCGTGGAACGCGGCATCAGGGTTAGCTCTCCACGTTTTAAGGAGCTTTTGCACATGCGCAACTGGCATGCCATAATTGCCTTACGGCCCAATTTGACAAACAACATCCCTGATTTTCTGCGTGCACATCTAGCCCTTACCATTCAACTACAAGTTGACGGCGACGTTACCAGATCGTATCAGACTGCAGCAAACTTTTATCCCCGTTTCCTTGACATAAATTGCGTTAGACCGTAGCATACTCCTCAGATACGCCAGTTCATTCATCATATAATAAAATTAGATCTGACATCCGTATATATCATAGCTATGATGAGTTGTTGTTGTTGTGGTCTTCAGTCCTGAGACTGGTTTGATGCAGCTCCCCATGCTACTCTATCCTGTGCAAGCTTCTTCATCTCTCAGTACCTACTGCAGCCTACATCCTAATGAATCTGCTTACTGTATTCATCTCTTGGTCTCCCTCTACGATTTTTGCCCTCCACGCTGCCCTCCAATACTAAATTGGTGATCCCTCGATGTCTCAGAACATGTCCTACAAACCGATCCCTTCTTCTAGTCAAGTTGTGCCACAAACTTCTCCCCAATTCCATTCAATACCTCCTCATTAGTTATGTGATCTACCCATCTAATCTTCAGCGTTCTTCTGTAGCACCACATATCGAAATCTTCTATTCTCTTCTTGTCTCAACTATTTATCGTCCACGTTTCACTTCCATACATGGCTACACTCCATACAAATACTTTCAGAAACGACATCCTGACATTTAAATCTATACTCGATGTTAACAAATTTTTCTTCTTCAGAAACGCTTTCCTTGCCATTGCCAGTCTACATTTTATATCCTCTCTACTTCGACCATCATCGGTTATTTTGCTCCCCAAATAGCAAAACTCCTTTACTACTTTAAGTGTCTCATTTCCTAATCTAATACCCTCAACATCACCCGACTTAATTCGACTACATTCCATTACCCTCGTTTTGCTTCTGTTGATGTTCATCTTATATCCTCCCTTCAAGACACTATCCATTCCGTTCAACTGCTCTTCCAAGTCCTTTGCTGTCTCTGACAGAATTACAATGTCATCGGCGAACCTCAAAGTTTTTATTTCTTCTCCGTGGATTTTAATCCCTACTTTTCTTTTGTTTCCTTTACTGCTTGCTCAATATACATATTGAATAACATCGGGGATGGGATACAACCCTGTCTCACTCCCTTCCAAACCACTGCTTCGCTTTCATGCCCCAGGACGCTTATAACTGCCATCTGGTTTCTGTAAAAATTGTAAATAGCTTTTCGCTCCCTGTATTTTACCCCCGCCACCTTTAGAATTTGAAAGAGAGTATTCCAATCAACATTGTCAAAAGCTTTCTCTAAGTCTACAAATGTTAGAATCGTAGGTTTGCGTTTCCTTATTCTATTTTCTAAGATAAGTCGTAGGGTCAATATTGCCTCACGTGTTCCAATATTTCTACGGAATCCAAACTGATCTTCTCCGAGGTCGGATTCTACCAGTTTTTCCATTCGTCTGTAAAGAATTCGCGTTAGTATTTTGCATCCCTGACTTGTTAAACTGATTATTCGGTAATTTTCACATCTGTCAGCACCTACTTTCTTTGGGATTGGAATTATTGTATTCTTCTTGAAGTCTGAGGGCATTTCGCCTGTCTCATACATCTTGCTCACCAGTTGGTAGTTGTCAGGACTGGCTCTCCCAAGGCCATCAGTATTTCTAATGGAATGTTGTCTACTCCCGGGGCCTTGTTTCGACTCAGGTCTTTCACTGCTCTGTTCAACTCTTCACGCAGTACCGTATCTCCCATTTCATCTTTATGTACATCCTCTTCCAATTCCATAATATTATCCTCAAGTACATCGCCCTTGTATAGACCGTCTATATACTCATTCCACCTTTCTGCTTTCCCTTCTTTGCTTAGAACTGGGTTTCCATCTGAGCTCTTGATATTCATACAAGTGGTTCTCTTTTCTCCAAAGGTCTCTTTAATTTTCCTGTAGGCAGTATCTATCGTACCCCTAGTGAGATAAGCCTCTACATCCTTACATTTGTCCTCTAGCCATCCCTGCTTAGCCATTTTGCACTTCCTGTCGATTTCATTTTTGAGACTTTTGTATTCCTTTTTGCCTGCTTTATTTACTACATTTTTATATTTTCTCCTTTCATCAATTAAATTCAATATTTCTTCTGTTACCCAAGGATTTCTACTAACTCTCGTCTTTTACCTACTAGATCCTCTGCTGCCTTCACTACTTCATCTCTCAAAGCTACCCATTCTTCTTCTACTGTATTTCTTTCCCCAAATCCTGTCAATTGTTCCCTTATGCTCTCCCTGAAACTCTGCACAACCTCTGGTTTAGTTAGTTTATCCAGGTCCCATCTCCTTAAATTCCCACCTTTTTGCAGTTTCTTCAGTTTTGATCTATAGATAAATCTATAGTGATAGAAAAACCTATTTTGGGGGTTATGGATGAGTTACGGTATATTATGTTTTGAATTTTATCATACAGTTATCCCTTCGAGGCGCTCAGACCGTAAAGCACATAATCGTCGATTGTGAGACTGTAGCATTTATTCATGTTTCTGACATCTGTTGATCTTATGTTGCGTCAGGTTTATCTGCCCTGTAGACCCACATTATACATATGAACATTGCCGAAGAGTTGTCTCACTGGTTTCTCTGATATTCAGTAAGATGTGGAATCCAAACGGCTCGTTTGTACCCTAGTCACGTTACCGTGTTAATAAATAGAACTACTCGAGTTTAATCATTTCCACATGCGGCATTTTATGTTTGCAGCTGGTTGTTTACTGTACAGGAACAGGCTTTCCCGTGAGGTGTCAAAAGGAACTAGGGCCTCGTAGACTATATCCTTTGACTGAGAAAGTGACAAAATCAAATAAGCATGACTATAAGTAAATATTTAGCAAAGGAGTGTATCGTAACACTAAGTTGTTGTGGGGGTGCAATCTACGAATGTCTTATTTTCAGCCCGGAAGTTAATTAATTAATTAATATAACTTTTAGTGATCTTGCACATTTGTACGAAAAATTAAGAAAAGCACAGAGACTCCCACTTACACAAAAATGCAAAAATGGGAATAGCGGAAGCTTAAACATTATTCCGTCCTTGCCCTAAACTGTACTTAATTATGCACAAAAAATCAAAATTCCACAAAAACAATTCTTTCTTTTTTCAGACAAGGTATGCATATTATTATTATTGTTATAACTAGTATTATTATTATTATTGGCAGTGGTTGTAGTTGTATAAATATGTTGATAAGCATAACTGTTATACAGCATATGCTACTGTCAATGTCACACTCTCATATTTATCTGAAGCTAAAAATTTGTGAAGACCCTGAACCTATACTCACGAACCGCCACTGATTACATGGCCGAATTCTAACACTTATATTTCCACTGGTAACCCGCTTAACGATTCGACTTAACTCATCTGAGAACTGCAGCGCCCGTATGTATAACAGACACTTGAGCCAGTACAAGCCACCATGAGAAATGTCACTTGTGAATCTCCCAAACTCAAGTAGGTTATCAGTATTTTGCTGCTTTGGTAAAGACTGAGATGTTAAAACAAGTGGTAGTTCCTTCCATTTACACCTGTAACAGGTATCTTTACTTACTGCGATCCCTAGCTAAATTTCAAAGAATTACTGGAATGATGGAATCAGTTCAAACTTCCTACAAAGATCTGAAGTAATTAGTAATAATTTTTCTAAGGTATTCGAGAGAATACTGGTCTACTGTAGTTTGTGGCTCCCGTGGGTTAAGCATAACTACACATTAAACATGCGCTGGATCAACACGACCATTCGGTTGTTTCCTAGCCATAGATTTCTCACAGTTTTAAATCCGGCCTTTCGTCACCACATCGTGGAGGGTGCTTGGTTATGGTCTGCATGCCATCGCGTTCTCACATCCGATGTAGTTTCATATTCATATTTCTGGAACGGTTTTAGTGGGGTTTTCGCTGGTTGGTACCGCTGCAAACGTTTGAAGATGACTAACTTCGACGGTGGCGAAACGGTGACCACCTATGAGCCGAAAAGCATCCCTACTTCGTCTATGTCGTAGTAGCAGATCAAGTTAAAAAAATTAATTTTTCATTCTGGGAAGGATCTGTTTGTACAGTTTGAACAAGTACGATGTCATAGCAAGTGAAGTTTGATCTAAAAATCTCACAGTATTTCTTTTACAGTAATATAAGCAATCTATTCAGTTTTTAATCCAAGTAAGAAGACGCTACTGTACAATACACAATAAAACGTCTACAAAGAAAGACTTCAAGAGAGTGAGATAACGGGTTCTATGTACATGAGTATAGTTTTGTTAAGTTACAACGTATATCAGGACAAGTTTTATTCGCTGATTACACACCCTATTGAAAAGCTTCTTTGCTCTTGCAGTATTCTGTTTCTGATAAAACACTTTGTCTATTCCTTTGTTTCCTCCACGTTTTCTGCGAACATAACACCGAAGTTTATCGTGTAGCTTTGTTCCAAATAGTCACGATGAGCTCCGACACAACTATATTTTTTCTGAACCTCTGGTTCCCGTAACCACAAAAAAATCTTATTCCATTTTAATATTGTCTTATTGTCTAGTTACACTGTATTCATACACTGTCCACTCCAAAATTTCATGTTTCCTCGTTTGAATCTACTCCATGGGAATTCCGTGAATAGTTGCTCCTTTTGAAAGAGTTATTAAAAATATAAACTCAGTTTTCCTGTTCCCTAGCTGCTGTTTCTGGAGCCATTGCAAATGCAGTGATAAATGAAAAGAAAGCTGATTAGGAATTAGAATGTCAGGATTGCTAGTTCTGCAACATCTGCAGGAGAGCTTCTGTTAAGTTTGGAAGGTGGGAGACGATGTACTGGCAGAAGTATAGCTGTGAGGACGGGGGTGTGAGTCGTGTTTGGGTAGCTCAGTTGGCAGAGCACTTGCCCGTGCTGAGTTCGAGTCTCGGTCCGGCACACAGTTTTAATCTGCCAGGAAGTTTCATATCAGTGCACACTCTACTGCATAGTGAAGTTCTCATTCTTCAACAAAAAAGACATAATTTGCCAATGGAAAAGAGAACTGACAATGAAATGAAAAAAGTAAAAAAAGCAAAAAATAATCGATTTCTGTCCAAGCAATTTTGATAGTAAAACTAGCTAAGGAATTAAAAATGAAATACTTTCTTAGAGTATTCATGATTAATGAATTACGCAATAAACCAAAAGATGTTGAATGTGGATGATATATTTAGATATTTCTAATCATGTTGGTTCTCACTGGATCTGTTATTATAAAAATAAAAAAACAATTTGTGTTTGATTCATTTGGTGGAAATATTCCTGAAGAGCTGGATAATATCCTGGTTCAAATGAGTTGTGTATAATTTTCAATGAATTCAAAGTTTTGATGAAGTAACTTGTGGTCATTTATGTATATTTATTTGAAAACTGTTGTCAGATAATAATAACTTTAATGATGTATTCAATTTAACAAATGACATTTTTTGAAGTAAACTGCACCAGCCTTAAGATGGATGAATACTGAAATAATAAACTTAGGAAATGTAAAAAATGAATTAGAATAAAAATTTATTCAATAATCGAAAGTTTAATTATACTAATTTAGTTTATTAAATAAGGAATTATCTAACATGTTTAAAGTAACTAAAGGGGATATGATTTTTAAATTTGGAAGATTAGTGGATTTCAAAGATGGTTATGGTGCAGTTACCAAACAATATTTTGCAAACGAGTTAGTGTCAGCTAAACCCACTTATCAACCTTGTTACAAAACCTGAATACACAAGTGTTCTAATGCAGCTTGGTAACTATGTCACTACAACACATTTTAATGAATGAATAATCAATGTATAAATCTAATCTAATTACTTTACAAGTAAGGAAGTAAAGGAAGGTTTTTAAAACTACTTTTCAAAGACAGATTCAACACATACCTAAGTCAAGACTTCCAGCATAAGAAGTCACTCATCATTCTTCCAATGGCCTTGTCATAGAAGGTGGGGAAGCAGACGGAGGTTCAGGGCACTCTCTTGTGCTAGGGGTGTGAATCTACCCCTAAAGGTGGAAGAATCAGCAATGATCAATGGCATGAGGAAGCAGAAGACAGTGGAAACCACTGCATTAAAGATATGTAACATGTAACCAGAGGACATGTGGCCTGTAATTGAAGAAGTGTCATTGGCAAAAGATTCCAGAATAGTCCCCCATTTGGATTTCCAGGAGGGGACTGCCAAGGGGGAGGTCACCATGGGAAAAGATTGGATATTCGTAGAAAGGATAATGTTCTAAGAGTTGGGGCATGGTATTTCAGAAGCTTGAACGTGATAGATAAACAAGAAAAACTGAAACTAGAAATGCAACGGCTCATTCTAGACAAAGTAGGGGTCATTGAAGTGAAGTGAAAGAAGACACATATTTCTGGCCAGATGAGTATGGGATAATATCAACAGCAGCAGAAAATGGTATAACAGGAGTGGGATTCGTTGAATAGGAAGGTAGGGCAGAGAGTGTGTTACTGTGAACAGTTCAGTAATAGGGTTGTTCTTATCAGAATCGACAGTAAACCAACACTGAAAATAGTAATTCAGGTATACATGCCAATGTCGCAAGCTGAAGATAAAGAGATAGAGAAAGTGTATGAGGATATTGAAGGGGTAATATAATATGTAAAGGGGAGTGAAGATCTATTAGTCATGGGAGACTGGAATGCAATTGTAGGCGAAGGAGTAGAAGAAAAGGCTATAGGAGAATATGGGCTTGGGGGAAGGAAGGTGAGAGGAGAAAGACTAATTGAGTTCTGCAACGAGTTTCAGCTAGTAATAGCGAATACTTTGTTCAAGAATCACAAGAGGAGGAGGTATACTTGGAAAAAGCCAGGTGATATCGGAAGATTTCAGTTATATTACATAATGGTCAAACACAGATTCTGAAATCAGATACTGGATTTTAAGGCGTTCACAGGAACAGACACAGATCACAATATAGTAGACATTAGCCAGGAAGAACCAATACATAACGAAGTGGGATATGAAAGTACTAAGGAATGACGAGATATGGTTGAAGTTCTCTAAGGCTATAGTTACAACAATAAGGAGTAGCTCACTTGGCAGTAAAGTTGAAGAGGAACGGACACCTCTAAGAACGGTCATCACAGAAGTTGAGAAGGAAAACATAGGCATAAAGAAGGTAAATGCGAAGAAACCATGGATAACAGTAGAAATAATTCAATTGATGAAAGGAGGAAGTACAAAAATGTTCCGAGAAACTTAGGGATACAGAAATACAAATCGTAGAGGAATGAAATAAATAGGAGGGGCAGGGAAGCTGAGACGAAGTGGCAGCAGGAAAAATTTGAAGACATCAAAAAAGAAATGATTGTTGGAAGGACAGACTCAGTATACAGGAAAGTCAGAAAACCTTCGGTGACATTAGAAGCTAGGGTGATAACATTAAGAGTTTAACGGGAATTCTACTTTTAAATGCAGAGAAGAGAGCGGATAGGTGGAAAGAATACATCGAAACCCTCTACGAGGGGAAAGATTCGTCTGATGTGATAGAAGAAGCGACAGTAGTCGATTTAGAAGAGATATGGGATCCAGTATTAGAATCAGAATTTAAAAGAGCATTGGAGGACTTAAGATTAAATGAGGCAAAAGGGACAGATAACATTCCATCAGAATTTCTAAAATCATTGGGGGAAGTGGCAACAAAACGACTATTCACGTTGGTGTGTCGAATGTGTGAGCCTGGCGACATACGATCTGAGTTTCGCAAAAGCATCATCCACACAATTCCCAAGACGGCAAGCGCTGACAATTACCGCACAATCAGCTTAACAGCTCATGCATCCAGGTTGCTTACAAGAATATTATAAAGAAGAATGGAAAAGAAAATTGAGGATAGGGTAGATGACGAACACTTTTGGTTTTAGTAAGGGTAAGGGCATGAGAGAGGAAATTCTGATGTTGCGGTTAATAGTGGAAACAAGGGTAAAGATGGCTTTGTAGGCATCGTAATTTAATAGTGGTCGACTACAAATGACCAATGAATCATACAATAATACCTAACGTGTACGTTTGATTTTAAACAAACTGTACTAGCTAGTGTACAAGGCTGTAGAGGTATGACACTATTAGTTACGTAAGCTCATCCGCCATGGCCAAATCATATCACATCTGATAGGTAAATTCGGTTCCTAACTGTCATTAGGCCAAAAACTGCATAGAAAGCATCACACACATAGATTTTTAATTGTCCTGAGGCAAAAACCGGATAAAAGCATAATTCAAAATCAAATCAGATTATTACTTTCCACTGACTGGCGCAAAACATGTTCAATATGCCGTCCATCGTTTTCTGCAATAAGTTGAAATCGAGAAGAAGCATGTTTAACAACTGATCGAAGTGTTTCTGGGGCCACATTCAGAATGTATTGCAAAATGTGTGTCTTTAAGCAGTTAAGTTTGCAAACGGAACACTGAACACAAAATCTTTAAGTCACACAGATGAAGATCAGATGATTGGCGTGGCCAGACTGTAGGGAAATTGCCGCTGATAATTCAAGTATTTCTGAAATGGCGCTTAAGCAGCTGCTTAACTGGATTTTCAATGTGCAAAGGTGCGCCATCTTGCGTAAAAATGATGTCATCCACACGTCCACGCTGTTGGAGAGCTGGAATGACTTGGTTGAGCAAAAGACACTCATAGTGCTAACCAGTGATAGCACAGGTACCTATCTCTTCGAAAAATATGGCTGTATGATAAATGTTGTCATAAGCCCCTGCACCACACAGTGACCTTTTCTGAATGAAGTGGTACTGGATGATGTGGGTGTGGATTTTCCTTTACCCATATTAGACTCTTGTGTGTACTGGCATATCCTGTCAGATTGACATTGGCTTTGTCTGTTCACATAACCTTCTATGACAAATCGTAGTCCACTTCCATGCGAGCAAGAAATTCTAAAGCACAGGTTTCTCTGGCTGGTAGGTCAACTGGAAGCAACTTGTGCATGTGGGTAGTTCTGAATGGATAGCAAAGAAGGATGTTTCATAGGATTTTACGCACCATGCTGACGAGTATGTCCAATGTTCGGGCAATTCTCAGTGCACTACACGTTTGTACACCACAACTCGCCTCCTACTTCATAGCTGTGGTCACTGCTTCCTCTGATGTCGAATCAATTCATTTCCTCCCTCTACCAGACTGCATACCAAAAGAACCTGTCTTTTCGAATTTCCAAATCATTTACTCCATATACATGGCAGTCACCAGACCAACGCTTTTTTTTCAAACCTGTCAGTATCTAGAACGTCTGCAGAGCGAGATATGTACAGTCGTGATTCCTATAATACAGCTTTACAAGTAGAGAGCGATCCTGCAATGAGACATTCATGGCAACCATTGCAGATGCCAAAGGAGGAAAATCTGTGTATCTGGCATCTTTATATCAACTTGAATAGATCATGCACATGACAGGTGTTTTCATTTACGTATTCTGACACAAACAGCGCCCTCCATTGTTCAATTTCCACATTTTTTATTTCGTCTGCCATAATTTTTCTCCCTTCTCCAAAAATATTCTGTTGCAATTTGATGTCATTCTGACCAGGGTGTTATTTCTACTGTGGTTTAAAAGTTTAATTACAATCGCCCTGTACTTGGAACTGCTTCCCCAGATGAGAAACGTTTTTTATTAGAATTTTTAATTTTTAATTTTAATTTCCTTTTCAATGTACTCATATTCTAATGTAAGATGAATACCATATTTCATTTTGGTATATTCAAAGTTATAATTGTTTAAGACTGTGTAAAATATGTCTTACTCGACATACATTTCTCGACTCTATCTGCTTGGATAATGAAACATAACATATCGTTTGTAATTAAAATCAGTCATCTTTATTCACAAAGAGTAAGTATACCTTTGGAAAACAATCAATAGATATATTAGTTGAAGATTTTCAAGAGGTGAAAATTTTCGTTGGATTTTCTCAATGTTTGTCAATCAAGGCTAAGTTTGCCTTGGGAACCAATCAACTTCAAACTGAATTTTTATAACTTTCCGTTTTTTCACTTTTTAGCAATCTAATAAAAATTATTTTAACAAATGGCAAGTCTACATAGTCTAAAATTCTACGAATTGAAAACTATAGTAAAAGAATTAGGACTTAAAAAATCTATTTGAAACTAAGAAAAACTTGTTTATCTTATTAATAACCATAATATTAATGAAGAAAAGAACGCTTATATTAACGAAGAATTGAACAATAATATTTATGATGAAGTGAATGGATTAAAAACTAATCAACAAAAACTTATTCAATGAACAATCTGATATGTAAAAACTTAAATTCTAAACAAATAAATGAATCGTATATAACAGATTAAACTTACAGAGAAACAGTTGTTCATTGCATTAAAAAGGAAAATCTATTTAGTGAATTTGAATGGAAACATTTAATTTCAAAACATTATAAGACATCTAAAAATTTATAAGAGAATTTCTTGATCAATTAGATGTGGTATATATATTAAGAAGTCATGAAATGTCTGCAAATTTTATTAGGGAATTTAAAAATCAGTTACACTGGAAAAATATATTAAGATATCAGAAACTATCTGAAAATTTTATAAGAGAATTTCATGATCAATTATATTGGAATAATATACCAAGATATCAAAAACTGTATGAAGATTTTATGTCAGAATTTCAGGATACATTAGACTGGAGTGAAATAACAGGTGTACAAAAATTGTCTGAAAAATTTGTAAGAGAAATTGGATTGGAAAGATAGATCCAGCAAACAAAAATTATCTGAAGGTATTATGAGAGAATCTCATGATAAATTAGATGGATAAAAAATTGTAAGTGAACAAAAATTGTCTATAGAATTTCCGAGAGAATTTCAAAGTATATTAAATTGGGGTTATGTATCAGCCTATCAGAATTTTTCGGAATATTTTGTGAAAGAATATGAAGATAAATTAGACTGGGATTAATATCAAGTGATCAAGTATTCTCAGAAGATTTTATAAGATGAATTTAAAAATGAAGTTAATTGGGAATATATTTTAATATATCAAGAACTATCAGAATTATTCTTGTAATAAGCTTAAGAGAACAAAATCTTGAGTTTGTAAAAATAAACTGTAAACATATTTTTCGTAAAGAATGTTTTGATGAATGGTTAAAGGAAAAAATTAGTTGTTCATACTATAGTAAAGTTATTAAAAATATAAACTCAGTTTTCCTGAAGCAACAGACTAAGCAGTCTTTAGCCTGTGAATAGATTTATTATATCGTTGACTAATGGTTCTTGTGAATAGCCATTCAAAAGATTATAATAATTGTGTCAAAAAACAATTGATAATTGTTAAAGATTGTTTCATTTTAGATATTTTGTCCATTGGAAAATCTTTATTATATTATTAAAGTTGAAGTTTTCTTGGGAATGCCCAAATAGGAGTGGGTTTATAAAAATATTGTTGCACTGAAGTTAAATTCTTGTAATCTTTCAAACTTTCCCTATTCTTGTTATATCAATTTTATTGATTCTGTTTTTCAACTACTCTTATTACCAATCATTAACATAAGAATGCATATATATATATATATATATATATATATATATATATATATATATATATATATATACTACTTTCTTTTCCTATAAAATCTTTGGAAAATGGCTCTTGTAATACTAATTCATATTTTTTTATGTGGTACGTTTTCACTCAATAGTGGTTTATTTTTCTACCTTTAAAATCTTTGCAATATCTAGGATTTACTTTACATTTAATGCTTCTGTTTGGGATATACATGTTTTTTCAAATCTCTATAGTTGTTATTGTACTTTATTGATACATTCTATTAAATTTTGTTTATGTCTGTAAGAAGAACATCTTATATTTAAATATTCTTCCTTTAAAAGTTCTTTATGATGTACTTCCTATTTTTATATGGCTTGGATATGTTGTTTTGGCTATCAACCTACTGGCTTAAATTATCACTAATTTGTACTAAAAATGTTTTATCAAACAGTTGAGTTTTTGTGAGTGAGCTATATAGATGAGGTACCTAAAAAGTTGAATTTTTATTATGGGACAGGATGGACACAAGATCATTGATAAATTTCATTGATGCTTTTGTTTAGTTTATATAAATGAAGATATTTCTAGTATTGCTGTGGCCGGCCAGGGTGGCTGAGTGGCTCTAGGCGCTACAATCTGGAACCACACGACTGCTATGGTCGCAGGTTCGAATCCTGCCTTGGGCATGGATGCATGTGATGTCCTTAGGTTAGTTAGGTTTAAGTAGCTCTAAGTTCTAGGGGGGTGATGACCTCAGAAGGTAAGTCCCATAGTGCTCAGAGCCATTTGAACCATTTACAATTGTTGTTTGTAATATCAACATCTGCTGAAAGGAAAAAAGCTCTAAAAATTTTGTATGATAATTTTTACTTACTTATTCATGATGATATAGAACTTACTTAAGTGAGTGATGATGTACTCAGAGAAGTCTTAATGTTATTTGAATACACATACAGTGTTGAAACAACTGGTGAACTAAGTGAAGAAAGTTGAAAATTTATGACTAAGCCTATATATTGCGTTACATTCACTTGTTAATTATAGAACTATGTAGTATCTATAAATGGAATAAAAGGAAGATAAAATGGTTCTATAAAGAAGCAACTTAAAATTATTGGAAATAACAGAATAAGCACTTCAATTGTAGCAAAAAATACACTCCTGGAAATTGAAATAAGAACACCGTGAATTCATTGTCCCAGGAAGGGGAAACTTTATTGACACATTCCTGGGGTCAGATACATCACATGATCACACTGACAGAACCACAGGCACATAGACACAGGCAACAGAGCATGCACAATGTCGGCACTAGTACAGTGTATATCCACCTTTCGCAGCAATGCAGGCTGCTATTCTCCCATGGAGACGATCGTAGAGATGCTGGATGTTGTCCTGTGGAACGGCTTGCCATGCCATTTCCACCTGGCGCCTCAGTTGGACCAGCGTTCGTGCTGGACGTGCAGACCGCGTGAGACGACGCTTCACCCAGTCCCAAACATGCTCAATGGGGGACAGATCCGGAGATCTTGCTGGCCAGGGTAGTTGACTTACACCTTGTAGAGCACGTTGGGTGGCACGGGATACATGCGGATGTGCATTGTCCTGTTGGAACAGCAAGTTCCCTTGCCGGTCTAGGAATGGTAGAACGATGGGTTCGATGACGGTTTGGATGTACCGTGCACTATTCAGTGTCCCCTCGACGATCACCAGTGGTGTACGGCCAGTGTAGGAGATTGCTCCCCACACCATGATGCCGGGTGTTGGCCCTGTGTGCCTCGGTCGTATGCAGTCCTGATTGTGGCGCTCACCTGCACGGCGCCAAACACGCATACGACCATCATTGGCACCAAGGCAGAAGCGACTCTCATCGCTGAAAACGACACGTCTCCATTCGTCCCTCCATTCACGCCTGTCTGACACCACTGGAGGCGGGCTGCACGATGTTGGGGCGTGAGCGGAAGACGGCCTAACGGTGTGCGGGTCCGTAGCCCAACTTCATGGAGACGGTTGCGAATGGTCCTCGCCGATACCCCAGGAGCAACAGTGTCCCTAATTTGCTGGGAAGTGGCGGTGCGGTCCCCTATGGCACTGCGTAGGATCCTACGGTCTTGGCGTGCATCCGTGCGTCGCTGCGGTCCGGTCCCAGGTCGACGGGCACGTGCACCTTCCGCCGACCACTGGCGACAACATCGATGTACTGTGGAGACCTCACGCCCCACGTGTTGAGCATTTCGGCGGTACGTCCACCCGGCCTCCCGCATGCCCACTATACGCCCTCGCTCAAAGTCCGTCAACTGCACATACGGTTCACGTCCACGCTGTCGCGGCATGCTGCCAGTGTTAAAGACTGCGATGGAGCTCCGTATGCCACGGCAAACTGGCTGACACTGACGGCGGCGGTGCACAAATGCTGCGCAGCTAGCGCCATTCGACGGCCAACACCGCGGTTCCTGGTGTATCCGCTGTGCCGTGCGTGTGATCATTGCTTGTACAGCCCTCTCGCAGTGTCCGGAGCAAGTATGGTGGGTCTGACACACCGGTGTCAATGTGTTCTTTTTTCCATTTCCAGGAGTGTATATCAATTTTAAATTTGATAACAATAATCCTGATATTTTTATTTCAGATAAAATACGATTACATAAAAATTAAGTGTGCAGTCACTGTTGTCCAAGCAATCTATATGGAAAAGGAAATATGAGTAATGATCAAGTGTAAATACATATTGATAGTGATGAGTTGTGGTACTTAGAGGTTGATGGAAATACATGAAAACATCGGACAAATCTATTTGAAGTTCTTGTTCATAAGTGAATCACACACTATAGTCTGGGAGAAGAGCCTTTGGTATTCATAGCTCGGTAGCATCTTTCCACTGCTTAGCAGGCGGCCAACGATGGCTGGTAGCAAGGGCCACATTGCTGCTCTGAAACCAGTCCCGCATGCTTATGTAACTTAGCAGTGTCTCACGTGCAGCCAGTGCAGTCGTTTGTCGTTTGTCTGAATAGTTGAATTTCCAGTTTATGTCGTTTTTGTTGTTTTTAGTGTATATTTGTTTCTGTTTTGTTGTAAACAATGTCTAGTGCGACGTATAGTGCCAGCCCAACACAAGAAGTGAAACAGAGGGAAAAAGTGAGCTACACATCCAGGCCTGTGAATTCGTGTGCTCTGTGAGGGATAACTTAGAGAAAGAAAAGGACAAGGGTGAGCCCTTAATTCATGTTGTTCAGGTTGTGAAGAGAACTGCAGCAGCGTTGAAAATGAACAAGAACACTGTTGCAAAGATAGGGAAAGAATAGTATAGTAGAGATTGAGACGAGAGTGGCACAACAAAGCTGCACACATCAGGAAAGAAGCGACTGAGAAATAAGCAAGTGACAGCTTTGGACGATTTTCAGAAAGACGCTATTCGTCGTCATATATACAGCTACTGTAAGTGGAGGTAACACCCCACTCTATCTATATTTCTGGTGTCGCTTCAGAAGGACCATCTTTTTAAAGGGAGCAAATTTTCATTGTGTGCAGTGCTGAAAGACATAGGATTCAGCTATTCACTGTTTAACGGATGCAAACTATTAATGGAAAGGACAGATGCAGTTGCATGGCGGTGCAGATTGCTGTGCAGGATCATGGGTGTGAAATTCGAAAATATAGTGTGGTTAGATGAAACTTTGGTCAATGCCAGCCATACCGCCAAGGGGACAATGCCAGTGCCTGTTGGCAAAGGAGGTCGAATTATTGTCTTAGATGCAGGAACATCGAAAGGTTTTGTGCCAAACTGCTTGGAAATGTTTCGGTCAAAAAAGACTGGAGATTACCACAAATAAATGAACAGTGTAGTATTTCAAGAGTGGTTTGAGACATCGCTTATGACGAATATGACAAGGCCATCAGTGATTGTTATGGAAATGCGTCTTATCATACTGTTGTTCACGGTAAGGCACCAACTTTGACAACAAAGAAAGATGATATCATTCAGTGGTTGAAACGGCGAAAAGTAGATTTCAGAGAAGATTTATAGAAGGCGGAATTGCTCGAAATTGTGGCACAAAAGAAACCCCTATTTACAACATATGTAATAGATGAGATCACTAAAAGGCATGGGCATGAAATCGTTTGGCTTCCTCCACGACATTGTCACTTCAATGCAATTGAAGGCGTGTGACCGCAGATGAAAATTACGTTTCTGCAAACAATAAAAAATTCAAGATCTCTGAAGTTGAAACTGTCCTTCCAGCAGTTATCAGTAAAGTGGCAACCGAGACGTGGACTAAAATTGTAAACGGCACTGCAAGTGCCATCAGAGAGGTGGCCAAAACTGATGGGGTTGTGGCAGAATGCATCGAAAATTTAATTATACATCTGGGAGAGAGCAGTGGTAGTTCCAGTAGTACTGAGGATGCAACGTCAAATCAGACTCTGACAGTGATGTTTTGATGTTTTTCCATTTCAACAACTACAACGTATTCAGGAATGTAAGGAGGGATCTTGCCATCGATCAACAACCAGATCATCACATTATGAGTACTTTCTTCAGATTATAACTCTTAATACAGTGACCAATTATTATGTAGCTTGTAGTATAACAAATTAATAATGGTAACATTTAACAATGGAAACTAAACCCGCTATTGTTCAACAACTTGCGAAAATAGTTTTTAGTTCAGTTGTGAAGTTTAACATATAACTTTATGATATTTCAGAATCTTAGATACATGTACTAAATATCTCTTTTCAGTTTTCACGTTAATATATTTCAAGCAGCAAATTTAAATAAATTCACACATACAAATACGACTTGCATTTTGTCGCGCTTTTATTTCTGCTGCTAGAGAATGCGTGCAGTAGACAGGGCACCACATGCAGTGAGCTATGTTCGGCAACAGCGCCATCTGGCCAGTAGAACAGTCAATACCAATCACTCGTCTCATAGACTATATGTTTAGTTCATTCAAATGTTTATGAATCAGTAATGTATTTGTACTATAATGGTTCACATTTAGAATTATTTCAAGATGTCATCGATGGTATTCAAGGTTTATATGGTAAAAAAGTATAAACACAAGCGACTATAATAAATTGTACAGCAGTTTTGCCACCAAGTAATACAAATGACTCAGTCGAAGCATTAAATGAAATTACTTGCGTATTGAATTTTTTTCCAGGAAATGGGTGTAGACAGGTAACGATATGAATGCACAATTAATAACTAATTGCTCAACAATCTCTCGACAAGGTTTACAAAAATAGTTCGATTTTATCAAAGTGCGAAAAATTTTATTTGTTTTTGACATGATGTATTTAATGGATCTACAGATGTTACAATAAAATGATGTATTTTATTTTTTGACATGATGTATTTGATGGATTTACAGATGTTAGAATAAAATTCCCCCCCCCCCCCCCCCCCATGAACCATGGACCTTGCTGTTGTTGGGGGGCTTGATGCCTCAACGATACAGATAGCTGTACCATAGGTACAACCACAATGGAGGGGTATCTGTTGTGAGGCCAGACAAATGTGTGGTTCCTGAAGAGGGGCAGCAGGCTTTTCACCAGTTGCAGAGGAAACAGTCTGGATGATTGACTGATCTGGCCTGGGAACACTAACCAAAACTGCCTTGGAGGCAGGAGGAACAAGACTTTTGGTCAGGTGAATACAGGGTTATAAATACAAAATCAAATAGGAGTAATGCAGGAGTAGGTTTATTAATGAATAAAAAAATAGGAGTGTGGGTAAGCTATGACAAACGGCATAGTGAACGCATTATTGTGGTCAAGATAGACATGAAGCCCACGCCTACTACAGTAGTACAAGTTTATATGCCAACTAGCCCTGCAGATGATAAATAAATTGATGAAATGGATGATGAGATAAAATAAAATATTCAGATAGTGAAGGGAGACGAAAATTTAATAGTCATTGGTGACTGGAACTCGAGAGTAGGAAAAGGAAGAGAAGGAAATGTAGTAGGAGAATATGAATTACGGCTAAGAAATGCAAGAGGAAGCTGCCTGGTAGAATTTTGCGCAGAGCTTAACATAATCATAGCTAACACTTGGTTATAGAATCATGAAAGAAGATTGTATACATGGAAGAACTTTGTAGATACTAGAAGGTTTCAGATAGGTTATATAATGGTAAGACAGAGGGGAAAATGTGGATTCTGACCACAATCTGTTGGTTTTGAACTGTAGATTAAAACTGAAGAAACTGCAAAAAGGTGGGAATTTAAGGTATGGAATCTGGAAAAACTGACAGAACCAGAGGTTGTAGAGAGCTTCAGGGAGAGCACTAGGAAACGACTGACAAAAATGGGGGAAAGAAATACAGTAGTAGAAGAATGGGTAGCTTTGAAGGATGAAATAGTGGAGGCACCAGAGGATCAACTAGGTAAAACTAGGGCTAGTAAAAATCTTTGGGAAAAAGAAGAGATACTGAATTTAATTGATGAAAGGAGAAAATATAAAAAAGCAGAAAACGAAGCAGAAAAAAGGAATACAAACGTCTCAAAAATCAGGTCGACAGGAAGTGCAAAATGGCTAAGCAGGAATGGCTAGAGGACAAATGTAAGGATGTAGAGGCTTATCTCACTAGGGGTAAGATAGATACTGCCCACAGGAAAATTAAATAGGTCCTTGGAGAAAACCACTTGCATGAATATCCTAAGCTTAGGTGGAAACCCAGTTCTAACCAAAGAAGGAAAAGCAGAAAGGTGGAATGAGTATATAGAGGGTCTACACAGGGGCGGTGTTCTTGAGGACAATTTTATGGAAATGGAAATGGAAGAGGAGGTAGATGAAGATGAAATGGGAGATATGATACCGCGTGAAGAGTTTGACAGAGCACTGAAAGACCTAAGTCGAAACAAGGCACTGGGAGTAGACAACATTCCATTAGAACTACTGACAGCCTTGGGAGAGCCAGTCGTGAAAATTACCAAACTATCAGTTTACTAAGTCACAGCTGCAAAATACTAACGCGAATTCCTTACAGACGAATGGAAAAACTGGTAGAAGCCGACCTCGTGGAAGATCAGTTTGGATTCCATAGAAATGTTCGACCACATGAGGCTATATTGACCCTACGATTTATCTTAGAAGAAAGATTAAGCAAAGGCAAACCTACGTTTCTAGCATTTGTAGACTTAGAGAAAGTGTTTGACAATGTTGACTGGAATACTCTCTTTCCAGTTCTGAAGGTGGCAGGGGTAAAATACATGGAGCGTAAGGCTATTTACAATTTGCACAGAAAGTGGATGGCAGTTATAAGAGTCGAGGGACATGAAAGAGCAGCAGTGGTCGGTTAGGGAGTGAGACAAGGTTGTAGCCTCTCCTCGATGCTATTCAATCTGTATATTGAACAAGCAGTAAGGGAAACAAAAGAAAAATTCGGAGTAGGTATTAATATCCATGAAGAAGAAATAAAAACTTTGAGTTTCGCTGATGACATTGTAATTCTGTCAGAGACAGCAAAGGACTTGCAAGAGCAGTTGAACGGAATGGACAGTGTCTTGAAAGGGGGGTATAAGATGAACATCAACAAAAGCAAAACGAGGATAATGGAATGTAGTCGAATTAAGTCGGGTGATGCTGAGGGGATTGGATCATGGAATGAGACATTTAAAGTAGTAAAGGAGTTTTGCTATTTGGGGAGAAAAACAACTCACGATGGTCGATGTAGAGAGGATATAAAATGTAGACTGGCAATGGCAAGGAAAGCATTTCTGAAGAAGAGTAATTTGTTAACATCGAGTATAGTTTTAAGTGTCAGGAAGTCGTTTCTGAAAGTATTTGTATGGAGTGTAGCCATGTATGGAAGTGAAACATGGACGATAAATAGCTTAGACAAGAAGAGAAAAGAAGCTTTCGAAATGTGGTGCTACAGAAGAATGCTGAATATTAGATGGGTAGATCACATAACTAATGAGGAGGTATTGAATAGAAATGGGGAGAAAAGAAGTTTGTGAAACAACTTGACTAGAAGAAAGGATCAGATGGTAGGACATGTTCTGAGGCCTCAAGGGATCACCAATATAGTACTGGAGGGCAGCGTTGGGGGTAAAAATCGTAGAGGAAGACCAAGAGATGAATACACTAAGCAGATTCAGAAGAACGTTGTTTGCAGTAGTTACTTGGAAATGAAGATGCTTGCACAGGTTAGAGTAGCATGCAGAGCTGCATCAAACCATTATCAGGACTGAAGACCACAACAAAAACAAACAGAATAAAACGCTGAATATTCAGAGTCATAACTAGTATGTGTTAGTGTAAAAAATTTTATTAAACAATGTAAAGAAAATTTATTGTGGTAAACATTTTCAGAGGAATGTGGTCATAAATAAAACTCATGAGGCATTATAAGTAGACAATTGCCAGGTTTAGCTACAGGATTCACTTCTGCCTTTAGGTATGGTAATGGATTACTGTAGTTTTTCAAGGATCACACATTTATGAATATAAATATTCACCAAAAAGTTAGTTAAAGCCGCTACAATGAATTTTCTTTATTTGGTATTAACTCTAATAAATCATTGTAAATGATATAAAAGTATACAATGAAAAACGAATTCCATGTGCATGTTGAAAAATATTTCTAAATTTATTAGAAAAATAATTTACAACGAATTCCTACTAAAGAACATTCAATAATATCATTCTCAATGAATGATGATGAGAAGTAAAAACTGATACATCTACAAAGAAATGTAAAGTTTGTCAATAAATTGTTTTTTTCAGAAATACATCCTATAAAGTTATCCACATTATTTAATGTAAGGAACGTGTTTTAGAAAATATGATAAATATGAAAGAACAGTCATTCCATACTTAACTTCTAAATACCTATTAATGAGAATTCTTTCCATTCAAATTTTAAAATCTTTGTTTTTTTAAAAATGTAATAAATTTTACTTTTAGTAGATAGACAACTAAAATGACGAAATTAATGGTTATCCAACTTCATGATTATTCTAAAAGTAATAATTTGAAGGGTTATAGTAAGTTAAATAAATCTGATGTTATTATATTTATCCAAAGACACTGAGGTAGAACTTTCTGGAAACAGTTACCTCGACTTGATGATTAAATTTTCAAAACTATACTAGATAAACAATTGAGAAAAGTATTTCCATTTTCTACCAACGTCTATGAGAACCAAAAAGAAGAAAAATAGTTAATGATTATGTAGTTGACAAAGCGTTTGCTGAAAGGTTACAAAGTATTAATTTTGAAACTAATATAAACTCAGTTGAAGCTAAACTTTTCTAACTGTAGTAAAACCTAAAATTATGAAAACTGTGAAAGACAATCTAAGACTACATCAAGGATTGAAAGTACACTTTAAAAATTTTTGCGAGTACCAAATGCAGGTAATTCAAAATGTTATAGAAATTTAAGTTCTACACAATAAACTGTGGATCACAAATTAATGAGAGTTTACTTCAAGTATTAAGAATGGTAAACAAGGTATTTTATCAAGAGTGTGTATTTTTCAAACACATGGATCAGTATGGACCTTAAAGAGAATAAGTGGTTTGCAGCTAAGTGTTGACAAATATGTTCCACTGAGAGGATCATCTTAGACTGAATTACTTATAACACAAAAAAACAAAGAAACATGTATTAATGTAAGAAATAATGTTTTCTGTGGTCTATAAAAACTGTATTACATCCTGTAGACAGAAACATGTAATGAGTTAGTAAATATAAATATGTTGGTAATGATCTTGACCAGAAACCTGAAAATTTTGAATTTGGAGTAGTGGTTGACAATATTCCAAAAACGTAAACTAAGGTTAATTTTTCTATTACTGTTGATACGTTTGATGGAAAATATGAGGTTTATCCATTAAAAGCTATGGTATATGATATGTGAGAAGGAGAAACATGTAAATCACCTTTACTTCGAGAAAGGGCAATGTGTGCTATTGCTATACAAACGATTTGTCAAGACTTGTTTTGAGTCAAATTAATAAAAGTGAAACAGACAAATTTGTCTATTTGTGCTTACTGCAATTTGATAGTAAGGAAAGATTAGATAATCACACATCAAAATGTTTAGTTAACAAACTACTATAAGTAGGAATCCCAGAAAATTTTTAAAAATTATCAATATAGCCAAAATTACCATATGTTATTGATGCTGCTTTTGAAAGTTTACTATTATACAGGGTGATTCAAAAAGAATACCACAACTTTAAAAATGTGTATTTAATGAAAGAAACATAATATAACCTTCTGTTATACATAATTACAAAGAGTATTTGAAAGGTTTTTTTTCACTCAAAAACAAGTTCAGAGATGTTCAATATGGCCCCCTCCAGACACACGAGCAATATCAACCCGATACTCCAACTCGTTCCACACTCTCTGTAGCATATCAGGCGTAACAGTTTGGATAGCTGCTGATATTTCTCGTTTCAAATCTTCAATGGTGGCTGGGAGAGGTGGCCAAAACACCATATCCTTAACATACCCCCATAAGAAAAAATCGCAGGGGATAAGATCAGGGCTTCTTGGAGGCCAGTGATGAAGTGCTGCAGACAGTGCTTGAACCAATTTCAGACGATAAGGTTTCATAACTAACCTTTTTCGTAGGACTTTCCACACAGTTGATTGTGGAATTTGCAGCTCTCTGCTAGCTCTGCGAGTCGATTTTCCTGGGCTGCGAACAAATGCTTGCTGGATGCGTGCTACATTTTCATCACTCGTTCTCGGCCGTCCAGAACTTTTCCCTTTGCACAAACACCCATTCTCTGTAAACTGTTTATACCAACGTTTAATACACCACCTATCAGGAGGTTTAACACCATACTTCGTTCGAAATGCACGCTGAACAACTGTCGTCGATTCACTTCTGCCGTACTCAATAACACAAAAAGCTTTCTGTTGAGCGGTCGCCATCTTAGCATCAACTGACGCTGACGCCTAGTCAACAGCGCCTCAAGCGAACAAATGTACAACTAAATGAAACTTTATAGCTCCCTTAATTCGCCAACAGATAGTGCTTAGCTCTGCCTTTTGTTGTTGCAGAGTTTTAAATTCCTAAAGTTGTGGTATTCTTTTTGAATCACCCTGTAGAATAATAGCTGTCAATCCAATTCAGAAAAATCGTGTACAATTAAATATCAAACACATAAACCAAGTGGATTCTGTTACTATATCAAGTATATTAATGGACATTAAAAAGATCCTGTTCCATGCAGAGGATCAAATAGTCATAAAAATTATTGAATGTATGAAATAAGCAGAAGATAATGGAAGAATTTATTCTGAAACCGAAGAAATGAAACCATTAATGCCTCAATAACAATCAAGATATTGAGATCAAAATTTTCTACACTGTGCAAATGTCACTACCCACCGAAAAATAAAAAGGTTTATAGTCATGATCATCTGACTAGAAAATTTATAAATCTATTATGTAACAGTTGTAATCTAAAATTGTCACATTGAAGTTTTTTATCAGTTTATTTACCTAAACTCTCATGATATGATTCTTATCTGTCTGTAACAGAACTTACTTATGATAAAGGAGAGATAGAAATATTACCTAAATGAAGACAGATACATCGGTTATGGTAAGAAGACAGAAAATATGAAAATGAAATTTATCGATGCATTTAAATTTATGGCTTCTTCACTTGACAAACTTTCAATCAACTTTGAAGAGAGATCAAACGAAAAACATTAAAAGATTTTTACAAGGATTGCACTTTGCAGTCACGTCTTTGGATCGATTTATTCAATCTATCGATCAGAAAAGGTGTTTATCCATAGTATTACATGGATTCTTGGAAGAAATTTCAAGAGACTCAATTTGCAGCAAAGGAAAAATTTTACAGTAAGCTGAATGAATGCAAAACAAACAATGAAAGGTACAAAAATGTAACAACAGTTTGGGAAAAATATAATACCGAAAATCTTTATCTATATCTTAAACCTTATGTGTTTTTATTGGCTGATGTATTTGAAAATTTTAGAAACACTTGTACAAAAGCATATGATATAGACCCATCTTGGAATTTTACAGCTCTGGCTTATTATTTGTGCAATGTTAAAAATTAACTGCACAACCACTAGACTTATTACATGATTACTTATGGTTGAAAGAGGAATAAGATGTGAAATATCACAATGATATAAGAGATATGTCAAAGCAAATAATAAAAAGATGAAAGATTAGGATATAAAAAGATATCAAATTATCTGGCACAACAATATATATGGTTACCCCATGAGTCAATATTTACCATATGCAGGATTTTAATGGGGTGAACAAAATCCTTACCATTCTAGAAAAGTAAGTGAAATTTTCGACACTTCTCTAGTTCATTGTACTTTTGAAGTTGACTTAAAATTCCCAAAAGAACTACATGATTTACGTAAGGATATACAACTCAGTCCTGAAAATAAATTTGTACCAGGAACTAGCGAAAGCAAATTAATGACTACACTGAATGACAGGCAATTATATAGTTCACTATAGTAATCTTAAACACTATCTATCATTAGGAGTGAAATAACCAAAATACATAAAGTCTTAAAATTTAAGCAGTTTGACTGGCTGAATAAGTATATAGACTTAAATACAGAAGTTACTACTGAACCAAAAATGTTTTAGAAACAAATTTTTACAAAATGTAAAATATAGGAAACAGAATGGAGATAAAAGTAGTTTCAGATGGAGAAAAATGTGATAAATTAATATCTAAACTAAACTTTAAGCAAAGAATTATATTTAATGCAAATCTGATTGGCATCCATATGAATAAGACAAAAATTTTATTTCAGAAACCCATCTGCATTGGTATGAGTATACTTGGTTTCTCTAAAGAATTGATGTATGATTTACACTACAATATAATGAATCTAAATATGGACAAAATATTGAGTTGTGTTACCAAGATATGGACTGTTATATATACAATATATAAACTGAAAATTTCTATGAAAACATGAATTTGATGATTGATTACTTTGATATGAGTGATTATCCAACACATAATTTTATGGTATTCCTCAATTAACCAAAAAAGGCTTAGGAAAAATGAAAGACAAATGTACAAAAAAATGGAGAATTCTAATGTTTGAGATAAAAAGTGAATGATTATAAAGTTGTTGACAAGGAAGGGAAAATAATTTGGGACTTAAGAAATATGTTGAGAAAACAGAATAGCTTATAAGATTATAAAAAAATTGTTTGTTTAACATTAGAGAACAATACACAATGATGAATTTGATTTGAAGTGAAAAATATGAAATCTGCACAATTCATGTAAGAAAGTAAGCATTGAGTCTTCATGATAACAAACCATGTGTTTTGCAAAATAAAATACATACATTATTATTCAGACATTCTTTAGTCTGAGACTGCTTAACCAGTCGCTTTATGCATTATAAAAGAATGCAATACAATTTTTCTATATAAATGGAAACACATCTAAAAAAGCATGACAAAATTACCAATATGAATTCATTTAGAAAGATTAGTTAATTACAAATAATTGTTTTACGTAATTTTATCCATTGTGAATATTTACCTACCAGATATGGGAAAAAATAGGTTCAGAGCTCGATAGTTAATTTGAAATTATTTTACGAAATAGGTATTTAAAATTAATTAGTAATTGGGTTTCTTCAATCTTACGAGAAGAGCATATTAAATTTCGATATAAAGGAAAGAAGACACTTAAGAATAATGATAAAAAAATCATGATATTTAATTCTCTCTGCGAAATTGAAAAAAAGTCTTTTACAAATTTATAATCCTTAAATGTATAACACAAAGGAGTGCAATATGTGTATGGATAGAAACGCTATTACAGAGTGTCATAAGGATATACAGAGATCACATGGGTATCGAAATATCTGTAAAGAATGTGTTAACAGATATAGGAAAACTTAAGTTACAGGAGAATGTGGTGGAACTGTAGGTTAAAGTAAACTAAAAGGATATCAATAATCGACAATTCATGAAAATCTTATACCTAATAAAGAGGAAAGAATTAGGAAAATTCTGAGTAAGGAACAGAACATCCAAAACCAGTTTTATTTATTTTATTACTTTCGCCTTCTTTACAAACAAGATAACTTTTTTTTATAACAAGTGAACATAGTTGTTGCTGTTGTTGTGGTCTTCAGTCCTGAGACTGGTTTGATGCAGCTCTGCATGCTACTCTATGCTTCTTCACCTCCCAGTGCCTACTGCAACCTACATCCTTCTGAATCTGTTTAGTGTCTTCATCTCTTGGTCTCCCTCTACGATTTTTACCCTCCAAGCTAGTGCTAAATTGGTGATCCCTTGCTGCCTCAGAATAGGTCCTACCAAGCTATCCCTTCTTCTAGTCAAGTTGTGTCACAAATTTCTCTTCTCCCCAATGCACGTCAGTACCTCCTCATTAGTTATGTGATCTACCCATTCAATCTTCAGCGTTCTTCTCTAGCACCACATTTCAAAAGCTTCTATTCTCTTCTTGTCCAAACTATTTATTGTCCTCCTTTCACTTCCATACATGGCTACACTCCATACAAATACTCGATGTTGACAAATTTCTCTTCTTCAGAAATGTTTTCTTTCCCATTCGCAGTCTACATTTTATATCCTCACTACCTCGACCATCATCAGTTATTTTGCTCCACAAATGACAAAACTCATTTACTTCTTTAAGCATCTCATTTCCTAATCTAATACCCTCAGCATCACACGATTTAATTCGAATACATTCCATTATCCTCGTTTTGCTTTTGTTGGTGTTCATCTTATATCCTCCTTTCAAGACACTGTCCATTCCGTTGAGCTGCTCTTCCAGGTCCATTGCTGTCTCTGACAGAATTACAATGTCATCGGTGAACCTCAAAGTTTTCATTTCTTCTCCATCGATTTTAATTGCTACTCCAAATTTTTCTTTTGTTTCCTTTACTGCTTGCTCAGTATACAGATTGAATAACATCAGAGATAGGCTACAACCCTGTCTCACTCCCTTCCCAACCAATGCTTCCCTCTCATTCCCCTCAACTCTTACAACTGCCATCTGGCTTCTGTACAAATTGTAAATAGCCTGTCGCTCTCTGTATTTTACCCGTGCCAGCTTCAGAATGTGAAAGAGAGTATTCCAGTCAACAAATGCTAGAAAAGTAGATTTGCCTTTCCTCAGTCTATCCTCTAAGATGAGTCGTCAGTATTGCCTCACGTGTTTCAACGTTTTTAAGGAATCCAAGCTGATCTTCCCCGAGGTTGGCTTCTACCAGTTTTTCCATTCCTCTGTAAGGAATTCGTGTTAGTATTTTGCAGCCATCTCTTATTAAACTGATAGTTCGGTAATTTTCACATCTGTCAACACCTGCTTTCTTTGGGATTGGAATTATTGTATTCTTGAAACCTGAGGGTATTTCCCCTGTCTCATACATCTTGCTCATTAGATTGTAGATTCTTGTCCGGGCTGGCTCTCCCAAGGCTATCAGTAGTTCTAATGGAATTTTGTCTACTCCTGGGGCTTGTTTCGACTCAGGTCTTCCAGTGCTCTGTCAAACTCATCACGCAGTGTCATATCTTCCACTTCATCTTCATATACATTCTCTTCCATTTCCATAATATTCGCCTCATGTACATCACCCTTGTAAAGACCCTCTACGTACTCATTCCACCTATCTGCTTTCGCTTCTTTGCTTAGTACTGGGTTCCCATCTGAGCTCTTGATGTTCATACAAGTGGTTCTCTTTTCTCCAAAGGTCTCTTTAATTTTTCTGTAGGCAGTATCTCTCTTACCCCTAGTGAGATATGCCTCTACATACTTACATTTGTTCTCTGGCCATCCCTGTTTCGCCATTTTTCACTTCCTGCCGATCTCATTTTTGAGATGTTTGTATTACTTTTTGCCTGCTTCGTTTACTGCATTTTTATATTTTATCGTTTCATCAATTAAATTCAATATATGTTCTGTTACCCAAGGATTTCTACTAACCCTCATCTTTTTACCTACTTGATCCTCTGTTGCCTTCACTACTTCATCCTTCAAAGCTACCCATTCTTCTACTACTGTTTTTTTTTCCCCCATTCTGGTCAATCGTTTGCTAGTGCTCTCCCTGAAACACTCTAAAACCTCTGGTTCTGTCAGTTTTTCCGGATCCCATCTCCTTAAATTCCCACCTTTTTGCAGTTTCTTCAGTTTTAATCTACAGTTCGTAACCCATAGATTGTGGTCAGAGCCAACGTCTGCCCCTGGAAATGTCTTACAATTTAAAATCTGGTTCCTCAATCTCTGTCTTACCATTATATAATCTTTCTGAAACCTTCGAGTATCTCCAGGTCTCTTACATGTGAACTATCTTATTTTATTATTCTTGAACCAAGTGTTAGCTATGATTACGTTACGCTCTGGGCAAAATTCTACTAGGCAGCTTCCTCTTTCATTGTTTATCCCCAGTCCATATTCACCTACTACGTTTCCTTCTCTTCCTTTTCCTACTATCCAATTCCAGTCACCTACGACTATTAAATTTTCATATCCCTTCACTATCTAAATGATTTCTTTTATCTCTTCACACATTTCATAAATTTCTTCGTTATCTGCGGATCTAGATGGCATGTAAACTTGTACTAGTGGTTGGCTTCGGCTTCATGTTTATCTTGGCCACAATAATGTGTTAACTATGCTGTTTGTAGTAGCTTACCCACACTCCTATTTTTTTATTCATTATTATACCTACTCCCGCATTACCTCTATTTGATCTGATGTTTATAACCCTGTATTCACCTGACCAGAAGTCTTTTTCCACCTGCCACCGAACGTCACTAATTCCCACTATATCTAACTGTAACCTATGCATTTCCATTTGTAAATTTTCTAACTTATCTGCCCCATGAAGGGATCTGACATGCTACACTCCGATCCATATTACGCCAGTTTTCTTTCTTCTGATAACGTTGTCCTGATGCGGGAACGTGTTGTATCTCCGCTTACAGTCGCTCATGTGCAGTGAACCGGCATTTATCGCCGCGCCCACGCACTATGCTCATGGGAGAGGCTTTGTGGCAATAAACGACTAAAGCGGTTTCGGGACAGGACACATTTATTTTTCCTACCGCTGCAATAAATGTCACATAACAATCTTCGCTGATGTTCGTCTATACGGGTGCGTTGCACTGGCGGCACGGCTTGCTCACCGATCCCGGAGGGTGTACACTCCAGTGACGAGCCGTGGCGCGACCGCGTGGACCGAGCGAGGCAAAAGGCCGCGTCACCGAATGTTCCGCTCCTGGCGCGACCGGAGGCGCCGTAACGTCCGCGGAGAAACGGAAGACAATTTAACGGCGACTGCGTTTGCGACCGCGCGTACGCATTTACGGCGGAGTCACGTTGACTCGACGCACGTGGTCCGCGGCGGAAGAACTGGGGAGACGTGTGTCGCGTCGCGTCGACTAGCTCGCACTGGTGGCAGCTTTGTTCCCGTGCGGTCCGGTGTGCGACGCACCGTTGCCGAAATTCCGCGTAACGGTACAGCTGCCCCTACTTGTGTCGGCAGTGCCGTATTCAGCCCTTCGTGCGTTGGACGGTGCTGCCGCCACACAGATCCCCCCTTGGAGAGCGGAGCTCCGTAGCTGCGAAAACGCGGCGATCGTTCGGTGGCGCGCGTGTGTTTAAAGTTCGCGCGCTGCGTGGAATATTTTACCCAAGAGGACGCCATCATCATTTAACCATACAGTAAAGCTACATCCCCTCAGGGAAAATTACGGCCTTTGTTTCTTCTTACTTTCAGCCAGTCGCAGTACCAGCACAGCAACGCCGTTTTGGTTAGAGATACAAGGCCTCATTAGTCAATCATCCAGACTGTCGCCTCTCCAACTACTGAAAAGGCTACTACCCCTCCTCAGGAACCACACGTTTGTCTATCCTCTCAACAGGTACCCCTTCCAATGTGGTTGCACCTATGGTATGCTGTATCGCTGAGGCAAGCAAGTCGCTCCAACAACGGCAAGGTCCATGGTTCATGGGGTGGGGGACATAGTAAGAAAAAATATTCAATCATCTTAATTTTCTTTGTATTTTATTATAAAACATTGATTTTCGTAAGAAAATAAGTGCGTTAGACCTGGAATTTGGACGATAGTAGTGCCGGCCGAAGTGGCCGTGCGGTTAAAGGCGCTGCAGTCTGGAACCGCAAGACCGCTACGGTCGCAGGTTCGAATCCTGCCCCGGGCATGGATGTTTGTGATGTCCTTAGGTTAGTTAGGTTTACTCAGAGCCATTTGGACGATAGTAGTAGAAAACTGGAGGTTCTAGGGAAATTTTGTAAAGAAAATGAGTAAGCAAACAAATTTTAAAGAAAACGAATAAGCGAGTGAAACTAGCGAATGAGTTAGCTTTCAAATATTAAGCTAGATCTTGCTGATTTCTACTACTGCATTGGCATTTTCTATTTGTACTGCTCTTTGACTGTCTGCTGTCTCACAGACACAGTGTCCTTAGTTCTGTCCTACTAGTACGGCCTCTTTTCACTGACACTGTATTTCTCTTGCTCTCTTACTGCTTCTTCCTCATTCATTGCTTCTCATTGCTGCTGTTTCCTCTCACTGACTGTTTCTCGTAGTCATTGTCATAGACGCTGTCTTTCATTATCACTGGTTCTCACTTACCTCTGCTTTCTCTTTATTTCTCTCTCACTGGCACTGTTTCCTTCATGCTTTTCCCAGCGCTGTTCCGTCACTGTTCATTACCTTCTCTGTCTCTCATGCTCCCATTGTCGCCTTCGCTACTGCTCGCTTCCAGTGTCTATTTCTTTTCTGTCTCCCTCCTACTGCCACTGTCCCCTTCTCTCTCAGCACAAAAAAATGTAAATATGTTACCATGCCGAAATTTTTGGGAACATGTTTGAAGATGCTGGTGCATTAGATGAAGCAGTTGGTACCCTTCTTTTCAGTCAGAGCCTTTTATGTGCTTCTATAGAAGCATTCTTCCGCTTCTTTTCCCTGTTCTAGCAGGGCATGTCACTCATATGAAAGGAGCTTTATGGGTAAATAAACTTTTAATAATTTACTTTTGTGAAACTGAAATAAATAAAAAGAATACATTTCAGACCGGATTCTACATGCACAAAAAATCTGCATGTGCCTGAGTACTACAACATGGGGTTCCCATAGCCCTTCACATCATGTTTCTCCGTTCTACGTCGCTTTATAAACTAGATTTACGCCTTAAGCTGGATGTTATGCTCGTATTTTTACGCATTAAGTAGGGTAACTTTGAGCCTACGTACCTTGGAAACGGATTATGATATCAAGAAAATTTTCAAGATGGTTCGAGATCAGGGTCCTGGGAATATATCTTAAAAGTTTCAACCATCTTGGAGTCCGCGGCTCGATTTTCGTACCGAAAAAGTATGTTGTTCGGATTTTCTCAGGAATCGTCCAAGAACTAAATGGTGCCTCCATTAGCTGTTTAAGGCGCACCACGGGCCTCATGTAATGCTAAAAGGACTAATCGATTTGCTGCAATTTCTGGAGGCATCGTGTATCATTCAAATTTTGGTCCTGTTCTGTAGGATAGTTACAGTAACGCTATTTTGTCGAAAGACGACATGTTGAGAAACGTGGCTGTTGTACTTAAGGTTTATAATTTATATAAAAAACAGCTACCAGCCACATGTATGGTTTAAAAAGGTTTATTACCTTCAGACCATGACCGGTTTCGGATTTTCGCCCATTGACTGGAATAGCACTCACATAGTGCATATGGAAAAGTGTATGAAGCTTGCGTTCGAAAACATAAACGCACGAATATTTCGTCAGGCAGAACTACACAGCTCGTAAGTACACTAACCTGCAAATTTACTAATGTTTATAAAAACCATCTCATGAGCAATTAGATCTTGTAAAAGAAGTAAATCTTTCGTAAAAATACCATTACCGATATGACAACAAAATATTTCTTTTCTTTCCCAGTGCAGCAAACGAATAACACAAACAAAACTAGGTCCAACTAAGAATGCGTGTAATCTGCCATCTGAAGATGGATTTGTAAAGGAAAATCCGAAACCGGTCATGGTCTGAAGATAATAAACCTTTTTAAACCATACATGTGGCTGGTAGCTGTTTTTTATATAAATTATAAACCTTAGTTACGGTAAGTCGAACCTTCCGTTGTGTATGCGAATGGTCCCTACACAAGCGCCATCCTAAACACTTAACTCTACCTTCCTATCAACAACATAACTCGACACATGAACCCAAGAAAAATACCGTTCTTATGCGCAGCGTTTTGGAACGTAGTAGATGTCACATGCTGTCGCATTAGTAAGTATGTCATACCTCACCTCGACCTTAAGGTTCTTGTCTGTACACAGCAGAAACACTCGTTCCCTTCAGAGCAAAATCATTTCCGTCCCACACAGTCTTCTAGCCACTTTCTGCAAATCTTTTGCAGTAACAGAGTACTGAAAAACAGCTCCACCTTTCAAAGGCAGTTACTGACATATCTGTCAAAGCAGCATTAATGTGTGCCTTTATTCCTGTAAGTACTCATCATCCCATTACAGCGATGCAATTCGGACAGGATACCAGAACGCCAGAGAATTCCAGGTCACTGTGACGACGTACCATTCCAAAAGCATGCAGCTGAGGCAACAGTGAATTTAATAAACTGCTGTCTTTATACAAAACGAAATGATACTAATAAAGTTTTAAGTTTTTTAGACCTTCCAAACGCCTGTCTGTTGGGATAGAGAAGAGCGTTATATATCAAGTTCAGCGGTTACCCTGAAAGTAACGATTAACGAGCACTCCATCAGGCATTAATCTCATAACAAGAAGCACTGATCAGTGTGTATTATCTGACGATATTTTTATATGTTATTGAGATATGAAGGAACAGTGCAAACATCAATGCACTGACAAACCGAACAGAACAGATCATTATACTTGTTTATGAGTGCAACGCGGCAACTTTCGTTTTACTGCCCGACGTCTGTCAACACATAAGACAGATGACTTCCTGTTCAGAGGATTCTTCATAGCATTACTTGAGTCATGTGGGGAGCGGAATTGTTATCAGAATATAATACAATATCTGTTTCATAGTCGATATTGATTGATATACAGACCTGTGGCTATGTATAGCTATATCGTCTTCTGTACCAATAATAAAACCATGAAAGAGTCATGTCTGTCTGTTTGAGCATGCTAATCTCCAAAAGTACTACATAATTTTTCGTCAGTTTTTCACAGGTAATATGAATGAATCTTGGAGCAAAATATAGACAGTATTCCATCAAAATTATAAAACGAAAAAAAGATATACTAATTTAAAATTCTGACTAAAATCATCTGCTCAGCTTAGTAGTTCGGATGTTTAATCATCACGATGCAGGACACCAAAAGACCAATAGATGGTACTGTTAATTCCATAGTACACAATAGAACCAACAGATATCGCTGTTAGTGTTTTTTAAATCAGTTGCACATGTATTTTAGGAATTTAAGTCAGTGACAGGATTAAGCGCCACAGATTTATCTTTACAAATGAAAATTAACAGCAAATTAACTTGGCTAGGATATACGGCTTTCCTGATACCGCTTTGTCTATTGAAAACTTAATGAGATTGCTTTGCTTCTTTCGATGGGTTTTCTGTACTTTCTTTGCTAGGAAAAACAAATTTGTTATGTTTGCTTTGATATTTTGGTGCCTAGTCATTTCATTTACCTCTGGTTTGATTTACACATAAAAATGCTTAGAAAATGGTCGTGTCTTTCTAAATACACTAGAACACGTGAAAGATCGAGGGTTATTCAGTGTCAAGAATCCAATGAGACCGTGAGGCGAGACTTTCTGTGGCTCCAGACGAACAGGTTGTAACTCCTTCTGAATACGAGGCGAGACGCAACTGTGATCGAGTGCGTCATGCATTATCTCGCTCCTAAGAACCCTTCACTCAGAGTCTTAAAATAACTTCTCTTGAACATACCATCATAGAAGCAGAAATTCTGACAGGAATTGGCGCATACCCCAATTCTTGCATATTGATAACAGTTTACCAATTCACCTTAAATGTGTACGGTTCTCAGTGAGTTTATGTTATGCCATGACCACAAATAAAGCACAATGCTAAAAGCTGCATTTGCAGTCGTGGACTTTGGTGCCAGTTGCATTTCACATGGCAAATTCTGTGTGGCTCTCTCCAATTATAGTGACGCAAATAAGGTCTTCATTCATTCCCTAATCATGTGTACAAAGAAACTTTATAAGTCAAAAATAAATTGGAGCCATACGAAGTTTCACCCACACTTATAAATAAATACCAGAGCAACGCCAAATTTCTCGGCTAGTATATAATAACAAAGACTGAACTACAGATGTTATGACATCATATTCTTAAGATGGCAAAGCTAACATTGTGAAACAGAAGTGCCGGCCTTCATATACTAACATTGTCGAAAGAAAGGTGGGTGTAGGAAAAAAACAGAAGAAAAGAAAATAGCTTAAATATCCCCAGTAGCGGATATGAGTGAGCGGAAACTGGAAACAAAAGCTCATATGGCAGATGATTCATACATGATAAATGAACGTGGATTGATTAAAGTATAAAGTGAAACAATTAATCAGTAACATCCATCACTCCTCATACATGAAAATCAAACAGAAATCAAACGGTTTGCTATTGCCAATGATTATTTACTTTCCTTCAACCCATACTCTGCTTACCTGACAGTGTATGAACCTACTTTGGAGTTTTCTGCCCATTTCTCTTTCCTTGAGATTTCGAGACACACAAATGAATTCACTTTTTACAGTTCTGTTGTTATACTATACCGAGAGTACCACTTCAAAACTTTACAGCTTTACATCTCCCTCTTGCCGGTATTTGTAGACATGAACTATAAAATGTTAGTCAATTTGGAAAAATGAAATGAAATGTCGTGTGGCTAAGACCTCCCGTCAGGTAGACCGTTCGCCTGGTGCAAGTCTTTCGAGTTGACGCCACTTCGGCGACCTGCGCGTCGATGCGGATGAAATGATGATGATTAGGACAACACAAGACCCAGTCCCTGAGCGGAGAAAATCTCCGACCCAACCGGGAATCGAACCCGGGCCCTTAGGATTGACAGTCTGTCACGCTGACCACTCAGCTACCGGGGGCGGACATTTGGAAAAATGGAAACAGATAAATGCAAGAGATAACGAGTTTTCTGTGCTACTATAGGATGACAAGTCCTCATTTTAAGTTATTAACAAGTATCTCTAAAAGTTCTAGACCAGAGTACTTCAGTTCTTTTCACAATGTTCTAATGAACATTTGGATCGACATAGACTATATGTGTTTCCATATATATATACACTCTACATAAAGTGGAAATGCTGTTACCAAAGTCGCGAAAAATTCTTGACTGGTTTACTTCAGATTCTTGTGTGGTACTCCACTGAACATTCAGACAAACACAGTCTATATAAATATATATTTCAACATACGTAATACATAAACAGATGTGATGTATAAAGGGAAAACGTTGTTCCCAAAAATCTTGAAGATTTCTGGACAAATTTCTTTGAATTTTGACACAATACTCTAATGAACATTCACAAAGGCATAGATTATATATTTGTTCAATGTTTGTAATACAAGTGACATACTTGTAACATGCAAAGAGAAAAGTTACAAAAATCTCGAATAAAAATATATGAAGTGGCCGTGCGGTTAAAGGCGCTGCAGTCTGGAACCGCAAGACCGCTACGGTCACAGGTTCGAATCCTGCCTCGGGCATGGATGTTTGTGATGTCCTTAGGTTAGTTAGGTTTAACTAGTTCTAAGTTCTAGGGGACTAATGACCTCAGCAGTTGAGTCCCATAGTGCTCAGAGCCATTTGAACCAAAAATATATGTAGCATATAATGGGGAAACGCTGTTACAAAAACCTCAAAAACATCGTGACAGACTAAGTTGAATTTTATATAAAATACTAAGATAAACCCTGTGACTGACATAGGGCACATACTTTTTAAACAAATTTACACCGGTTTTCTGTCAAACTGAAAGAGAACGCTGTACTGTGCTGTGAAAATATTTGGATTCGTTTTCTTTCTTGCAGTCAATTTCAACTGTAATAGCAGAACATCTAAACCATTAGACAAATCGTCTCTCAAGTATATTTTCTTTCTCCTTGTATATAATTTCAAACAAAAATTGTATGCACAACAGGGAGACTTTTTGTTTTCTTTCGTGCTGTCGGTTTTACAGAAAACATGAAAGTTACATTTTGACTAGTCAGCTGAATCCTCCAAATGTTTGTAATTCTGCCCGCTAGAAGATTAAGAATGTGCAAAGTAGTTAATTAAGCTATTGTTCTCACAGAATCAGCAGCTATAGGGGCTTCTCTCACCTATTATATACCAATGATCCCAGCCAATTTACCTATTCATTTTAACTGACTTCTACACCCAATCAAGGTTTACTTTGCAAAAACAATAAACAAGGATCAATTTTAAGGGGTACAGGTAGGAGGGCATAAAGGTGGGAAGGAAACAGACATAGGGAGGGGGAGGAGATGGGCAGAGAAGGGAATGAAGAGATGATGTACAAAGAGAGATAGGGGAGGAGGAGGAGATGGACAGAGAGATTGGGGAGGGTGGGGGAGGAGAGATGGGCGGAGAGAGTGGAGAATAGGTAGGGATTTAGGATGTAAGTCCTATTTCTATCATATTTATGAACTGCAAAGAATTGTCAGGTTTAATAGTTTACTATAAAAGCAATAAACTGCTGATGGTGAGTAGTAAAATACTTTTCACTTACAGCTGCTAAGCCTTGGGTGTGTAGGCACTATAGTTATAAACGAAATGTTATGGAACTTTCAAAGTAAAAGGTTTAGTCTTATTCTAAGTCATCTGCATTCACACAGTACTTATTTCTAACTGTAACAAACTGCATGCTATAATGTATCTGTGGTATGACCTTCCATAGACCATTGATAGACCATTGCAGCTTATTCAGTTTATATTCGGAAATAGGACTTTTAGTGGAGTACATAGGTATTGGGGCTACAAGAGTTTGATCTCAATGGGTTTGGGGGGAGGGGGGGGTCTGTTCTTTTATTTAAATAAAACATCAATTTGCCCTAGTCTATTTTTTGACTCTCAAGTAAACAAATCGCTCACTTGGATTCTGGCATGGTTTACTTAAAACACAATTAATAGCACATAACAATCATATCAATTAGCATAATTTATGATACAGGGTATCCACTCCTGGGTAACCTTGCTCTCATGTTTGTACAGGTGTTAATGTCATATGCTGTCAGCCAAATGAGGTAACTGTCATTTTAATGCTCATGGTTAATGTTTAATATTATTGACGATACTTTATGATCCAAACAATGACGACTTCTCCATCCCCACCATTGTATTCTGTTCCTACTTCTCCTCTGCAACCAGTATCCCGACCATAATGACACTCTGGGTAAGCAGAAACCAGAGATGGGACTTTGCACAGAACAGTATTATGTAAATGCACGCTGCCTCCTATTGCTGTTCACGATTTTGGGGTTCAATTTTTCCAATTTCCAGCACAATAGAGCACACAAAGATATTCTCTGCAACGAATGACAACCGTCAACGTGCATGCCATGCAACTACACCAACGTATCACACTATTTACTGTTTTGGGATAATTCGTTATTGTTTTATCGATTTTCTCACACTTTTCAAGAAGATACATCTACATCTGTGTCTACATGACTACTCTTCAATTCACAGTTAAGTGCCTGGCAGAGGGCTCATCGAACCATCTTCAAACTAGTTCTCTGGCGTTACACTCTCAAAGAGAGCGCGGGAAAAGCAAACACAAATCTTTCCTTGCAGGTTCTGATTTTTTAAATTTAATTATCATGATCATTCCTTCCTACGTGAGTGGGCGCCAAGAAAATATTTGCACACTCTGAAAGTTGGTGATCGAAATTTCATGACAAGACCCTGACGCAACTAAAAACAAGATTGTTTTAATGATTGCCACCCCGATACTCATATCATATCCGTGGTACTCTCTTTCCTTTTCACTATAATACAAAACGAGCTGCCCCTCTTTCATCTTTTTCGATGGCTTCTGTCAATCCTATGTGATGCGGATCCTACATTGTACACCAATACTCTAGATGAGGGTGAACAACCATAGTGTAAGTAGTCTCTTTAGCAGACCTTTTGCATCTTCTAACTGTTGTCCCAATAAATCGGAGCCATTGGTTTGCTTTCCCTGTGACACCACCTATGTGATCGTTCCAGTTAAAGTTATTCGTAACTATAACCTCTAAGTATTAACTTAAATTTAGAGCTTTTATCTCGTAACCGAAATTTAGCGGATTTCTTTTAGTAGCGTGGATGACTACACACTTTTCATTGTTTAGAGTCAATTGTCACTTTTCGCACAATACATATGTTTTATCTAAATAGTTCTGTAATTTGTGTTGTTCATCTGATGACTTTATATCACGGTAAATGACAATACCATCTGTAAATAATCTAAAATGGCTGTTCAGTTTGTTTCCTACGTCTTTTATGTAGATCAGGAAGAGCAGAGGGCCTATATTTGGAAAACGCCGGGTACCACTTCTGTTTTACTCGACGATTTTGCCTCGATTATTACGTACTGTAGTCACTCTGATAGGAGATCATGAATCCAGTCATACAACTGAGACGATACTCTATAGGCACGCAATTTGATTGTAAGTCGCTTGAGAGGAACGGTGTCAAAAGCCTTCTGGAAATCTAAACATATAAATCAATTTGACATACCCTGTCGATAGGTCTCATTAATTCGTCGGAATAAAGAACTAGTACTATTTTACAAGCACCATGTTTCGAAATTCGTGAAGGCTGTTTGTCAGTTAACCATTGTCTTAGACGCAACTCATAATTTTTGAACACAGCGTACGTTCCAAAATCCTACCACAAATCGATGTTAGCGATATGGATCTGTAATTCAGCGGATTACTCCTGTTTCCATTCTTGAGTACTGGTGTGCCTTGTGCAACTTTCCAGTCTTTCGATACAGATATTTCGATGAGCAAGCGGTTGTATGTCATTGTTAGATATGGAGCTATTGTGTCAGCACACTCTGAAAGGAACCTGACTGGTGCACAGTCTGGACCAAAAGCCTTGCCATTATTAAGTTATTTAAACTCTTTCGTGACACCGAGGGTACCTACTTGTAAGTAATGTTGGCAGTCGTTCTAAATTCAAGTTCTGGAAAATTTACTTCGTCTTCTTCGGTGAAGGAATTAGGGAAAGCTATGTTTAGTAAGTCTGCTGTAGTAGCATTGTCGTCCGTGATATCACCCTCGTTATCCCGCAGTGAAGGTATTAATTGTTTCTTATTGCTGGTATACTTTAGATACGACCAGATTTCATGACAGACTTTCGTTATGGAAACTATTAAAATCTTTTCGCATTGAAGTTCACGCTAAATTTGGAGCTTCTGTAAAACTTCGTCAATTTTGGGGTTTTAGTTTTGTTTGAAAATTGTCACCCTTTTTTTCGTTTCCTCGCAACAGTGTTCTTTTCTGTTCTGTGTACCACGGAGAATCAGTACCATCTCTTATTAGTTTATTTGATATATACCTCTCAATTGCTGTCGGTACACCGAGCGAGGTGGCGCAGTGGTTAGTACACTGAACTCGAATTCGGGAGGACGACGGTTCAATCCCGCGTCTGGCCATCCTGATTTAGGTTTTCCGTGATTTCCCTAAATCGCTCCAGGCAAATGCCGGGATGGTTCCTTTGAAAGGTCACGGCCGGCTTCCTTCCCCGCCCTTCCCTAATCCGATGAGACCGATGACATCGCAGTTTGGTCTCTTCCCCCAAACAATCCAATCCAAATGCTGTCGGTATAATTTCCTGAATATAAACCACAGCTGGTCTATGCATATATAGTCAGAATGAAAGGATTGGAGACTATCTCTTACGAGTGCGTCAAATGAATTTTTATCTGCTTGTTTAAATAGATATATTTTTCGTACATATTTCGTGGTTTTTGATGTTACCCTATTTAGTCTACCTACAAGAAGCGTGTTGTCACTAATCCACCATGATATGCCTATTTGCTCGGGATTATTTGTTGCAAAGAGGTCAATTTTCACAAACTACTTACACAATGGTGGGCTTTTGAGGTAATTGTTCGAAATAATTTTCTGAGAATGCTTTCAGAATGATTCCCAGAGACGTTTTATCGCTAACACCGACTTTAAACGTGAATTTTCGGCAATGTATGGATAGTAGATTGAAGTCACAACCAACTTCAGTTGTATGAGTGGGGAACCTATTTGAAATGAGATTCAAGTTTTCTTCGAACTCGTTCACTAACTAAATCATGTGACTACAGTTGATACAATCATCTTGAGAGATTCAGCAACTGTTTAGATATTTACGATAATTTTCATTTATTTTTCCGTCCCAGTTGCACTTTTTATTAAATTAGTTGTTTCGATCACTCTGGATCATCATCAGATCTTGTAGTTCATAAGTAACCCTTGTCTACTCAGAACCACAACCACACGTCATTGTACCGTCACTAAACCCAGTACTCTGATATTTGGTTCTGAGTGGAGAAGGCTGGTTGTTGGCGCAACTTTTAGCTCTGAAGATAATCCAGAAGGGTCGAAACATGTAATATCATAACACAGTGCAACTGAGATGGAACAATAAACGAGAATTATCATAAATCGTCTTAGTCGGGGGCCGGTAAAACGAACCAATTATTTATTTATTTCGGCTATCAAGTATAACCTCTATTCATACTAACTCAAAGGAACTATCCATTTCCATTTCACTAGAAGGTAAAATACTTCTGTCATCAATGAGCGCGTCAGCACCAACTGTATTTAATCCATCTTTCCTCAACACGTTTTGGTCATTTGTAAAATTTCGGCTGAAATTATTTCTGTCTTTAGACAGCTTTCTGTATCTTTAATGATTTGAGCTTCAGTGCTCTCTTTTAGCGTCTGGAGCTCTGATTCTTTTCCAACACAGCTACAACAATTTACAACTACAAAACCGATTACTCATGGTCTACGTTCCTGTGTTTGTCCTGCACCCTTTTAAACTGACGGCCGTTCTGTGGTTTCCCATAACTTTCTAAACTAAAAAACCGCCCAGTCTCCTCCACACAGCCTCCGCTACCCACGTAATCGCTTCCTGTGTCTACTGGACCCCTGACCTATTAAGCGGCACACGGAAATCCACCACTTTTTGGTGCAGCCTACACGGTCGCAGAACCGTCTGCGTCTTTGATTGAGACCCTCCATTCGGCTTTGCACGAAACGATTACAGTCGGTTTTGTAGACGATATCGCAGACGGTGAGCTCTGTCTTCATCTCGCAAGCAAAATTGGCAGTCTTTACCACTTGAGATGGCCACAAGAAAAATTCAAATAAGGGATTAAATGTTTAACAAAATGTAACACCACTGTTCATGCCCTACAACCACACCAACGTATGACACTTTATCCAGTTTCGTAGCTATTCTGCAGGTTTTCTCACACTTTTCAAGAAGATACATACACATACAGAACAACAATAAATAAATATTGCACCCGCAATTGAGCTGTTGCTACACCACGGCCGGCCGCTGTGGCCCAGCGGTTCTAGGCGCTTCAGTCCGGAACCTCGCTGCTGCTACGGTCGCAGGTTAGAATCCTGCCTCGGGCATGGATGTGTGTGATGTCCTTGGGTTAGTTAAGTTCAAATGGCTCAAATGGCTCTGAGCACTATGGGACTTAACATCTGAGGTTATCAGTCCCCTAGAACTTAAACCTAACTAACCTAAGGACAACAAACACATTCATGCCCGAGGCAGGATTCGAACCTGCGACCGTAACGGTAGCGCGGTTCTAGACTGAAGCGCCTAGAACCGCTCAGCCACTGCGGCCGACAGGTTAGTTAGGTTTAATTAGTTCCAAGTCTAGGGGACTGATGACCTCAGATGTTAAGTCCCATAGTGTTTAGAGCTGTTTGAACCATTTGAAAGCACCACGGAAATCGGAAACCCTTGATTTGAAAAGAGCTAAATTATGGAAGAGGTCCCTCCAACCGTCCGCATTGCGTCGTGTTGATTAACCGGCAGCTACCATGCACGCGTACATGCCCTCTGTGTAGCCATCCAGCACACATTCCAGCCCCCAACCGCCATTGCCGCTGCTCGCAACTGCTATTGCGTAGCACTTGGGGGATGGAAACTTCCACCACTGCTGGGATAGCATTGTATTAATTGCAACATCTATGCTTAAATGAAACATCATACTGTGTTATGTCCCCGTAGCGTGCAAAAGTATTCTGCCTGATATGCTCTTTGCGTTCTCTGTCATGTGTATGGACAGTCAAATTTATGTGTGTGGATATCATAACGCTTCAGCAAACGCCATCACGTGAAATAAGCGAATTGAGATTCTCCCCTCCACCGACGTATGAACATAAGGAAGCGATGGCTGCGGCATTGATTCTCCATGCTTCCCACGTTCACATATGTTTCCATGCCGATGGGTTGGAGACAGTGGGCAGGTAAAACCACAGCGTAGTCAGAGTAAAAATTTACTCGAGGATTCGCTTCCATTTCAGCGATGTGAAGTCTGATTAAATGTATACATACACATTAACGCGAGAAGTGTCTACCGTTCACATCTCGTGCTGTACTTAACCCAGCTCCACCAGCTACGACAATCGAATGAGGGCCAGCTAGCCACCTCGCGCATGTAGACGTATGGTGCTTGCACCATGCATTGATAAACACATTAAGAGTATAGGCCTCGCACTGCCTTGACCAGCAGCAAAGTAGCTCACCACACCCATCTCCTGCCAGTCGCCCAGTAGGAGACTAGTGAGATGGCAAATTGACTATCCGTTGATGCAGCGACGCTGAGACAGATCATTGTGTGCCTGTCACCTAAATGAATAATGATGGGTTTGGACACTTCCAAAAATGGTTCAAATGGCTCTGAGCACTATGGGACTTAACATCTATGGTCATCAGTCCCCTAGAATTTAGAACTACTTAAACCTAACTAACCTAAGGACATCACACAACACCCAGCCATCACGAGGCAGAGAAAATCCCTGACCCCGCCGGGAATCGAACCCGGGAGCCCGGGCGTGGGAAGCGAGAACGCTACCGCACGACCCCGAGATGCGGGCAGGACACTTCCTTATGTAATCCTCAACATACTTAATTTACAATTCATATTAAAAAAATAGATAAGACAGAGTACCTACCACACGCCATTCTATGGTTTTATATTAGCGGAGCGTATATTCGATATCAATTGTTTAATATCTGTATGCGAACCCACAGAAGCGTTAATATAGGCTCAATTCATGCTAACCCCTTAATAGCGTGAAGATGCACCATTTACATAAATTAAATATCACTTCTATGTGACACAAACCCTTACAGGTCTTCAGATGTACGTGACCTAAAATGTTTACGAAATTCACGTCTGATTGCGGTTTGCAAATTCTGTTATCGCTCCCTCATTTCGACAGAACGATCATCGTCGAATGGAAAAATTATGAACTGACTTTCCAATTATGGTATATGGATCATATTGCCTTTAAGTTTAGCTCTCGCAGCGACACTCCCAAAAACTGTCATGTGGTTTTCCTCAGCTGTTAGTACCTTCTGTCTTCATACTATTCATGAATGGTAACTGGAAAGAATATCTGCCGCAAACCTCCACAATTTCCTGTTGTTGTCGTCATTTTACGAGACAAGTGTAAGATACTGTGATCTGTTGACGAACGTGTTTTGTTGGCCGCTTCTTCGTGGATGATATCGCTTTTCCCATATTCTCGCCCTTAAGAAATTCCCCTTTAAAACCAAAGTCTGTGATGTAGTATTTTCGTCTCCAAGAGCCGTCTTATGGATTTTGAAATCTAATTTGCTTTTCACGTCCAACAATTCTCTCTCTTTTTGGCCTACAAAAGTAACCTAATTAGAAGTTCCTAGTAGGCTTATAGCCATCTACCGTATCATATAAACTTAAGTGACTGCTTAGCAGGTCAGCAACAAACAATCATGTAAAGCTATGTTATCATGTTATCAGTAGTAGTGTTCAGTAAACCAGTTCTTTCGTGGGTGGGTCTACATTCTCTTAATATACCTGCAAAATGAATCTGAGCCTGACATATCCTTTTGCTCTATACATCCTACCTTTACCTGGCTCCAGTTACTCACTTGCAGGCATATTACGGTGTATAATGAATCTGACGTAGTGCAGAGGATATCTAGCCTGTTTTTCTTTAGTCATCTGTCTTCCGACTGGTTTGATGCGGCCCGCGTCGAATTCTTCTCTTGTGCCGCAGTGCCCGCCTTTTCATCTCAGAGCATCACTTTCAGCCTATGACCACAACTACTCAATTATTTGTTGGATGTATTCAAATCTCTGTCTTACTCTACAGTTTTTACCCTCTACAGCTCCCTCAAGTACCAATGATGTTATTCCCTGATGTCTCAACAGATGTCCTATCATCCTGTCCTTTTGTCCTTGACAGTGTTTTCGATATATTACTTTTCTCGCTGATTCTGCGAAGAACCTCTTTCCTTACGTTATCAGTTCTCCTAGTTTCCAACATTTTCCTGTAGCACCACATCAGCAGTACTTCTGTTTCCTGTTCTCTTCTGTTCCGATTTTCCCACAGTCCATGTCTGACTGTCATACACTGCTGTGCTCCAAACGTACATTCTCAGAAATTTATTCTTTAAATTAAGAGCGTTGTTTAATACTATTAGACTTCTCTTGGCCAAGAAAGCCCTTTTTGCCAGTGCTAGTCTTCTTCACATGTCCTCCTTGCTCTGTCCATCGCGTTTTTTTGCGAGATAGATAGTAGAATACCTTAACTTCAACTACTTCGTGATCACCAACTATGGTGTTCAGTTCCTCATTGTTCTCATTTATGCTACTTCTCGTTACTTTCATCTTTCTTCGATTTACTCTTAGTCGATATTGTGAAGTCATTACAGTGTTGATATCATTCAACACATTCTGTAATTCTTCTTCACTTTCACTCAGAATAGCTATCATTAGTGAATCTAAACACTGATATCCTTACACCTTGAATTTTAATCCAACCCTTGAACCTTTCTTTTATTTCCGTCATTGGTACTTCGACCTACGCACTGAACAGCAGAATGAAAGATTATACCAGTGCTTTTAATCCGTGCACTTCGGGCTTGATCTTCCACCCTTATTGTACTCTAAGTTCTTGTACATATTTTATATCTGTCGTCTTCCCCTACAGCTCACCCCTGCTATTCTCGGGATTTGGAATATCTTGTACATTTACATTCTGGAACGCTTTTTCTAAGCCGGCAAATCCTATGAACGAGTCTTGCTTCCATTATCGAGCACAACATCACAACTGCCTCTGGTGAATTTAGTTTTCCTAAAGCCAAACTGATCGTCGTCTGACCCATCTTCAATTTAGTTTTCCATTCCTCTGTATATTCTTGTCAGTAGCTTGAATGCATGAGCTGTTAAGCTGATTGTGTCGTAATTCTCGCACTTGCCGGCTATTGAAATCTTGGGAATTCTGTCGTTTTTTTTCCGAAAATTTTGTTGCCACTTCTTCCAATGATTTTAGAAATTCTGCCTTATTTGCTTTTAAGTCTTCCTAAGGTTTTCTGAATTCTGATTCTTAAGCTGGATCCCCTATCTCTTTCCTATCGACTTCTGTTCCTTCTTCTGCCAAGTCATCAGATAAGTCCTCCCGCACATAGAGGCACCGAGTTTACTCTTTCTACCTATCTCCTCTCTCCTTTGAAGTTAACATTGGAATTCCTATTTCATTCTAAGTGTTTCTGCCCTTCCTTTTAATTTCAACGAAAGCTGTTTGGAGTTTTGTGTGTGCTGAGTCAGTCCTTCCAACAATCACTTCCTTCTTCGATTTCTGCAAATTTCTCATGTTGCCATTTGTCTAGCTTCCCTGCACTTCCTGTTTATTTGATTCCAAAGTTACCTACATTTCAGTATTCGTGAATTTCCCTGAACATTTTTTTAAATTTCTTCTTTCGTCTATCAACTTTCTTCTATTAATCATGATTTCTTCGCAGTTACCTTCCTTATACCTATGTTTCTCTTTTCAACTTCTGTGATTGTCCTTTTTAGAGCTAATATCTGATTTAGGAATCTAGCTTGACCATTATTCTTGAACAGAACATTCACCATTACCATCTGAAATTCAATCGGTCTTTCTTTTCTCTCATTCCTTACCAAGCCCTTATTTCCCTGTAACCCTTTCCTCTAACCCAATCACCAACGACGATTAGATTTTCCTCTCCTGTTCAATATCCTAATGTACCTTCTCTATTTCTTCATCTTCTTGTTGCGACGTCGGCATATATACTTGAACTATTATTGCTGTTGGTGTTCCTTTGCTGTCGGTTCTGATGAGAACATCAGACTGTTCGAGTAATTCACTCTGTCCTACCTGCTTATTCTAAACTGTACACCTGTAATACTATTTTCTACTGCTGTTGATGTTACTCTACGTTCATCTGAATAGAAATCCCTGTCCTCCATCCATTTGACGTCACTGACGCCAGCTATGTCTAAATCGAGTCTTAGCGTTTCCCTTTTCAGAATTCCTAGCTTCTATACCACGTTCAAACTCTTTACATACTACGCCAGGACTCGTAGAACTTTGTCTTCTCGTTGGTTATTCAGTATTTGTCACATGGTCAACTACCCATTGGCAGTCCCCTCCTGGAGATCCGATGGGGGGACTAGTACTGAATCTTTTGCCAATGGAGAGATCTTCATGACACTTTTTCAATTACAGGCCACATGTTCTATGCATACACGTTATGTGTCTTTAATTCAGTGCCTTCTGCGTCCTCATGCCGTTGATCATTGCTGATTCTTTCGCTTTTTAGGCGTAGTTTCCCATGCCAGATGCAAGAGGTAACCCGAACCTTTGTCATTTCCTCCTTCCTCTTTGACAAGACCATTGGCAGAAGACTTCCGTCGCTATTGCTGATGCGTTATGAGCAATATTTAGATTTATTTACTTTCATGTCAACTATCAAACACTGCAACACCAAATTCCCTACAGGTCAATTCGCAAGTCGCCACTGTCTTCTTATAGGCAGCTCCATCACTTGCGACAGCCTACATCTATACAAATACCCTTCAATGTAATACGATTCTAGCATAACCAAAAGAAGTATACCGAATTAATATGGTTCTAATAGCCTCATGATGCGGCTGCTTCAGTCTGGTGAAGTTGGCACCTGACTTTCAATAAATTTCAATTGTTTTTGAGAGTTCTTGTTTGATGTGCTATAACACTCGACTTCTCTGTGGAACATTTGAATCGTTCTGCAGAATTTTGCGAAGAAAGCAGTAGTACGCGAGATATTTTAATATTGTAAAATGTGCCAATTTCCAAAAAAGAATTGTGATCACAATTCCGAATACTTCGTCTAATGTTATACTGAAATCTCTAATAGCATTTTCTCGGCAAATAGCAGTCTATGAGAAAACGGTAATCATGAGGGACCCGTTTTCACTACTTGTGCAGCTGGCTATAGGCTGTAGTTCTAGAGGTCTCTGTACATAGTTTGAATTACTGTTAAGTTGGCATCCGACTTGCCCGAACGATGTGGAGAGGTGGTTACAACACTGAACTTGTATTCGGAAGGACAACTGTTCAAACCCGCGTCCGGCCATCCATATTTGGTTTTCTGTGATTTCCCTAAATCGCTCCATGACAATATTGGCATGGTTTCTTTGAATGTGCACAGCTGATTTCCTTCCCCATCCGTGACACAATCTAAGCTACTGCTTCTTCTCTAATGACCTCGATGTCGACGGGGCGTTAAGCGCAATCTTCCTTCCTTCCTTATTCCGAGTTTTGAGAAATACACCTATTTTTCCGCTCTTGATAGATTTTCTGTAGTTCTAGAGTTCTCTGTACAAAATTGAAATATATCCCCAGAATTTCTGGTAAAAATCTTTAAAATCCTAATGACGGTTTTTTGTGCAGATATGACGAAGGCGTGCTCAAAAGTAATGCCTAAGAATATTTTACTCCGTTGTCAATATCGGTTGAAGTATTGTATGTCATGCATACTTCGCTGACGGACTTGCAACCCTCTGTGACAACATAGCTCCATATTATAGCTTGTAACATAACGACGTGTAACGTAGCTACGTCGGTGCGACAGTAGCTTTCAGGAAACTGAAAGTACGGTTTTTAATAATAATTCGTCGGCATATGAGTCACGTAAAGTTGGCACCGGACTTTTGAGATGAATATTTGTTTTAGAGTTCTTGATAGACACACTGTACTTTAGTTCTACAGTTCTCTGTACAAAATTTGAGTTGTTCTGTAGAATTTCGAGATAAGAAACGATACTGCCCGAGAAAACTTTAATTTTCTGAGAAAAGTAAATTGCCGAATTGATGAAACTATATTGATTACAATTTTGAATACTTTGGCTAGAGTTCTACAGAAAACACTCACGATCTCTTCGTCTGAAGATAACAGTTTATGATATAATTGCAATAATGACGTACCCACTTTCACTACTTGTGAAAGTGGCACCCAACCTTCGAGATAAATACATTTTTTTAGAGTTCTTGATAGACATGCTACAGTTTTAGTGTCATCTGTACGCAATTTGAATAGTTTTGCAAAATTTTATGGCAAAATTATGATCACAATTCTTAATTGCTGAATTGCTGATATAGAGGAGGGCATAATCGTTCAGATTTGGGACCTAGTTCACTGGTGATCGATTCTTTTTGCGAACCATTTTTCTTCACTGGTTCACCGCTTCTTTTTCATCTAATTGCATGCTATATGTATTTTAGATAAATTTCCTGAAAAAGTATCAGCTACACGGAAGTACTACTACTGCACAATAAATTCTTTAATAATCTGATCTATAGTCGTTCACCGTTCACTTTGTCGCAGCTACGCAGTTGTAGCCAAAAATACAAACAACTCACACGTATGTAGCATGTAAGATGACTCGTTCCACATCATTTTCACATAAATCGTACAATCTACCTACGGGACACAGAATTTAATCAAATAACTTCATGGCAGCGCCTGTGGCCCAAACAGAAAAATTGCTATACCATTAACTGTTTTTGAACATCCTTCCATCGCAAAAAATACGCAGAAAATAGAGAGGGAATCAAATTAGATTTCAATCTTCGTGCTCGTATTCTAATAAAATTCGATTATCAGTATGCGCCTTTTACCTTACTACCCATCAAAAACATAGCTACGTGTTTGCCTTTACCCAAATATGTTTTACCATAACGGCGTGTATTAATGTTTTGAAAAATTCTTTTCCACCACTGAAATAGTAATTATGGCGGACATTAATCATGTAAATCTTACAGAGTACAAGGGTGAAGCAATCTTCACCTCTTGTTTCAAGTTTGTCGTTTGAAATTCGTGCAAGTTTCAGCAGACTTACCAGGTTGTGTATAAATTTTCCTAGCTTCGGCTAGGTAGCTATTTACCGGTTCGCTATCACGTTACTAAACAAGAATTTGAGGCTCTGTTTTAGGGAGCAATGATAAACTGTGGAGCACTAGGCGGTATTACGCGCGAAGCGAAGATGATACGACGTATCACAAAATGTTAGCAACAGTCGTTACTGTTTCCACGTCGAAACGTGTTTTCACTAAACCTCGCACACGGAGCAGTCACACGTCGTAATTCCACAGGATACACACCATGACGACCCATCTGTTGTACAGGAAAGAGCAACTGGTCATGACGGACGCTCCGCGACTTAGAGGAAGAATTGTTACACTAAACACGATTATTTGTAATAGCACAATGAATTCAAAATACGTTCTCGACTGTTGTCTTTGCACTGCACGACCTATCCATATAGACGGCCGTTACTTAAACTACGGGATATTGCGTATCGGTTTTCCCGTAACTGCTTGTTGCGTGGTTTCGATGTAGTGTCTATTCCTCGAATCCCACAAAAGGGTGAGGTATCTGTTTCACTCAAGACATTTTTTGAGACACTAAACACATTGATAAACTATTTTCACTTCTAGGAATAATCACTTTGGTCCTACAAAATGGAGAGCAATGTATTATCGTAATATCATTAATCATTCACTGCATGTACCAAATTCGTTTTCTGGAATTTTTTTCCGGTTCATACTTCAAGATTTCTTTAACGTTGGCCCCCCTACCATCAAAATAATCTTTATAGGATCGCTCTAAATTATTGTGGAAGTCAGACCATCAACACATGCGGCATGGCACCGCCCAAAGAAGCTGAATCAGTTCCCGTTTTAACGTATTTTAAAATAATAGTTCTTTGATCAGAACCATAAAAATACTCTCAGCTGAGACAATTATGTTAAAAGAATCCATGACTTTCCGGTATTTAATTTACAACGTACCTCGTTCTCCGTATGACACGAGAAGTATACCAGTTTGAACACACACACATTGTCAACATAAGTCCGATGTCGTTTGTTAAATGAACGCCTGACGCGTTTCCTCGTTGCCTCCTATGAGTGCTCAATAAATAACCGGTGCGAGAGCAGTAGCCTCCAGCTCCGATTTGCTCGCCAGTTAACCGGACCTGCTAACCAGCAACACTCTAATCCAATACTATACCCTACTATACGGCATGTGACTTCAATTTATTCTATTTTCATGCTAATGTTCTCCCGCTCCTGCATTCACATAACACACGTTAAATAATATTAAATATCATGCAAGAACGCAACAAGAACAGCAGAAATTTCATAGCTGCTGTCAGGAGAATTGTTATGGTTTTTCGCCGTAAATGAGTTTGTTTCTACCTACAAAATCTTTATCATCAAAGTACAGCCAGTAACGAGGTAATTCACAGCTCTTGTAAGCAATGGATTCTCGCATTTGCAACGCATAGGCCTAAGCTTCAGCTTTATGTAGGTAATACGTAATGTTCCTCTGATTTCGCCTGAGAGAAGGCTTTTTCTTTTTTTTTTTCTTTTTTAATTTTTCGTCTCAGGTTAGCACTTGCAACCTACTTCCTCAATCATTTGTTGAATGTACTACAGTATCTGTATTTCTCTATAGTGTTTTTACAGTACAGCTCGCTCTAGTGCCATGGGAGTTATTACCTGACGTTTTAACACATGTGCTGTCAACCTCTCCCCTATTACTGTCAGTCTTTTCCATATGTTCCTTCCTTCGCCGATTCTGAGGAGAACCTTGTCATTCCTTATCTAGTAGTCTACCTGATTTTCAGCGTTCTTCTGTAGCGACAAATCTCAAACGTTTCGATTCTTTTCTGTTAAGGTTTCCCCATAGTCCACGAGTCACTAGCACACAATTCTGTGTTGCAAAAGTTCATTCTCAGAAACTTATTGCTCAAATTATGGCCTGTGTTAGATAACAGTAGACTTAACTTCGCTAGGAGTGCCTCTTTGCTTGTGCTAGACTGCTTTTCACATTCTCCTTGCATTGTTTGTCACGGGCTAATTTGCTTCCGAGGTAGCAGAATTCCTTAACAACATCTACTCCGTGATCTCCAGTTTTCACTTTGAGCTTCTCGCTGTTCTCATTTCTGCTACTTCTAATTTCCTTTGTCTTATCCTGATTTACTCTCAAGCCATATTCTATACTCATTAGACAGCTCTTTCCATTCAACATATCCTGTAATTCTTCTTTATTTTCATTGATGACAGCAATGTCATCAGCGAATCTGTACATCAAGATCATTTCAATCTGAATTTTAATCCTCTTCTTAAACCTCTCTTTTATATCCGTTACTGCTTCTTCGATCTACAAACTGAACCATGGGGGTATAAGACTGCATCCCTGTCGTGCAACCTTTTCAATCCAGGCACTTCGTTCATGGCCTTCCAGCCTTATAGTTCTCTGCTGGTTCTGCTGGTTGTTGTACATAGTATATTACCCGTCTTCCCTATTTCTCAATCCTACTTTTTCAGAATTTCCAACACCTTGCATTTTTGCATTGTCTAACGCTTTTCTTAGGCCAACAAATGAATGTTTCTCGATTTTTCTTCAGTTTTGCTTCCACTATCAGCCGCAACGACAGAACGGCCTCTCATGTGCTTTTACCTTTCCTAAAGCCAAAGTGATCGTCATCTAACAGATTCTCATTTTCCTTTTCTATTGTTCTGTACATTATTCTTGTTAGTAGCTTGGATGCATGATCTGTTAAGCTGATTCTCACGCTTCTCTGCTCTTTCTGTCTTCGGAACGATGTAGATGATGTTATTCTGAAAGTTTGATGCTAAGTCGCCGATATCATAGATTCTACACACCAACTAGAATAGTCGTTTTGTTGCCACTTTTGCCAATGATTTTAGGAACTGCCACGGATAGTTGTCTACCTCTTCTGCCATATTCGATCATAAATCTTCCAAAGTTCTTTTAAATTCTGATTCTAATACTGGACCCCCTCTCTCTTCTGCATCAATTCCGGTTTCTTCTTCTATCACGTCATCAGTCAAGTCTTCCCCTCATAGAGACTCCCGGTATACTTTTTCCACAAATGAGTTCTCCGCGCTTAACAGTGGGATTTCCATTGATCTCTTAACCCTGCTGGCTACCTTAAAAAGCAATTATACACATATGCTATCGGTGTGATACTTTAAGCACATGATGATTAGAGGTTGTTAACAGTTATTATAATTTTAAATGTATATTTATTTTGTACAGTACAAATAGATTTTACAATAATACTAGCCTACAATATCAATAACGGTGTAAGCTCTGTCCATCAATGAGCTGTTTCATTTAGCGTATAAAATATCAAAGATGGGAAAGGTTAGAATAGAGTTTTAATTAGAATTCCTTTGTCAGAGTAGTTGGTATCTAATATGAGCTTTACCAAAATGTTTGTTTCAATTTGAAGACTTCGTTGATCTTCTCGTTCTCACAACTTGATGGATCTGGCACGCTTACAGTTTTGGTTGTCACCGCAGCTTGGCGTTGATGGACTGCTTGTATTCTTCTGACAATATACACTGACTGTTCTTTTCGTGGCAGTATTTTTCTGGCTTCAGTGTAAGGAGCAGCCAGGAGTGATGAAACAAGCAGTCTTGGTTGCAGTGTTAAAATGTTTTATTACTTCCAAGTGAGGCGCTTGACCTTTAATTAGGTTTTCCGTGATTTCCCTAAATCGCTCCAGGCAAATGCCGGGATGGTTCCTTTCAAAGGGCACGGCCGACTTCCTTCCCCGTCCTTCCCTAATCCGATTAGACCCATGACCTCGCTGTCTGGTCTCCTTCCGCAAACAACCCCAACCCCCCCCCCCTCCCCAATGTAGCTAACAGCCTCTCCTCGCAACTTACAGCTTCTACAGCTTTAATTAGGCATCTTAGGCTGGACCTGCGGAAAATATAAAAAATATCATTGCAGTGGCGCGACCCCATTTAGTGAGATTCGATTGCCAACAGAATATAAAACAACTTACCGATGTTTGACAGCTAAGGGTACATGAGATACCGCGCATATAGCCGGCCACGGTGGCCGAGCGGTTCTCGGCGCTCCAGTCCGGAACCGTGCTGCTGCTACGGTCGCAGGTACAAATCCTGCCTCGCGCATGGATGTGTGTAATGTCCTTAGGTTTAAGTAGTTCTAAGTCTAGGGGACTGATGACCTCAGATGTTGAGTCCCATAGTGCTCAGAGCCATTTGAACCATACCGCGCATACAAATACCACAGTATGTAAATATCCGCTGTCAAAGCCTTAAAAACACTGAGCGGTGTCCTATAAAATAGAGGATGACAGAAGGGTTCTTGTAAAAAAAAATATCTAACTTGATTTTTCCCTTGAAAAGACACACTACAAATGAGGAAAAATCAGCAGATTAACTGATTACGGCATGTGGCGCAGTCCAATGCAAACCAAATGGGATAAGGGCTACAGAAAGTCTCTACATCAGTAACATGCCGGAGGTGTAGTCTGGCTGCGCGCATCACACTGAGTAGGAAACCATACAAGATCCCTAAGACTAATACAAGCAACTCTCGGCAGATGGCGCCTGCAGGGGCTACGACAGTCTTCAATCACTTGGTTGTCATGACAACAAACCATGACTTATATTATAAACGACTGGTGTTCTAGAATTGCTGATAAACTGCTTACATTAATAGCCAGAATAATCAGGCTGAATAAAAATAAACTAAAGTATATAAAAATATTGCTGTAATGGGAAAGTATAAAAGTACACAGGGGAGCTCCGAATACCAATTTTGAGTGTCCCAAGTAGTATTGTAGCCAGCAACATTGTACATACCCGAAGCTCCCTAAAACCAGAATCTATGCCCCTCCCCACTACCCCTGATGCACGAGATTGTGCATTGTAGTCCAATATCATTTTTAATTTCGTGTATTCTCTGTTGCTTACTGCCTCACTGTTGTGTATTGTGCTCATCAGGACAACCTGTTTGTTCTTCCTTGGAACGTAAGATACGATCATGATATCCTCAGTAATAAAGAACTTCGAAGTGTGAACATCTTCTTTGCTTGATATAGTATTATTTTGTTCTTATTTTTTCTCACTTTCCCCAGCACTGCAAGATGTCTTTTGAGAAATGCTCGGCCTGATGCATATGATGTGAAGAAACTGTCCTTGTAGCTCATCATGTGCCACATCCATGACAACCCTCATACCTTGATTTTTCTCTGGTGTTTTTCCGGGTAATTTTCCTGTGTAGATTTGTGTTTTCGAAACATATGAAGTAGTGCTGTCACAAAATGTCCATATTTTGGCCATATTTTGAGGGTTTGCCCTATATATAAGTCTTCAGTTGCTCATCCACGGTTACATTTAACCCAGGACTATATAGTTTTGAAAGTATTTCCACCAGGTTATCCCACAGAGCTCTTACAGATGCTAACAGTTTGTAATAATGTGCTATAATAATTTAATGGCAATTAGCAACTTGCCTTGTTGTGTAACCTTCACACATTTCAACAGTAAGGAATCATATGTTTACTTTGTCATAAGAAACCGCCATGCATGTACCTAAGGCATGTAGAAATAGAACTTGACTATGACCTATGATATTTGTACATTCTGTGAATTTTTAAGCTGCCCAGATCATGTATACCCAAGGAACAAAAGAACTACAAATTAAGTTTCAGCAAGGGGGAGAAAAGGATTTTTTTAAATTTGAACTTCAAGGTATTTGGAATGTTTATAGAAATAAAGTCCTCAAGTTTGAAATAATGTCATTCAAATAGAAAAAAAGTTATGGAAGAACACAGTTCCTTTTCATGTCATGTTAACCTTGCAGTAACAGCAGGGTTAATGTTGCCACCCTCGCTTTTCATTTCACATCAGGTTATTTTGACTTTTCTACATTCTGAGTCTAGCCCGTGGTCTAGGGGTAGCGTCTTTGATTCATAATCAAAACTTCGGTCCCGGGTGCGAACCCCGCCACTGCCTAAATTTTGATAAATAATTAGCATTGGCGGCCGAAGACTTCCGGCATAAGAAGTCAGCCTCATTCTGCCAACGACCTTCTCAAAGAGAGCGGAGGAGCGGATAGAGGTTCAGGGCACTCTCTTGTCCTAGGGGTGGGAAATTGCCCCTAAAGGCGGAAGAATCAGCAATGATCAACGACATGAGGATGCAGAAGGCAATGGAAAACACTGCATTAAAGACACGTAACATGTATCCACAGGACATGTGGCCTGTAACTGAAGAAGTGTCATGATCATCTCTCCATTGGCAAAAGATTCCGGAATAGTCCCCCATTCGGATCTCCGGGAGGGGACTGCCAAGGGGGAGGTTACCATGAGAAAAAGATTGAATAATCAACGAAAGGATAACGTTCTAAGAGTCTGGGCGTGGAATGCCAGAAGCTTGAACGTGGTAGGGAAACTAGAAAATCTGAAAAGGGAAATGCAAAGGCTCAATCTAGATATAGTAGGGGTCAGTGAAGTGAAGTGGGAGGAAGACAAGGATTTCTGGTCAGATGAGTATCGGGTAATATCAACAGCAGCAGAAAATGGTATGATTCGTAATGAATAGGAAGGTAGGGCAGAGGGTGTGTTACTGTGAACAGTTCAGTGACCGGGTGGTTCTAATCAGAATCGTCAGCAGACCAACACCGACAACGATAGTTCAGGTATACATGCCGACGTCGCAAGCTGAAGATGAACAGATAGAGAAAGTGCATGAGGATATTGAAAGGGTAATGCAGTATGTAAAGGGGGACGAAAATCTAATAGTCATGGGCGACTGGAATACAGTTGTAGGGGAAGTAGTAGAAGAAAAGGTTACAGGAGAATATGGGCTTACGACAAGGAATGAAAGAGGAGAAAGACTAATTGAGTTCTGTAACAAGTACCAGTTAGCAATAGCGAATACCCTGTTCAAGAATCACAAGAGGAGGAGGTATACTTGGAAAAGGCCGGGAGATAAGGGAAGATTTCAATTAAATTACATCATGGTCAGACAGAGATTCCGAAATCAGATGCAGGACTGTAAGGCGTACCCAGGAGCAGATACAGACTCAGATCACAATATAGTAGTGATGAAGAGTAGGCTGAAGTTCAAGACATTAGTCAGGAAGAATCAATACGCAAAGAAGTGGGATACGGAAGTACTAAGCAATGACGAGATACGATTGAAGTTCTCTAACGCTATAGATACAGCAATAAGGAATAGCGCAGTAGGCAGTACAGTTGAAGAGGAATGGACATCTCTAAAAAGGGCCATCACAGAAGTTGGGAAGGAAAACATAGGTACAAAGAAGGTAGCTACGAAGAAACCATGGGTAACAGAAGAAATACTTCAGTTGATTGATGAAAGGAGGAAGTACAAACACGTTCTGGGGAAATCAGGAATACAGAAATACAAGTCGCTGAGGAATGAAATAAATAGGAAGTGCAGGGAAGCTAAGACGAAATGGCTGCAGGAAAAATGTGAAGACATCGAAAAAGATATGATTGTCGGAAGGACAGACTCAGCATACAGGAAAGTCAAAACAACCTTTGGTGGCATTAAAAGCAACGGTGGTAACATTAAGAGTGCAACGGGAATTCCACTGTTAAATGCAGAGGAGAGAGCAGATACGTGGAAAGAATACATTGAAAGCCTCTATGAGGGTGAAGATTTGTCTGATGTGATAGAAGAAGAAACAGGAGTCGATTTAGAAGAGATAGGGGATCCAGTATTAGAATCGGAATTTAAAAGAGCTTTGGAGGACTTACGGTCAAACAAGGCAGAAGGGATAGATAACATTCCATCAGAATTTCTAAAATCATTGGGGGAAGTGGCAACAAAACGACTATTCACGTTGGTGTGTAGAATATATGAGTCTGGCGATATACCATCTCACTTTCGGAAAAGCATCATCCACACAATTCCGAAGACGGCACGAGCTGACAAGTGCGAGAATTATCGCACAATCTGCTTAACAGCTCATGCATCGAAGCTGCTTAGAAGAATAATATACAGAAGAATGGAAAAGAAAATTGAGAATGCGCTAGGTGACGATCAGTTTGGCTTTAGGAAAAGTAAAGGGACGAGAGAGACAATTCTGACGTTACGGCTAATAATGGAAGCAAGGCTAAAGAAAAATCAAGACACTTTCATAGGATTTGTCGACCTGAAAAAAGCGTTCGACAATATAAAACGGTGCAAGCTGTTCGAAATTCTGAAAAAAGTAGGGGTAAGCTATAGGGAGAGACGGGTCATATACAATATGTACAACAACCAAGAGGGAATAATAAGAGTGGACGATCAAGAACGAAGTGCTCGTATTAAGAAGGGTGTAAGAAAAGGCTGTAGCCTTTTGCCCCTACTCTTCAATCTGTACATCGAGGAAGCAATGATGGAAATAAAAGAAAGGTTTAGGAGTGGAATTAAAATACAAGGTGAAAGGATATCAATGACACGATTCGCTGATGACATTGCTATCCTGAGTGAAAGTGAAGAAGAATTAAATGATGTGCTGAACGGAATGAACAGTCTAATGAGTACACAGTATGGTTTGAGAGTAAATCGGAGAAAGACGAAGGTAATGAGAAGTAGTAGAAATGAGAACAGCGAGAAACGTAACATCAGGACTGATGGTCACGAAGTCAATGAAGTTAAAGAATTCTGCTACCTAGGCAGTAAAATAACCAATGACGGACGGAGCAAGGAGGACATCAAAAGCAGACTCGCTATGGCAAAAAAGGCATATCTGGCCAAGAGAAGTCTAGAATATCAAACACTGGCCTTAATTTGAGGAAGAAATGTCTGAGGATGTACGTCTGGAGTACAGCATTGTATGGTAGTGAAACATGGACTGTGGGAAAACCGTAACAGAAGAGAATCGAAGCATTTGAGATGTGGTGCTATAGACGAATGTTAAAAATTACGTGGACTGATAAGGTAAGGAATGAGGAGGTTCTACGCAGAATCGGAGAGGAAAGGAATATGTGGAAAACACTGATAAGGAGAAGGGACAGGATGATAGAACATCTGCTAAGACATGAGGGAATGACTTCCATGGTACTAGAGGGAGCTGTAGAGGGCAAAAACTGTAGAGGAAGACAGAGATTGGAATACGTCAAGCAAATAATTGAGCACGTAGGTTGCAAGTGCTATTCTGAGATGAAGAGGTTAGCACAGGAAAGGAATTCGTGGCGGACCGCATCAAACCAGTCAGTAGACCAAAAAAAAAAAAAAAAAGAAGTGCTCATAGCCATTTCAACCATTTTGATATACTGGAAAAATTCCGAATGATTATACAGGGTGTTACAAAGAGGCACGGCCAAACTTTCAGGAAACATTCCTCACACACAAAGAAAGAAAATATGTTATGTGGACAAGCGTCCGCAAACGGTTACTTTCCATGTTAGAGCTTATTTTATTACTTCTCTTCAAATCACATTAGTGATGGAATGGAAACACACAGCAACAGAACGTACCAGCGTGACTTCAGACACTTTGTTACAGGAAATGTTCAAAATGTCCTCCGTTAGCGAGGATACATGCATCCACCCTCCGTCTCATGGAATCCCTGATGCGCTGATGCAGCCCTGGAGAATGGCGTATTGTATCACAGCCGTCTACAATACGAGCACGAAGAGTCTCTACATTTGGTACCGGCGTTGCGTAGACAAGAGCTTTCAAATGCCCCCATAAATGAAAGTCAAGAGGGTTGAGGTCAGGAAAGCGTGGAGGCCATGGAATTGGTCCGCTTCTACCAATCCATCGGTCACCGAATCTGTTGTTGAGGAGAGTACGAACATTTCGACTGAAATGTGCAGGTGCTCCATCGTGCATGAACCACATATTGTGTCGTACTGATAAAGGCACATGTTCTAGCAGCACAGGTAGAGTATCCCGTATGAAATCATGATAACGTGCTCCATTGAGCGTAGGTGGAAGAACATGGGGCCCAATGAAGACATCACCAACAATGCCTGCCCAAACGTTCACAGAAAATCTGCGTTGATGACGAGATTGCACAATTGCATGCGGATTCTCGTCAGCCCACACATGTTGATTGTGAAAGCTTACAATTTGATCACGTTGGAATGAAGCCTCATCCGTAAAGAGAACATTTGCACTGAAATGAGGATTGACACGTTGTTGGATGAACCATTCACAGAAGTGTACCCGTGGAGGTCAATCAGCTGCTGATAGTGCCTGCACACGCTGTACGTGGTACGGAAACAACTGGCTCTCCCGTACCACTCTCCATAGAGTGACGTGGTTAACGTTACCTTGACAGCAGCAACTTCTCTGACGCTGACATTAGGGTTATCGTCAACTGCACGAAGAATGTCCTCGTCCATTGCAGGTGTCCTCGTCCCTCGTCGTTCTAGGTCTTCCCCAGTCGCGAGTCATAGGCTGGAATGTTCCGTGCTCCCTAAGACGCCGATCAATTACTTCGAACGTCTTCCCGTCGGGACACCTTCGTTCTGGAAATCTGTCTCGATACAAACGTACCGCGCCACGGCTATTGCCCCGTGCTAATCGGGCATCTGCCAACTCCGCATTTGTAAACATTGCACTGTCTGCAAAACCACGTTCGGGATGAGCACTAACCTGTTGATGCTACGTACTGATGTGCTTGATGCTAGTACTGTAGAGCAATGAGTCGCATGTCAACACAAGCACCGAAGTCAACATTACCTTCCTTCAATTGGGCCAACTGGCGGTGAATCGAGGAAGTACAGTACGTACTGACGAAACTAAAATGAGCTCTAACATGGTAATTAAGCGTTTCCGGACACATTTCCACATAACATCTTTTCTTTATTTGTGTGTGAGGAATGTTTCCTGAAAGTTTGGCCCTACCTTTTTGTAAAACGCTGTATAAATTGAAACGTCCCCTTAGAACAATTATACATGACTATGCTTAAACTGACACACAATATTTTTTAGCGCAACGCAATCTGACATTCAATAATCCCTGTGTCAAACCGGTCACTACTAATGCTATATCCGAACAATATGGGTTTGTTTTTTCTTCTCATCCGCATTAAATTACTTTATTCTACATTTAGAACTAGGTGCCATTCATCACACCAATTGGAAATTTTGTCTCTCGTCTTGTAACCTCCTACAGTCACTCAACTTCGACACCGTACCGTACACTACAGCATCTTCAGCAAATAACAGTAGATTGCTGCCCATCCCGTCTGCCAAATCATTTATGTATATAACAAGCAACTGCGGTCCTACCACACTTCACTGGGGCACTCCTGACGATTCCCTTGTTTCTGATGAACACTCGTCATCGATGGCAACGTACTGGGTTCTATTACGTTAGAAGTCTTCGAGCTACTCATATATCTAGGAACATATTCCACATGTTCGTCCCTTTGTTGACAGTTTGCAATGGGCAAGGTGTCAAATGTATTCAAGAAATTCAAAAACATTAAATGTGCCTGTTGCCCTTCATCCATAGTAAGCAGTATATCATGTGAGAAAAGTGCAAACTGAGTTTCGCACTAGGGATGCTAGCTGAAATGGTGCTAATTCTACATCTACATCTACATGGATACTCTGCAAATCACATTTAAGTGCCTGGCAGAGGGTTTATCGAACCACCTTCCCAATTCTCTATTATTCAAAACTCGTATAGCGTGCGGAAAGAATGAACACCTATATCTTTCCGTATGAGCTCTGATTTCCCTTATTTTATCGTGGTGATCGTTCCTCCCTATGTAGGTCGGTGTCAACAAAATATTTTCGCATTCGAAGGAGAAAGTTGGTGATTGGAATTTCGTGAGAAGGTTCCGTCGCAACGAAAAACGCCTATCTTTTAATGATTTCCAGCCCAAATCCTGTATCATTTCTGTGACACTCTCTCCCATATTTCGCGATATTACAAAACGTGCTACCTCTTTTTGAACTTTTTCGATGTACTCCGTCAGTCCTATCTGGTAAGGATAGGACACCTCGCAGCAGTATTCTAAAAGAGGACGGGCAAGCATAGTGTAGGCAGTCTCCTTAGTAGGTATGTTACATTTTCTAAGTGTCCTGCCAATAAAACGCAGCCTTTGGTGTGCCTTTCTCACAACATTTTCTATGTGTTCTTTCCAATTTAAGCTGTTCGTAATTGTAATACCTAGGTATTTAGTAGAATTTACGGTTTTTAGATTAGACTGATTTATCGTGTAACCGAAGTTTAAGGAGTTCCTTTTAGCACTCATGTGGATGACCTCACACTTTTCGTCATTTGGGGTCAACTGCCACTTTTCGCACGATTCAAATATTTTTTATAAATCGTTTTGCAGTTTGTTTTGATCTTCTGACGACTTTATCAGTCGATAAACGACAGCGTCATCTGCAAACAACCGAAGACGGCTGCTCAGATTGTCTCCCAATTCATTTATATGGAACAGTAAAGGACCCATAACACTACCTTGGGGAACGCCTGAAATCACTTCTGTTTTACTCGATGACTTTCCGTCAATTACTACGAACTGTGACCTCTCTGACAGGAAATCGCAAATCCAGTCACATAACTGAGACGATATTCCACAAGCAGGCAATTTCACTATGAGCCGCTTGTGTGGTACAGTGTCAAAAGACTTCCGGAAATCCAAGAACACGGAATCTATCTGAAATCCCTTGTCAATAGCACTAAGCACGTCATGTGAATAAAGAGCTAGTTCCCAGAATGAGATTTTCACTCTGCAGCGGAGTGTGCGCTGATACGAAACTCCCTGGCAGATTAAAACTGTGTGCCCGACCGAGACTCGAACTCGGGACCTTCGCCTTTCGCGGGCAAGTGCTCTACCACTGAGCTACCGATGCACGACTCACGACCGGTACTCACAGGTTTACTTCTGCCAGTACCTCGTCTCCTACCTTCCAAATTTTACGGAAGCTCTCCTGCGAACCTTGCAGAACTAGCACTCCTGAAAGAAAGGATATTGCGGAGACATGGCTTAGCCACAGCCTGGGGGATGTTTCCGGAATGTGATTTTCACTCTGCAGCGGAGTGTGCGCTGATATGAAATTTCCTGGCAGATTAAAACTGTATGCCCGACCGAGACTCCAACTCAGGACCTTTGCCTTTCGCGGCCTAGTGCTCTACCACTGAGCTACCGAAGCACGACTCACGACCGGTTCTCAGCGCACACTTCGCTGCAGAGTGAAAATCTCATTCTGGAAACATCCCCCAGGCTGTGGCTAAGCCATGTCTCCGCAATATCCTTTCTTTCAGGAGTGCTAGTTCTGCAAGGTTCGCAGGAGAGATTCTGTAAAGTTTGGAAGGTAGGAGACGAGGTACTGGCAGAAGTAAAGCTGTGAGGACCGGGCGTGAGTCGTGCTTCGGTAGCTCAGATGGTAGAGCACTTGCCCGCGAAAGGCAAAGGTCCCGAGTTCGAGTCTCGGTCGGGCACACGGTTTTAATCTGCCAGGAAGTTTCGAAGAGCTAGTTGTGTTTCACAGGAACGATGTTTTCTAAACCCATGTTGACTGTGTGTCAATAGAATATATGTTCTAAAATCCTGGTGCTGCAATTAGTCGAAATAACGTTCTCGGTCTCAAGAAAATTTATTATATTCGTACTGAGAATTCCGAAGTATTCAGCAGCATACCTGTGTTCGAACGCTGTAGCCACTCACAGATGGAAGGTGCCAAGACGTAGCACTAGCACTGGACAGTATATAAAGTGTGCCAGTATGGGGTGGGGGAGGGAGGGGGGACGCCGGAAACGATGCAGTCGTAGTCGTAATGCGGAATTAGAGCGATTTATGTTACGTCCACAAGGGCATCAACATTACAGGGTTTCGGGCCAAGGGTCGAAGCATTTCCCAAGTGACTAAGTTTGAAAACTGTTCGCGAACCGCTGTTGTTAAAGTTCACTGTGAATGTCAAAATAGCGCTACCCACAATCGACGCCAAGTCAACTGTGGTGCACCACAGGCTATAGATACGGTGAATAGCGGCTGCAATAGACGTGCCCGGGCGAACAGATGTGCACTTGTTGAGAACCTGACCGTCCAGATGAACAAAAGGGCTACCAACAGTTCTCGTCAACGACGATTCAACGGACGATGCTGCGTATGACCCTCCACACCTGGCGCGTGGTTCATGCATCCATACTGGTTGCTGTTCATCAGTGACGGAGGCTGAAATTAGCACGCCAGTACCGCAGTTGTGCGGCCACTGACTGGCGACAGGTGACCTTTTCACGTGACTCACATTTTATGCTACATCAGAGAGATGGCCGCTGGCGTGTACAATGTGAAACATCTGAAAGTAAAGAGTGTGATTGCCTGATGAATGTTTTCGTAGCATTCCCTAGGCGATCTTGTCATTCTGAGGAGCACAGTGAATCAACAGAAGAATGCGTCTACCCTTTTAACTATGTCCATCCCTGCATGCAGTTTGTTTCTCCTTTGCACGATGGCATCTGCTAACAGAACAATGCAACACGTCATGTACGTTGCGTTGTACGTGTATGGTTCAGAGAACAGTAAGATGAGTTTATTGCACTCCCCTGGCAACCAATCGAGTATCTACTGAACCACGTCGATTGTACTGTTCACGCTAGGGACTTTACACCGAGAAACCTAGCACAGCTGGCCACATTACTGGAGTCAGCATAGCTCCACATCCCCGTCCGTATCTTCCAGAAACTCATTGGATCTCTTCCTGTACGTCTTGCAGCGGTCCACTTTCCAAAGGTGATTATTCAGACTTTTGACAGGTGGTCGGGGTGACTGGATAGTGCATGTGTTTGCAAAAACAGAGTTGTTAAAGTCTTCTTTGCCGGCCCCTGTGGTCCGGAACCGCGCTGCTGCAACGGTCGCAGTTTCGAATTTTGCCTCGGGCATGGATATGTGTGATGTCCTTAGGTTAGTTGGGTATAAGCAGTTCTAAGTATACGAGACCGATGGCCTCAGATATTAAATCCCATAGTGCTTAGAGCCATTTGAACCACTTGAAAGTCTCCTTTACTTAATGCAGACGTCTCGTCAATTGAACACATGAGACCTGGACTTAAGTACAGACATCGAAGAAATAACGGTGTTCGTGCAGTGTAACCATAAAAATTAAAATTTCTTGAAAGGCAGTGTGATGCACGCCATTGGTGCTGGGAGCCTACGGTGTAAAGCTATTGGTTATAGGGGGAAGATTACGGGGGTGAGACAAGGTAATTCCGGGAATAATGTCATTGCCTGAGGGACTGGATGCTGGCGTCAGCGATTCCGGGAAAATATGATGCTGATATCATGTGTTCCAAGGATGCTGATATCAGCGGAATTGTTACACGTTTTCTCCTTGCGCCCTTCTTACATCATCAGCTAATACGACACACTAAACTTCAATATAGTTATCTCCTAAACATCATTTCTAACTAAAGCTTTGTTTAAGTAACAAATCATAAACTAAATAACCATCGCCTGAAAACTATGTTTGTCAGTTTGTCACTTCTTAGGGGACTGTAATTCGTAAGAATGTAATACACAAGTACGTGCAGTAGCGGCTGTTATGTAAGAACACAAGAGCACGTGAATATCCTAATTTTTTGGCACCTTACAGGTTTATTGGGTATTTTTCTTTGAATGTTGTTACGCGTGATGTAGATGCAGTAATCTGAAATACACGGCACTAAATCTACCGCACTATGTTACATAGCTACACCAGTAGACCGCGTGGAACGCGGCATCAGGGTTAACTCTCGAGGTTTTAAGGAGATTTTGCACATGCGCAACTGGCATGACGTAATTGCCTTAAGGCCCAATTTGACAAACAACGTGCGTGGTGCACATCTAGCCCTTACCATCCAACTAAAAGTTTACGGCAATGCTACCAGATTGTAGCAGACTGCACCAACCTTTTATCCCCGTTCGCTTGACGTAAATTCCGTTAGACCGTAGCACACTCCTCAGATACGCCAGTTCATTCACCATATAATAAAATTAGAGCGGATATCGGTATATGTCATAGCTATAGTGATAGAAAAACCTATTTTGTGGGATTATGGATGAGTTACGGTTTATTAAGTTTTGAATTTTATCATACCGTTATCCATTCGAGGCGCTCAGTACCGTAAAGCACATCATCGTCGATTGTGAGACTGTACCCTTTATTCGTGCTTCTGACATCTGTTGATCTTATGCTGGGTCAGGTTCATCTATCCTGTAGGCCCACATTATATACATGAACATTGCCGAAGAGTTTTCTCACTAAAATGTGAGATCCAAACGGCTCATTTGTACACTAGTCACGTTACCGTATCGTTAGATGGAACTACTCGAATTTGATCATTTCCACAAGCGGCAGTTTATGTTTCCAACTGGTTGTTTACTGTACAGGAATCGGCTTTCGTGTACAGTGTCAACATGAACCTGTTTTATGTGCTAACAGAAAAGAAAATTACCAGGAAAAGTTATCCCCAAAGGAACGATAGCCTCGTAGACAAGATCCGTTGACTGAGAAAGTAACAAAATGAAATAAGCATGATTATAAGCGAATATTTAACAAAGGAGTATAACATAACACGTTTCTAGCATTTGTAGACTTAGAGAAAGCTTTTGACAATGTTGACTGGAATACTCTCTTTCAAATTGTGAAGGTGGCAGGGGTAAAATACCGGGAGCGAAAGGCTATTTACAGTTTGTACAGAAACCAGATGGCAGTTATAAGAGTCGAGGGACATGAAAGGGAAGCAGTGGTTGGAAAGGGAGTGAGACAGGGTTGTAGCCTCTTCCCGATGTTATTCAATCTGTATATTGAGCAAGCAATAAAGGCAACAAAAGAAAAATTCGGAGTAGGTATTAAAATCCATGACATTGTAATTCTGTCAGAGACAGCAAAGTACTTGGAAGAGCAGTTGAACGAAATGGACATTGTCTTGAAAGGAGGACATAAGATGAACATCAACAAAAGCAAAACGAGGATAATGGAATGTAGTCGAGTTAACTCGGGTGATTCTGAGGGAATTAGATTAGAGAATGAGACACTTAAAGTAGTAAAGGAGTTTTGCTATTTGGGGAGCAAAATAACTGATGATGGTCGAAGTAGAAAGGATATAAAATGTAGACTGGCAATGGCAAGGAAAGCGTTTCTGAAGAAGAGAAATTTGTTAACATCGAGTAATAGATTTAAGTGTCAGGAAGTAATTTCTGAAAGTATCTGTATGGAGTGTAGCCATGTATGGAAGTGAAACGTGGACGATAAATAGTTGAGACAAGAAGAGAATAGAAGCTTTCGAAATGTGGTGCTACAGAAGAATGCTGAAGACTAGATGGGTAGATCACATAACTAATGAGGAGGTATTGAATAGAATTGGTGAGAAGAGCAGTTTGTGGCACAACTTGACTAGAAGAAGGGATCGGTTGGTAGGACATGTTCTGAGGCATCAAGGGATCACCAATTTAGTATTGGAGGGTAGCGTGGAGGGTAAAAATCGTAGAGGGAGACCAAGAGATGAATACACTAAGCTGATTCAGAAGGATGTAGGTTGCAGTAGGTACTGGGAGATGATGAAGCTTGCACAGGATAGAGTAGCATGGAAAGCTGCATCAAACCAGTCTCAGGACTGAAGACCACAACAACAATAACTAAGTTGTTGTGTGGGTGCAACGTACAAATGTCTCATTGTCAGCCCGGAAGTTAATTCGTTAATTAATAATGTTAGTGATCTTGTACATTTATCCGAAAAAATAAAAAAAGCACAGAAACTCCCACTTACACAAAAATGCGAAACGGGGAATAGTGGAAGCTTAAACATTATTCCCTTCTTGCCCTAAACTGTACTTAATTATGCACAAAACATGATAATTCCACAAAAACAATTCTTTCCTTTTTCAGACAAGCTATGCATATTATTATTGTTATAACTATTATTATTGTTCGCAGTGGCTGTAGTTGTATAAATATGTTGATAAGCATAACCGTCATAGAGCATATGCTACTATTAATTTCACACTCTCAAATTTATCCGAATCTAAAAATTTGTGAAGGCTCTGAATGTATACTCACTAGCCACCACTGATTAAATGGCCGAATAGTAACACTAATATTTCCACTGCTTACCCGCTTAACGATTCAACTTAACTCATCTGAGAACTGCAGCGCCCGTATGTATAACAGACACGTGAGCCAGTACAAGCCACCATGAGAAATGTCACTTGTGAATCTATCAAACTTTAAGAGGTTATCAGTATTTTTATTTTTGTAACTTTGCTGCTTTGGTAAAGACTAAGATGTTAAAACGAGTGATAGTTCCTTCCATTTACACCAGTAACAGGTATCTTTACTTACTGTCAACAGCTCGTGGTCTCGCGGTCGTGTTCTCGCTTCCCGTGCACGGGGTCCCCGATTCGATTCCAGGCGGGGTCAGGGATTTTCACCTCCCTCGAGATGACTGGGTGTTTGTGTTGTCCTTATCATTTCATCCTCATTCATGAAAGTGGCGAGACTGGATTGAGCGAAGGTTGGGAATTTGTACGGGCGCTGATAACCGCGCAGTTGAGCGCCCCACAAACCAAACATCGTCATCATCTTTACTTATTGCGATCCCTAGCTAAATTTCAAAGAATCACTTCAAACTTCCTACATAGATCTGAAATGAGTGGTAATAATTTTGCTAGGGTATTCAAGTGAATACTGGTCTACCGTAGTTTGCGGCTCCCGTGGGTTAAGCATAACTACACATTAAGCATGCCCCAGATCAACACCACCATTCTGTGGTTTCCTAGCCGTAGATTTCCCACAGTATTAAATCCGGCCTTTCGTCACCACATCGCGGAGGGTGCTTCGGTATGGTCTGCTTGCCATCGAGTTCTCACATCCGATGTAGTTTCAGATTCCTACTTCTGGAATGGTTTTATTTGGGTTTTCACTGGTTGGTACCACTGCAAACGTTTGAAGATGACTAACTTCGACGATGCCGAAACGGTAACCACCTATGAACCGAAAAGCATCCCTACTTCGTCTATGTCATAGTAGCAGATCAAGTAAAAAAAAATTAATCTTTCATTCTGGGGAAGAACAGGTTGTACAGTTTGGACAAGTGCGATGTCATAACAAGTTAAGTTTCATTTAAAAATCTCACAGTATTTCTTTTAAATAATATAAGCAATCTATTCAGTTTTTAATCCAAGTGCAAACATGCTAATGTACAATACACAGTAAAACGTTTACAAAGAAGGACTTTAAGAGAGAGAGATAACGGGCCTAAGTACATGCGTATAGTTTTATTAAGTTACAATGTCTATCAGGACAAGTTTTATCCGCTGATTACACACCCTATTGAAAAGCTTCTTTGCTCTTGCAGTATTCTGTTGCAGATAAAACGCTTTGTCTATTCCTTTGTTTCCTCCACGTTTCTGCAAACATAACACCAAAGGTTATCGTGTAGCCTTGTTCCAAATAGTCACGATGAGCTCCGACACAACTGCACTCGAATGCAGTCACGTAGAGAGTTTTCTCCCGCACTGTTGAGCGAACTGTTTGTTAGTAACTAGGGGCACGAGCAGGATTCCTCTTCGTTCACTCAGTTAACTGGCTCATAACGTATTTGCTACAGCTTACAAATTTTGTTGCTAAGTATGAATGATCACGAAGGATTAGCCATCTCTCATCGAGCAGGAACAAGCTTATGTGACCTTAATGCTGCTGCGTGTGGGAATTGTCTCGGGAAAGACTTTCTCTCTGCCTGCACAGATTGTTCTGTGTCCGCTGCTTCGCAGGTAAATGCTTAATATTTAAACTAAGATTTTGTGATGAAACTTAGTTGTTTCAGAGCTGTAGCGAACAGTCCACGCATTAGCAGCACTTGGCTGCTCACTATAATTCCAGCTCGCTGAAGATTTTGTAATACTTCTTCGTGCTTCATTTGTTTCTTTTGAAGTTCAACAGAAAGACTCCGTTAAGGAAATTTTGTAGTGAAATTCGGGGTTGCAACGTGCTCTTGCGTTTTATTAGAAACATGTACCATGGTTCTGTATATGTTCCTCAAAGAGGTGAGCACACAGATGAAGTTAGGTACCACGAAAATAACTTTAGCGAGCTGAGTAATAATGTAAAGAAGGTCCTACAGAACCTAATATTCTAGAAAATGAGACCCGAAGAAAAGAGATGACTGGTCATGGCACAAATATGCTGAAACATGAATAGACATTTTAACAAATATCTGAAACTTCCTGACAGATCAAAACAGTGTGGCGGGGTGCAACTCGAATCAGCGGGTTTTGCGTTTCACAGGCAAATGCTCTACCACACTGAGCTACCTTTTTTTTACTTTTTAGTAATGATCTCATTACCTTTCCCTACGGACCTTCCATTCGCTCACTTTTAGTTGTCTTGCCGGATACGCTTATGTGCTTTTTCTCTTGTTAGTTAAAACATAATGATTCTCTAGTGAGATGGAAGAGATTAACTGACCCAACTATTTCTTTCGGCGTGCAAAACTTTTTACTGATTGTTTCATTTAAAATTATACTTACTTGTACCAAGATCCAGTATCTCGACTTTACCTCCACCGGTACCTCTCTGCTATCTCCGAAATTCCACACAACCTCTTCTGCATACCTTGCGGAGATAGCACTCCTGAAAGATAGGTTATTATTATTTCTAGAATTAGTTTTCACTCCGCAGCGAAGCGTATGCTGATTTTGAAACTTCCTGGCAGATGAAAGCTGTGTGGCGAATCAGGACTCGAATCCGAAACTTTTACCTGTTGCGAGCATGTGCTATACCAGCGTTTTCCTTTATTTTTGTTCTTGTCTTTCTATTTTATTATTTTTTCAGTTAAGAGAGACAGTCTTAATGTTGACAAATCTTCTTTACGTAAGAGTTTCTTTGGCGCATTCCACGCCGTAACTTTTCTTAGCGAAAAAAGAAACGGTGTTGACGGAAACAATAAACATCCTCTTGGAGTTAAGGTCTTATTTAGTTTGCTTCTGTGCCATAATTGTTACAAGGCAAGAAAAAATTTTGCTAAAGTGAAAGAACATTTATTAGACACCTTGCTGCATAAATATGAACATATAAATGGTTCAAATGGCTCTGAGCACTATGGGACTCAACATCTTAGGTCATAAGTCCCCTAGAACTTAGAACTAATTAAACCTAACTAACCTAAGGGCATCACACACACCCATGCCCGAGGCAGGATTCGAACGTGCGACCGTAGCAGTCGCCCGGTTCCGGACTGCAGCGCCAGAGCCGCACGGCCACCGCGGCCGGCTATGAACATATAAGCATGAATAAAGGGAATGGATGAATATGAACATATTTGTGTATTTGTTGTTTCATACATTTTCCACTTTTGGATTTGTAGTTATTGCCCTAGGGAAGTTAAATACACGAACCGGAAATGATGGTTGACAAATCATATTTTATTGCTAATGACACTGCACAAGCTAAAAGTACATATTTACAGTTGAGTAGTTAAGTCAGATTGCTGGAAGCAAAGAATGTCAGGGAGGTTACTTTGTCAGAGGTTATACGTTTGTAATGATTTTTGATTGCTTCGTAGCCTGCAGTCTCCACAAAGTCTCCGACCCCCCACCCCTTTTTCCATAGTACGCAGCACAGCTGAAAGAAAGAACATTGACTTCACTCAGTCCAGAATGTAATCCTGTAATTACCGTGGTGGACGGCGGGGTGGCCGAAACAGGTGTGCTGTGCTTCGTCCGGACGCGTGGGTGTGAACACAGATGGAGGCAATATTTGTTGTTCGTTGAGGTGCGGTGAAGAGGATAGAGGCTTCCCTGGTGTGTTCACAGCGACTGGCACGTGTGTGAGTGGATCGTCGTTGTAGGGGTCGCCAGCTCATTGGGTAGAAACCCCTTTGCCGGGATGAATGCAGAGCAACTTGTGTGGCGTCGCTAGACACAATAAAACAGAATTAAATATTACTTCATTTATTTCTCTGTGTACAACTAACTGCTGTATCTTCAGCGGTGGCTGGTGACTTAGCAAGCATGCAAAGAATCTACTAAACTCAGTGGCTGGCTCAGGTTGCTGTAGTTCGCTGCATCAGCCCTGCAAATCTCTGTGCGGAGTTGGTAGTGACCATGGCACATGTATGTTGTCTCACACGCCGTTCTGAGAGTACTCTGACATTCCCAGGTCACTGCCCGTGTTGTCCCATCAGATGGACCACGGTGTAGGATGCAGTGAGGTCGTGTTGAATGCTGATCCTGGTCCACAGGTCGGTAGGCCATCTGTCCCAAGCGAAGCTGGAGCTTAGAGCAGTCTGTGTCTCTGGCTGGCACGTTGATGGTAGGCCAGTGGACTATCCATCAGCGGGGGCTGCTACTAGATGCTGTCTTTTATCACCCGTGGCTACCGATCGGTATTCATCTCGTAAGCGTATGACCGGTACTGTAACAGTCTCATACACAAGATATCACAACACAATAATCAGAGAATCGAGTGTGAACGACATGAACTCCATCGATCCCACTGATAGACTGACTCTATTCTAATGAGATGGAGTATTTATGGTGTCGAGGAGAGGCTCTGCTTTTTGACGTCATTCGTCATGACTGAATCGGTTCTGCTCTGTACGAGTTGTCTTCCGTTCTGCTACATTTGTTTCTGCAGTTTCTTTCAGTGTCTTAACTGCTGTGACGAGCCCCCTAGTATGCGGTGTTGCGTCCGTCCTCTTTAGCGTTTCTAACACGATTTTACGAGGGTAACGGAGGCAGGTTGGTCTGCAATCGTCAAACAATATTCCTCTGAGATTGTTCGCACTTACAAATAGAAGTGTCGACATCGCATTCTTGTGAGTGATAAAGTGTGTCGTAATGTTTATTCCTAGCAGCTACCTTATGCTGATACTTCCGTGTGCTTGAGGAATGCCGTTTCGTTTTCCTGTTCCCTTACTGAAACACTTCTCTTTAATACAAAAAAAAATCCCGAATTATAGTTTTCCTTAACCTAGTCAAAAGAATCTTATTCCAGTTGAATATTGCTTTGGTACTTTGTTTATGCATACACAGTCCACTCCAAAATTTCTTGTTTCCTCGTACGAATCTACTCCATGGGAATTTCGTGAATAGTTGCTTCTCTTGAAAGAGTGACTTCCTTTTTGGAGTAAACTGCACAAATAAATGCTAGTACCCAGATGTCTCTAGTGGTTGATCCACTGATCGTAAAAACCGTTTACGTATGTCTTGATATTTGCCGGCCGGAGTGGCCGAGCGGTTCTAGGCGCTACAGTCTGGAACCGCTCGACCGCTACGGTCGCAGGTTCGAATCCTGCCTCAGGCATGGATGTGTGTGATGTCCTTAATTAGGCTTAAGTAGTTCTAAGTTCTAGGGGACTGATGACCTCAGAAGTTAAGTCCCATAGTGCTCAGAGCCATTTGAACCATTTCTTGATATTTCCGTACATGCTGTAACGTTTGATGTACCGAAATTTGTTCTTTCTCTGAAATAATTAATTCATCTATAGCCTGTAATAAAGTGAGATCCAAGGCAACGGTATGCGTTGTTACGGGAGTAACGGAGAAAGGTTGGTCTGCACTGTCTAACCATAATCTGCTGAGCTCACTCGCACTCACACGCAGAAGTGTTGACGTGACACTCTTGTCAATGTCTAGTTGTGTCGAAATATTTGCCCCTAGAAGCTGTCTCATGTTAATACTTGCGTGTGCTCTAGCAATACCGTCCCATTCGACCCTAGATAATTTCACTCTCCTGTTCTCTTACTCTATACTGTTTCTGTACTCTGGAAACTAGTTCCAGTGACTTCTACGTGTTCAATGGCCCAACAAGTTCAACACATTCTGCTGGCTCCACCCATTGTGTCACACGATCAGTCGCTCTGAGAAAGTACTTATAAGCATTTGAATCTGGAATGGGCCCAACCAAGTCTAAGTGAACACGGTGTAGTCTGCCTGTAGGGGTGTCGAATTGGTGTAGGGACAGGGTGCGTGAGGTCCTGATTCGCTCTTCTAACATGCTGCTCACGCTTGTGTCCAATGTTTACACTTTTGTTCCTACTTCTCGCCACACAAAATGTGTCTGTTGCCAATTTCGTCAAGGGTCATACCTCTAGGTGAGACAATTGGTGCAAGCAGTCAAAGACACGTCTTATTCTCTGAGCCAGGGAATCAGCGATGTTCCAACTTGAGGGTGGTGTGCGCATTGTAGAAAAGTTCTTGAATTTATAGGTCTTGTACCTGTACTACTGCAAGCTCCTCGTCCTCTATGCTCAGCAACTGTTTCCCAGTTTGATTTTTCCTGCGAGGCCATCAGTGAGCGCTGCTGCCTGAGGTAGTGCTGCTGCCAGAGGTAAATGACACCTGTACAAATTCACTGTCCCTAGAAATTTTCTCAGAGGTCTAAGTAGCGCTTCCAGAAGTTCTACAAGTTCCTGCGTGGGGTGGAGTCCTTCGTGATTTACGAGATGGCCTAGAAAAACGACTTCAGGTTGTCTTTTTTATTACCATGCTCTGTCGATCTAACATATTACGAACCCTGCAAAGCTTCCACCCGTTTATGTAGGAAAGCCGAGAAAACAAGGAAGTCACATGTGTAAGAGGAGAAAACTGGAAGTTGGAGTAATAACTTGTCAACGAAGCGCTACCAGGCTTCTGGGGCATTTTTAACCCATCCAGAATAACGAAAACTCATCGAGTCTGAACGGGGTGATTATAACCGCTTTGGGAATGTCTTCGCGCGCTGTAGGCTAATGCTGTCTTGCAGTCAGCTTTCCTGAAAATGGCGGAATCTGCCAAACGCATGGGAAAAGTGTTAGAAATTCGGGACTGGAAATCTGTTGAGTATTTTTCGCGCATTCACAGGCTGATAGTCCCCATAAAGATTGTATGAGCTGTCCTTTTTTCGTATTAAACCCACAGGTGAGACCTACAAACTGTCCAATGGCAGCACTATTTCCATATGCAGTAGCTCATCTGTTAGTTTTAGTCACACATAGTTTATCTGATGCTAAGCACTGCATTCCAGGTGTAGAATGTAGATTGTGCAAAGTATCGTGTCTGACTCCTCACTGTTGACTGTGTGCGTAGCGATTGATATCAGCGTCACACCATGTGGGCCACTTGTGCACTTTGAATACTACTCTGACTGACCTGAACTTTCCGTGAGGACCGTGGCTGTTACTCTCGTCACAGTGGGCTGGTATGTTACTGTTTCAATGGGTAGAATGATGTACGATGTTGCGCTTGATACTGAACTGTGTAATACTGTTGCTGCCCGCATCTCGTGGTCGTGCGGTAGCGTTCTCGCTTCCCACACCCGGGTTCCCGGGTTCGATTCCCGGCGGGGTCAGGGATTTTCTCTGCCTCGTGATGGCTAGGTGTTGTCTGCTGTCCTTAGGTTAGTTAGGTTTAAGTAGTTCTAAGTTCTAGGGGACTGATGACCATAGATGTTAAGTCCCATAGTGCTCAGAGCCATTTGACCCAATACTGTTGCTGATCGCGTAGTAGGTTCGTGGATGTGCCTGCGCCTTGCATAGTAACTGAAGTATTCAATACTGCATTCTTATCTGATAGTTGAATTCTTTTAAGGTTGGTTTCTTCGTATGTCACGACTGCGTCCGACAACACACGCTTCAGTCTGTGAGAGGTGAAGTTTGTTGATTTGGTGTGTGATGTTCTTCCATGAAATCGGCAGATCGGTATAGTTTCACCAGAAGTGACCTGCCTAAGTAATTTTGTCACCAGCTATGGGACAAGATGAAAGAAGTGAAAAAAACCCTCCTAAGATCGGTTAACTCACGTCTGCTATTATGAACTACCACGTACATTTTATCGCCAGTCGGAGATCTACCGTTAATTTTGCAGTCCCGAATTGTCGAACTAGTATGTCATTAGCTGCTCTCAGTTGTGTGTGTGAAGACCCTGCTGCCAATGATGGTGCTCTGTGTGGGATGACACTGCTGCCAATCCTGTAGCCACCAAGAACTGATTCTTTGACATATGATCAAGGACGTGCAGTCAAGTATTAGGTTTAGGAATAGCCTAACTGGTTTGGTGTTTCTTTTCGTTTTGGAATCATCTTGATTTCACTGTGTGGTCCAGTACGCCAGTCGTGGGCTGCCGTCGGTGTTTGGAAACTCTCAAGGAGTTGAAAATTAGCGTGCTCTGTTGCTGAAGTATATGTGAAACCGTCAAAGACAAGAACACGTCCCTGCACCAGCCGCCATGCTGTTATTATTTACAGTGGAAGGGGGTCGGGCGTGTTGGTGGGTCATTATGCTGTGGTTGGTTATTGTTGCCGGGGCTCGCGCTGGCTCGGTGCCCAGTGGTTGTTGCGCGGTCGTGACTGCCATGGCGGGGTGGATGGTTTGAAATCCAAGGCATTGTTGTGTCTTGCTATTGCCTTTTGTCGTCTCTGTTGGGTTGCATAAAGTTTGTCTTCCAAATGTAGCTTAAGATCAGTCGGGTCCTGTTTCCACAAAATTAGCATTGGCTGTAGTGAGGGAGGTAACTGTAGTATCCAAATGGAACGTAGTGCGACGTCTGTCAGGCACAGTGTACACTGTAGCTCGCAGATGTATCCAATATTGCGAAGTTGTGTGCAGGCCAGTCTTCTTTCCACACAAAAGTTCGTGTAGCTGTTCTTCCGGTGTTTTAGTGAAACATTGTAATAGTGCAGCTTTAGCTGTCTGTTATCTGCAGGTAATGTGTGGTGCACTTATAATCAAATACATTTTCTTGGAGATGATGCTCAATAACACTGCGAATTTCGATGAGTCGTCTGTATCGCAATGGCTCTATAGGTCATTTTATTGATGAAGAACCAAGTAGACGAATGGTCGAATTGGAAATCCGAATTGGGATTGATTCATGTCTGAACTGAACACGACAGGTATAATGTCGGTGCTCCATGGGCACAAGCTTGGCGATATGGTAGGAATGTTAGCGATGTGGTAGGAACCATGGTAAACATCTTGTGTCCAAGTGGTTGGGATCCGTAATCGATAGTGAACGGGCTGGCTTATCTACCGCCTGGTACGGATGGAACCAATAACGCACAAGAATGTCCGTCTAAGAAACGGGTTGCAGTGACGGAATAGTCTTGCGACTGTGATGCATCAATATTGTATGGCGTAAAATCACCGACTAAGTCTTGTTGTTCACATCCACAAATACCTCTGACAGTGCTGGTCACATAACACATTGGAGTTGTTCTTTCATATTTTAGTCTTGCATCTAATCGTGTGAAAACGTTTCACAGATTGCAATCAGTATCTCTATTTTGTATGATTTGTGCAACATTCGACTGTTGTCCATGTGGTTGTCGAACATGAGTTTCCCCTTAAATTCCTGTTCGTACTGTAGTGTGAACCCTGAAAACGTATTGTAAGTTGTTCCCATTGTCACCAACGGTGTCTGTACTGAATAAAAGCGTTCTTAGTTCAGTCTATAACCGATACTTAATTTAAGACAGAACAGGGCCTTAAATTAATTATTTTCCACATCTATGGTATCACAATATTCTAAAACGTTTCCAAAATACGCCGTCAACGCACAAAGTGCCATGTTTACATTGATTACCTGGGAACCTAGTTGAGTTTAAGTACAATAAAAAATCGTTGTATGTCTCAAATGAATTACTTTACCTCAGCTGCGCTGCAACAACGTGTTTTAAAATGAATCATAAACTTCAAATTAAACATTGCCACATTTAAACTGTATGTATTACTTAACAAAATAATTGCAAAAATAAAAGTTTTTATATCAAAAACCCACAAGGCTCGCATGTAAACAGTTAAAATTAAAATTTATTAATCAACTGATCGATTATGATAGCGGTATGATCATCTTAAGACCATTAGAACTCTGTGATGACGGCTGGAGAGAGTGTGACGGGGAGCAGTCCGCTATGTAACGCTGAGAAACATTGCTCCAGCAGTACCATAATCGAAACTGGTCACATGATTAATAAATCTTAATTTTAACAATTCACAGGCGATCCTAGATTGTCTTTACTTAAAAAAATTTATTTTAATTTCGATCACTGTATTCCCAGGTACAATGTTCCAAAAGATGGAAAACACTTGCAGTTTGCGTATTGGTAATACTGGTAACTGATACTGATACTGATAGGAGCTTTTAGGTTAAGCAGCGCTTATTTATGAAGAAAGTTCGTGTGCGTACCAAACTTGCAACCACTATATGAACCCTAAAACTACATATTTTGCCGCTTCTAAGGTCTTTGTATAACTTATTAAAGTACACACAGCTTGTATGCTTATCATAATGTGCAAGCCCTCTACGAAATTTAGAGCAAAAACAAAGTTGTATGTTAGATTTCACTCATTTGCTAACTCCAAACTAAGTCTTTGGTATTACTCATTAAAATAGTCACAGCTCGCTTAGTGGTACTAATGATAAGAACTTAGGTTAAGAAGCACGCTTTACGGTTACAGAAGTGTGTTATACCTAAGTCTGCTACTGTATGTGGGGGAATTACTTTCTTTTAACAATAGTGATATATTTTTCTTAGTTAACAAGGCACGGTAAATGATGAAAGGAAAGGTGCAGCAGTTAAACGTTCCTCTCAATATCCTGCTGAGTCTAGGTTCTCATTTGCAAAAATGGTTCAAATGGCTCTGAGCACTATGGGACTCAACTGCTGAGGTCATTAGTCCCCTAGAACTTAGAACTACTTAAACCTAACTAACCTAAGGACATCACAAACATCCATGCCCGAGGCAGGATTCGAACCTGCGACCGTAGCGGTCTCGCGGTTCCAGACTGCAGCGCCTTTAACCGCACGGCCACTTCGGCCGGCTCTCATTTGCAACTTTATGTTTTCACTCCAACTTCAGACGATTATCGATCCTACTCAAAGTTTCTCTTCAATAAATAGAATTTAAATGTCACGCGAGCTATTGCCTACCGCTTTTGAAGCAAGTAAGGATACTAATCTCTTTACTAAATCATTAGGGTCGATATCTGCTAGCGATTTGCTGGAGACTGTCTTTCAGTCGTATGTCCTCATCCTGTTCTTTTCCGTAATAATTGAGACGTAGGACCTACAGGAATTAAGGGAAACGTGGGAGGGAGGACCCACCAATATAATTTTCTTTTCACACAACCTGTTTATTTAACAATATATAATCATCAATTTTTTTTACAAGATGAACAAATTTGTGAAATGAATAAGCTTTTGCAAGAGAAATCAAAACAACAAACAACATGACAATAATTACAAGACGACCAGATCTGCAGCCCGTCCGTTATCGGGTGAAACGGCGGTGTTTACTACCGCACTGGAAACAGTTTCTCTTATTAAATGCCGTTCTCCAACACATGAAAACTATATAAGTACTACTAATGAAAGAGTATTTCAATTACTCAAACACATGACGTAACTTTTAATTTGAAAGCTGTATGTCGAACGGTTCGGGGTTAAGATGCACACCTGTGCTTAAAGGTTAAACAGATTAGGAAACAATTATGACAATGATAAGGCTTACTTCAAAGCAACCAACCTCTTAATTTCAGTCAGCAACAAAGGTGCGACTGGATACCAGCCCGTCCCTTTTGACAATCTTATTCTGACTAAAGCCCTGGTGACAGTTGGCTAGCTGGCCGAGGTGGCCGAGCTGTTCTGGGCGCTACAGTCTGGAACCGCGCGACCGCTACGGTCGCAGGTTCGAATCCTGCCTCAGGCATGGATGTGTGTGATGCCCTTAGGTTAGTTAGGTTTAAGTAGTTCTAAGTTCTATGGGACTGATGACCTCAGAAGTTAAGTCCCATAGTGCACAGAGCCATTTGACAGTTGGCTGTTAATATTTTAAAAGTTAAACTGTCAGTTATGAAGACCGCTCTGAAGGACCGTTTTAAAACATTACTTATGAACACTTATTACAAGAGAACTCACTCGGCGGAACCACAAGATCCAGTTAAAAATACACCAATAATGACCTGGTCTTTCAAAGACAGCAACGCACAGCTTAGTACAACAGGTTGTTCAGGTTATAACTAATGAAATTACAATTAAAGAATTGAGCCGGTTAACATCTAAATCCAACCACAAGACTCCTGTTTGTTTAATGGCAATCTGTGCCTTAGTACAATTGTTCCGACTGTATTTATGACCAGGAGCTGATTCATTAGAACATTAATGATAGGGTATAAACAGGAAAGGAAAGGCAATATAATATCGGAACAAATTTTCAAACGACATCTAGTGTCTAGTACAATACTACGGCCTATATTTACGACCAAAGAGCCGACCGAGTAAAACTCCGAGGGTCGGGTACAAACCAGAAATTAATTAGGAGGTGAGGTAGGCAATGACACAAATCACCACGATGATTACAGAATGTTACTCCCCTTTATGATCAAGCAGTTCCATGGACGCACAGTGCATCGCGGCGGTTACTGAGTGGTGCCGATGAAAGTCAGGTAGAAGAGGGCCACCAGGACACAAGCGGTCGTCCGACGCGAATGTTGCCAACCAATCGACGGGACGTCCGCCTGCTGTTTGTAGCTGACGCTGTCCCCGGCAAAGTGCTCCCGTGAGTCATTTAAGGTCCATTAAAGGCAACAGAACAATGCAGAGCCTCGCGCAGCCAAAACATTACGATAAAATGGCGTAGCACACAGAGAAAAACGCACTTGGGAATCATTTCTCGAAACGCGTCGTGTAAAATAAAAATAAAAGAAAATTATGACTCGTAACACAAAAGTGATTTATAAACAACCCTTTGTTTTCGCAGACGTAGGCTTTTATAAACCACTTCTAATAGGTCAAATCAGAAAGCAAAACATATCAGAACGCTTCAAGTAAGTTTTTATCGTGTCTGTGCTTCAATATTTGCAATATTGACTGAAAAAAGACGCTTCGCTTTGTAATTATTTTAATTTGTTTTCTGAGGATATTATAGATCACTCGAAAACATTCTAGAACATGTGAAAATGAACAGTCAAAAATCTCGTAAACATTTTAATATTTCACGCTCAAAAATACTCTCGAATTTTCAAAGTTTCTCTCATCTACTCTTAAATCTACTTAAGTACTCAACAGTACCCCGCTCCGTCACTCATTGATTTCTTTATGGAACACTATACGTTATAAACGATCGCCGTCTTTCAGTTGACTAATGATGTCACAACTTATGTACTCATTGCCCACAGTTACAACAGCAACTTCATTGACTTGAGATATAGTGAATCGACGTTCGTGTACTCCAGCTGGTCTTTTGTCGGCCCGAATCACAGATTTATATTCACATGGTGCCTATTGCTCCACTGCTGTTTTAAAGTAGTCAGCGAATTTATTGATTTTATGTAAGATCTTCTACACTTCTTCACTGACTTATCGTCTTAATCCATTTCTATTTGAAAAACTTTGGCCGACTTCCGGTGGCTCTTCGCCAATGAAATACGCTTGCAAAAATGTACAAGATTCGTTTGGCAATGGTGACAATGTTTCCATTCTACGGGGGATTCGTCCTTTAATGCAAAACACAGAACTGAATTGATGTTCTTTGCCTCTCATGGAAGTAACACCAAATTGTGTCATGTGAAAGAAAGGATTTTACCCCAACGTATCCGTGGTTTCTCCAGTCATGTAACGAAATAATTATCGCGGAGACACTTCCGGTTTATCCACCCATAAAACCCATTCCTGGCGTACTTCTACTGAACTTCTTGACACCACAGAAATGACACACTTTGTCGGAATTACAATGGCCTGATTCACTTGCCAAACTGTAATCTCAAATTCTTCTGCTTTTTATTTATACGATAATGTTTATTTGCGAACTTACGATCGTTGTCTTTCACGAACTTCACTCTTTGTAACTGTGCTTAATTCATTTCATATCATTCCTTCGCAGTTTCTCTATTCTCTAATCTCATCTGGGGAAAATTCTGCAACACTCTCGAACAGTCTAGAAAATTGTAGGACATTCTTGAACATCTGTGAAATTTCTGGAAGACTCTCCTACATTCTGGAATATTGTAGAATACTCTCTAACCTTGAATATCCTGTAACGTGCTGGAACATTTTACAACGTTCTTGAACATTCTAGAAGGAACATCGTGGCCAGTTTCGGCCGTTTTAGCCCTAGATTCCCAGCTGCTCCACCGACTTCCCAAAACAAGTCTATTGATGCGATGCCCACTTTTGACAGATATGTCTCCGAACACAACCGCTGCAATTTAAAACCGAAACCATCTTGATGGATGTCGTGTTGGAGGTTACCATACAGTATAATCACCACGGGACTGCAGGGGTGTGTCGCGGTGCTACAGTGGCTCGCATGGACGAACCATGCTTACATATAGCATTAATAAGTTTGATTTTCGTGTTGTACGTAAGGATAAGTTCATGAAATAACTTTGGAATACATAATTATTTGGCATTTTCAGGGTTCCATGGAGACTGCAACAGATAATCGGAATGAAACGGTTCCACCTGCGTTTGAAGACATTCTGGACGTTATAGACCCAAGAGGAAAATTTCAATCCAGGCTGAATATAATTTTCTGCTACATGGGTACTTTCGTCGTTACAGTGTGTGTGGACGTTTATTACATCGCAATGCAAACGCCTGATCACTGGTGTCACGTTCCTGGCAGAGAATACACCAACTTTTCCCGAGAGGAATGGAAGAACATAACGATCCCCAAGTAAGATTCACATCAAATCCTACATGCCTGGAAATGGATAGTGTTGATGAGTTAATGAACACGACATCTCCAGTTGCAATTAACTTACTGAGAAATATTTAATGTCCCCTCATCATCAAACTTCTGATTGTATGGAAGTGAACCAAAATTGTCGTTGCGTTGTACATGAGAACCTTCCATGTTCAACTACTTGTTGGTTAGAGACTAAAGTTGTTACAGTTAGTAAAAAAAAATATGGATAAGTTTGTGCTCTAATGTGATGCAGACATACGATGGACACCTTAGGCATACGCTGGATGCCTTAAAGATCGTGAAGACGAGACGACCGTGTTAAGTATTAATTACATAGGTGAAAGAATTTTAGTCACAACTTCTTAGCTGATTTGCACTAATGGCGAATGCTATCATATTATTTTAATTGAATCAACTGTGAGTTCTTGGTGAAACATAGTAAATTTACTAAAAAAACTGTTTTTGGCCCTGGAATGTACTTGAAAATGGATTATAACCCGAAACCTAGGTTGTGCAATAACATTAATAATACAATTGTGAAACAAGGCCAAAAACAGTGTTGGTTTAGTTAAGCTATCATATTACCCCTACATTTTCTAAATTTAGTTGTCTTCATTCTTATCATTATCTTACTCATCAGGACAGCAGTGGAGAAAACATTTCCTCCTTATTATCAAATTTTATTTGGGTATTTAGTTTTTCTTTATAATATTAAACAAAAAAACACACAAGACAAAAATTATAAAATGGAAAATCATAGTACATGTAATCGATAACGCATTTTCCTATAATAGTGACGTCTGCTCTCTTCATTAGAGTCCATGATCGTTTTCGTGTTCATAGATATTTTGAGAACTATCCTTTTATTTATTTTATAGCTATATTTTAACAGTGCATGACTTGAATGAGAGACGTAATAGAGAACAGAATTTTCTACATTTGGCGACATGTGGTTTCCGGCTGTGTGCTGGGATGATTTCATGCCTAGATAACGTTCTGGTACGAGAAGTGAGAGGGAGGTTATTACAACGTTCTCAACAACGCGGACAGACACATGTTTTCCTGTCTCCTGTGTTAGAGCAAATCCGCTACTATTTTTGGTTCAAAATGGTTCAAATGGCTCTGAGCACTATGGGGCTTAAATGCTGTGGTCATCAGTCCTCTAGAACTTAGAACTACTTAAACCTAACTAACCTAAGGACATCACACACATCCATGCCAGAGGCAGGATTCGAACCTGCGACCGTAGCGGTCGAGCAGTTCCAGACTGTAGCACCTAGAACCGCTCGGCCACTCCGGTCGGCTATTTTTGGTACTATAAAGTCCATTATACAGGGATATTATGGACTATCCTTATTTATGGATTCCTCCGTTACTTCTTGGTAGAACGAATCCATATTTAAAGTTTAATAACAAGTATACTGTTCTTGTTCTACTGATGTTTATGTGAAATCTGTATAACAAAAACAGCATACTTGTTATTCAATCTTAAATAATGGATTACAATTACAAAGCAGTGTTGCATCGACACTCTTCCTAGGTGACTTGACAATGAGATGCTAGGTGGGCTAGTCTGCTGTCTGTGAACTGCTATGTGTGGTCCGAAATATCGCTGAGGTGGCATGGTACAAGACACTAGTCGGGTGTACTGGCATGTGGGGCTACCTCATGCGGCGCCCCTCCGCCTGTTTCTGCTCAGGAGTGGTGCCCTTTCATAAGGAAGTTGTTGCGAGTGAGTGTAAATTCCAACCGCTCTGGCGTAGCAGTATCTGTAGTCGACTTATGTCTACGCTGAGACCTAATTAACTCCAGTAGTCGACGCTATATGTATCACCTAGCATAGTCTATAACTAGCTGCCACTTCTGTCGCCTGCTTCTCTATGGGTCGCTGGTAGGCCTGATGCTGCCGGTGCCTGAATGGGCGCCATTTTGCCAGGGTATCCTCATGGCTGTCATCAACCGGTTCCTGGATGCGTCTGAGGGGTCCTGCGTTCGCAACCCTCATATGGGTGCATCCTGCAATTGACTTCTTGCTGGGGGCTGCTGCCTGATCGGCGATTCCTCACCTTGATGTCGCCAAACGCCTGACGTAGCAACGTACTTGCAAGGCCACTGACACAACGACTCTTGGTCCTTGCTGGCGTCTTGGCGATGCAATTATTCCACCTTGTGTACGCTGACACAGGTTCTTTACCCAGGGTTGATGCACGTCACTGAGACGCCACCAGTCTCCGCTGTATTTCTAAATAAAATATGATGTTTATACTGCCGTATTTTTGATTATATGGCCACTGTGAACAGATGCTTTGCACCCATCACCCTGCACACGTTCCTGAACCTTCATCCCGATATTTTATAGTGTAAATGACTATTAGAACATCCTGAGGCTTACAGACTTGCGTACCTCTAACAGTTCGCGCCAGAAATGTGCCACCCATAACAACTGGTGTCAGACGAGCCAAATATGTCGAATAGTGTCGTGAGTCAGCATCGGAGAATGATGAGTGTCGACAAACCATTTTAGTTGTTTGCTGTTCATTTGGGTCAAGACGTCTTGCCTGTTACCGTGGCGAACAGGATTCAAAATTCGGTTTGTGAAAAGTGACTCGGTATGGATATGAGCGAATTCAGAGGGAAAACGAGGTGGCTGTATGCGGGTGTACGCCCAGTAAGATGTATACAACGTAATTTGCTGGAGCATAATGTCTACTGAGCTCAGTCGTAACCAGCAGCTTGTATTAAATGTAGGAGACCTGTGCATTACGGCAGACTGCGAGAAGTGCGCGTGGCTGGTGCTCAGGCGTAGGGGTTAAATTTTTAAAATTGTTACAGTATATGTTAAGGTTATATGTTTCCCTATGTTTATCCTATTAGATTTTGTCCTGTTATTAGACGAAGTAAACCAGGGCAACTGAAGCGGTTCAGTCATTATTAGGTCAGAATATGTGGAAACAAAAAAAAAAAAAATGGTTCAAATGGCTCTGAGCACTATGGGACTCAACTGCTGTGGTTATCAGTCCCCTAGAACTTAGAACTAATTAAACCTAACTAACCTAAGGACATCACACACATCCATGCCCGAGGCAGGATTCGAACCTGCGACCGTAGCAGTCGCACGGTTCCGGACTGCGCGCCTAGAACCGCGAGACCACCGCGGCCGGCGAATATGTGGAAACTAAAACAGTTTTTATCACAAATTTGTTCATGTAGTTCAAAAACCGGTTTCGATTGTCATGACCATCAGATTGATATGTCTCCTTCAAACTAGTAACAGAAACACATAAATTTTATATGCATGCTTGGCATCGTTACATAATACAAACACATGGTAAAATGCAGTATGATGAACACTCATGACCTGTGATACAGGCCCGTTCTCATTACTCTGCGTATTAGATAAGATGTGTCAAATAAGGGCAAATAATACAGACTTGCATAGGTAGTTAGACGCTATGGAAGAGGACAGATCCTCGTCTAGTTTGTCGGTACTCACTTTATATACTGGTGCCACTACACTAGTTTCTCCTTTCTCTGGTAAATCACGGAAGGGTATTTTAGCATTTGTGGATAATTTGCTGATTGCCACAAAGGTAGGTTGTTGGGCAAACGAACAGTTGTTACAAATGGTCAAATCAGGTTTAATAGGTGATACCGAAACATATGTGATGTACCATGAGGACCTTTCTTCCGGAGTGCTAGTCCTGCAAGGTTCGCAGGAGAGCTTCTGTGAAGTTTGGAAGGTAGGAGACGAGGTACTGGCAGAAGCGAAGCTGTGAGGACAGGGCGTGAGTCGCGTTTGGGGAGCTCAGATGGTAGAGCACTTGTCCGCGAAAAGCAAAGGTCCCGAGTTCAAGTCTCGATCCGGCACACAGTTTTAATCTGTTATGAAGTTTCATATCAGCGCACACTCCGCTGCAGAGTGAAAATCACATTCTGGATCAGACGCATTTTACCGGGATTGCCACCTGATGTGTCGAGAAAGGTACGCAGAGTATTCACTAAGGATGTAGCTGAATCCATAGTCAAAGCAACGGCTTTAGAAGAAATAGACGCGTTAATCAGAGTCTGTGATGGAGGAAGTATTTTTTTCACATGTCCAATATTACCGTTGTGTATGTTTGGGGCACATACGGCGTGATCGGCCACATTGTGTAAGGTGTGTGAAAGTAGGCAACTGGAACACGGCAATAGGTGGAGCAGGTAGCATAATAGGTAGGGACGAAAATATAATCACCAAACGTTAAATGACAAGGGCAGCCCGAGCACCGTCGAGTGACGCTCCTGGTAAATTTTAGCACGACCGAAACGTGTGCAAAGACGGAATTTTGCTTGACTGGCTTAGTGGATGAGGACAAATTTTTACTGGGTAAAAGTGAACACACGTATGTGGAAAGTTTGGCCCTTATTGGGAGTTAACCCTCCAAAGTATCGGTTATGTAGGGTAGACAGTAATGACAAGCATTTCATAGATTCAGCGAAGTTAAGTTTTCAGGTGGAGAAATTTCTTGGAATATATGGAAGTTTTTCATTGTATATGAGTGGTTAGTGCATGATCCTACGGTTATATTTGCTTTGTAACGATTATGCTAAAACTGAGCTTGGGAACGCATAGTACAACGCGGTGGAAAATCATTCCGCCTGGAGAAAACCGTTGTCATTGCCACTATGACACAAGGTTCGTACGTTAGGAATGACGAACTGATTAAACTGCATGCAACAGCACTAAGGATCAATTCGCTTGATAAAGTACCGCAAGATATAAGAACACTTCTTTGGCTGATTTTGAGTAGAGGCCTGCTGCTTTATGCATTATGTGTGGTTGATCCACTGAGAGAAAATGATGAATAAGATAAAGCACAGTGTTTTGTGTACAGGAGTATTATGCACGTTCGGGAAATAAAAGGTGAGCAGGTACCACCCATTGGTCTAGATAAGTTTGGGACTGAAGACATGGATTTGTCTCAAAGATTGTTGATGGCATATTTGGTTGTTTTAGATGAAGATCGTAAGTGCGGGATGAATTCCAACCGCAGACTATATCATGTGATTGACGGGGAAACATCATCCACACTATTTTGAAGATAGCAAGATCTGTCAAGTGCGAGAATTATCGATAGTCAGCCTAAGAGTTCATGCATCCAGGTTGCTGACAAGAATAATATGTAGAAGAAAGGAAAAGAAAATTGAGGATCTGTTAGATGACGATCAGTTTGGCTTTAGGAAAGGCGAAGGCAACAGAGAGGAAGTTCTGACGCGGTTGATAAAGGTAACAAGACAAGAAAAATCAAGACATGTTTGTAAGATTCTTCGACCTGAAGAAAGATCTAGATATTGTAAAATGGTGCAAATTTCAAAATTCTGTGAAAAACAGGGATTACCTATAGTGAAAGGCGGATAATGTACAACATGTACAAGAAACTGGAGGAAATGGTGAGAGTGGAGGACGAAGAACGAAGCGCTCGGATTAAAAAGAGTGTAAGACAATGTTGTAATTCGCCCCAACTGTTTAATTTGTACGTTAGGGAAGCAATGATGGAAATAAAACAATGGTTCAAGAGTAGGATTAAAACTCAAGGTGAAAGGATATCAGTGATACTTTTCTGCCATAGATTTATGGACTGACCATCATCAGCTGGAAGTAATGGGATTTATGGTTTCTTGGAGTCACTACACTGTTTGGGTTAAAGAATGTGCCAGCCACATTTAACTGTTTGTCTGACAAAGTGTTGAGGGGACTCAGGCTAGAAAACGTTGTGTATTTGGCCATCATTTTTGGAGTCAGTAAATTATTATAGGAAAATTGTTCCAAAGTCTATGAACCAGCACAGTCGCTCACACATTTATTGAAAATTAGTGTACAGACAGATCCATTGGACATCAGAATGCGAAGGTGCATTTGAAATACTGAAAGAGTTATTGACAACTAGTCTAGTACTAATCTTTCTGAATTATGAAAAGAAACCATGTTCTATGCTTCTGTTAAGTCAGTAAATAGAAGGGAGGAATATCTGGTAGCCTATGTTTGCATCACTTAAAGGGAAGGTGGAGCCAAAGCTATCTCTGAGTGTGTGCTGAAAAGTAATGCCTTCGAATTTTGTATTCTGTTCTCAGTATCAGTTGAGGTATTACATGTCATCCATATTACTCAGTCAGCTTTTCCGCTTTGACACTAGAGGTTGCCGAACTGTAGCATGTAACATGGTGGTGTGTAACATAACTAGCAGAGTGCTTTAATCAAGTTGCGGATTCAAAGAGTTTGTCTACAGACTGAGCACTCTCTCCCTCATCATAACAATACCAGACTACACACGAGCACTTGCGGCATTTGAAACCATCGAACACCATGGGTTCACTGTCATCGGTACCGTTTCCTGACTTAGTGCCATTTGATTTTCATCTGTTTGCAAAACCTGAAACACATCTTCGAGGATTTAACTTTTATAGTGTGGAACCAGTGCAAGCGGAGTTAAGGTCGTGACACTATTAATAAATTAATCTCTTATTGGAAGAAATGTGTTTGTCACCAGGGTGACTAAATTGAGAAATAAATAAGTAAACATGAAGATTAAAGATGTAAGATGTTAATAACGCTTCTTTATTTTAAACGTTTTAAGAGTTTTCACATGAAAAATTCAGTCATAATTTTTCAGCACCCCATCTTACCATGGAGAAGGATATATGGAGTCTGATTTATGGCATGACATATTTCCAATGTTATCTTCATGGTTACTAGTCTAAGTTAATAAAGCGCAATGTGATGTGAAGCGGTCTTTGATGTTAAAAGATTCCTTTAATAGATTAATATAGTGGGTGCCTTAGATAAGTGAATTCGATTTCAAACTGATCCATAGACCTGGTAGAAAACATGACAATGTGAATGACTTTAGTAGGAAAGCAGATACACTGCAGAGTGTGGATCACTCCCTTGTATAGTGGAGAAAAGTACAAACTGTTGATGACGACTGCAAACTACAGGGTGATTCGAAAAGAATACCACAACTTTAGGAATTTAAAACTCTGCAACGACAAAAGGCAGAGCTAAGCACTATCTGTCGGCGAATTAAGGGAGCTATAAAGTTTCATTTAGTTGTACATTTGTTCGCTTGAGGCGCTGTTGACTAGGCGTCAGCGTCAGTTGATGCTAAGATGGCGACCGCTCAACAGAAAGCTTTTTGCGTTATTGAGTACGGCAGAAGTGAATCGACGACAGTTGTTCAGCGTGCATTTCGAACGAAGTATGGTGTTAAACCTCCTGATAGGTGGTGTATTAAACGTTGGTATAAACCTGAACGTCAACTACCCGAGGCGACGGATCGGCCGCCAGGCAGCCCGTGACAGAGCACTTCATCACTGGCCTCCAAGAAGCCCTGATCTTACCCCTTGCGATTTTTTCTTATGGGGGTATGTTAAGGATGTGGTGTTTCGGCCACCTCTCCCAGCCACCATTGATGATTTGAAACGAGAAATAACAGCAGCTATCCAAACTGTTACGCCTGATATGCTACAGAGAGTGTGGAACGAGTTGGAGTATCGGGTTGATATTGCTCGAGTGTCTGGAGGGGGCCATATTGAACATCTCTGAACTTGTTTTTGAGTGAAAAAAAACCTTTTTAAATACTCTTTGTAATGATGTTTAACAGAAGGTTATATTATGTTTCTTTCATTAAATACACATTTTTAAAGTTGTGGTATTCTTTTTGAATCACCCTGTATACGCAACCATAGTACTGTGATATGAAAGACAACAAAATAGATATGCACACAATATTTCAAGTCGTATGGCAGGTGGAAGTGTTAAAACAAGCAATGATCAAATGTTATCCACCCATTTGGATTGCACGACTAAACAATGTTGCACATCTGAGGATTCCTAGTGGTGGTATACACGTAGTAAGGATGCCGAACAGTATGTTAAAAGCTGTCTACCATTTACACTACAGACTAAAGTGAACCATCAGTGATGTATTGCAAAGGTAGCTGGAAGGTAGTAAACATTTGGAAATTATTGGGTTGGATATCCTTGGTCCTTTTTCATAAACTCGAGTGTGGAAGCGCTGTATTTTGACAGTAACAGACCGTTTCTCATGGTACGTGGGAATGATAGCTGTCCCAAATTAGAAACCTGACACAGCGATGCAGGAATTGGTGAATGATTGGTTACTAAAGTTTGGTGTTCCTGAAATGATAATTTCAGGCAAGGGCACCAATATTATGTTGGAGCTAATGAAGCAGCTGTGTCATTTAATTCGCGTTATTCAGTTAAGGACAAACACTTTACATTTGCAGGTAAACAGAAGAAAAGGGAGGGTCTATTGGACAATAGGGGAAATGCTAAGACATTATGCAAATAGCCATCACAATATTTGGGATACTCTGTTGCCATACGTTGTTACCAGTTATAATTCCAAGGACTAATGAAAGTACAGAGCTGACATTGTACAAAGCAGTGTATGGTCGGAAAATGCTATCGCTGTTTCAGATTATCAAACCTAACATAGGAGAGAATAGAGAGCCAATACGAAATTTCACAAGGACACTTCGATGTATATGGAAGCAGAGACAGAAAGCAAATACAAAGGCCCGTGAAGGTCAATAAAGAATGGGATACGTGCAATGTGAAGCTACCTGAGACCCTACTGGTCAATGGGTCATGTTAACTACCTTGTACGCCCCAGAGGGTAAAGCAAACAAATTCGTCAAGGTCCATATCAAGTAAGGGGGACGGAATAATAAGAGGAAGGAAGTACAAAATGCATCGTCACAAGCTAGGCGCACAGCGCTGTGTGCTTTAAGGTCACAGAAGTGATAGTGGATTAAAATTTGGTAGTTACTGGATGTAATTTTTATATATCTCAAGTTGTGTATCAGTGTACTGAGGGTATGTGACGTTGTTACTGTGCGACTGATGAAGAAGTCTTGAGATATTTAAGTACATTCTTTTATGAGGGTTTTCTGTTTATGTGTGTATGCACATGTTGTTCGAGAGTATAGAGAAGTATCTGGCGTGGGATGGTGGCACCACTATATGGTTACAGGTGGATAGTCAAGTATGGTTTCCCATGTGCAATGTTAATTTAGATGTTATGATGTGCGGATGAGTTTGATTCTGGTATTCCAACCGTTTTGGGACAGCTATTATCTGTGTGTTTCAAAAAATGCTTGATAACATGGGTTGTTTTTGTCGGTTTTATCGTCTAAGGAAAAGTAGGTCGTGGTTACCAGCTTTTAAAGACAGAAGTTTTAGGCCAATGAGGAGAGACTGGTTTAAGGTTTCCCTGCCTGAGGTGCCACCACCAGTGAGGATGGCTGCGAGTCACATCATATTACTGGTGCTGCTGTTCCTCTAGAGCTGCAGACGGTAGACACCTTCAAGGACAACCACTAGACGTTTGAAATTTCAGTTGAACTGACGGATGTCAGTACCTTCCTGCCACAATTTTTCTGCGCTGTCTTCTGCCCAGCTCCATGTGTATACTGGCGAACGTATACTGAGGTGACCTGTTTGAAGCCTATGCCTGGAATATGCGTAGCGTACCTAGTTTTCACTGCACATGCGTTACTAGAGTGCATAGGCGTGTGCGCGTGCCTATGTGCTGCAATGAGCGCCCAACACGATGATAGCTCACCTAATAGATAGCAGATTGATGGTCTTCATACGATAAAATTTCAGAACGACGCTGGCTATTCAGAGCACCAAGTTTCCCTATTATAGAACAACTTTGCGCTCTGTCTAGCTGGCGTCGTTCATGAACATGGTTGTGTTAGAAGCAAGTGTGAAATATTTTCTTAGAGATGTCAAAGAGAGTAGGTGAAGGGAAATCAGATTAAAGTTCTACGACGACGTAATCATTAGAGAAGGAGCACAAAGTCATCTTGGTCTGACTTTGGGAAGGTCGGACAAAAATATGGAAACGCAGCGAGAAATGTGTGCTTGATCATAAGTGCAGAGGCTACTCAAGCTTGCAGGCTGCGCTGTCACATTTGAACACAATGGCACCTGTGCGATGTCCTTAATACACTCCTGGAAATGGAAAAAAGAACACATTGACACCGGTGTGTCAGACCCACCATACTTGCTCCGGACACTGCGAGAGGGCTGTACAAGCAATGATCACACGCACGGCACAGCGGACACACCAGGAACCGCGGTGTTGGCCGTCGAATGGCGCTAGCTGCGCAGCATTTGTGCACCGCCGCCGTCAGTGTCAGCCAGTTTGCCGTGGCATACGGAGCTCCATCGCAGTCTTTAACACTGGTAGCATGCCGCGACAGCGTGGACGTGAACCGTATGTGCAGTTGACGGACTTTGAGCGAGGGCATATAGTGGGCATGCGGGAGGCCGGGTGGACGTACCGCCGAATTGCTCAACACGTGGGGCGTGACGTCTCCACAGTACATCGATGTTGTCGCCAGTGGTCGGCGGAAGGTGCAGGTGCCCGTCGACCTGGGACCGGACCGCAGCGACGCACGGATGCACGCCAAGACCGTAGAATCCTACGCAGTGCCGCAGGGGACCGCACCGCCACTTCCCAGCAAATTAGGGACACTGTTGCTCCTGGGGTATCGGCGAGGACCATTCGCAACCGTCTCCATGAAGCTGGGCTACGGTCCCGCACACCGTTAGGCCGTCTTCCGCTCACGCCCCAACATCGTGCAGCCCGCCTCCAGTGGTGTCGCGACAGGCGTGAATGGAGGGACGAATGGAGACGTGTCGTCTTCAGCGATGAGAGTCGCTTCTGCCTTGGTGCCAATGATGGTCGTATGCGTGTTTGGCGCCGTGCAGGTGAGCGCCACAATCAGGACTGCATACGACCGAGGCACACAGGGCCAACACCCGGCATCATGGTGTGGGGAGCGATCTCCTACACTGGCCGTACACCACTGGTGATCGTCGAAGGGGACACTGAATAGTGCACGGTACATCCAAATAGTCATCGAACCCATCGTTCTACCATTCCTAGACCGGCAAGGGAACTTGCTGTTCCAACAGGACAATGCACGTCCGCATGTATCCCGTGCCACCAACGTGCTCTACAAGGTGTAAGTCAACTACCCTGGCCAGCAAGATCTCCGGATCTGTCCCCCATTGAGCATGTTTGGGACTGGATGAAGCGTCGTCTCACGCGGTCTGCACGTCCAGCACGAACGCTGGTCTAACTGAGGCGCCAGGTGGAAATGGCATGGCAAGCCGTTCCTCAGGACTACATCCAGCATCTCTACGATCGTCTCCATGGGAGAATAGCAGCCTGCATTGCTGCGAAAGGTGGATATACACTGTACTAGTGCCGACATTGTGCATGCTCTGTTGCCTGTGTCTATGTGCCTGTGGTTCTGTCAGTGTGATCATGTGATGTATCTGACCCCAGGAATGTGTCAATAAAGTTTCCCCTTCCTGGGACAATGAATTCACGGTGTTCTTATTTCAATTTCCAGGAGTGTATGTTGAGTGCCAGTGTTTGTCAGAACAATGATCTGTGTAGTTGTGTGCGTTACATACGAGCTAAGTGAATTCGAACACGGGCAAATTGTTAGGACTCGTATGGTGGGTGCTCCCGTAACCAACGGAGACGAAGTGTTTGGTGTATCAAGAGGTACCATACCGAAGATTTACACCGTATAAAGGCAAAGTGGCAGAAACATCATTCGCTAAGTCACAGAGCGGACGAAATTGTGTGCTGAGCGAGTTTGACAGGCGTTGGTTGGTTGGTTGGTTTGCGGGGAAGGAGCCAAACAGCGAGATCATCGATCCCATCGGGTTAAGGAAGTGTTGGGAAGGAAATCGGCTGTGCCCTTTCAAATGAACAACCCCTGAAGCGACTTATGGAAATCGCGGACAACCTAAATCAGGATGGCCGGACGCAGTTTTGAACACCCGTCCTCCCGAATGCGAGTCCAGTGTGCTAACCACTGCGTTACCTCGCTCGGTGTGACAGACGTTAATTGAAGAGGACGACAGCTGCAAAACTCAGTGTAGGACTGAAATTCGCAGTTGCGAATGTTGTCAGCACTTAAACAATACGCAGTGATATCCATAAGCAGGAAATTGCAGGGCGAACTGAAATTTCAAAACCGCTTGTCAGTGATGCAAATGCCTGTAAAAGGAAAACATCATGTCAAAGCCACGAAACCTGGACTACAGAGCAATAGAAGAAAGTCATTTGGTCGGATGAGTCTTGTTTCACACAGTTTCCAACCTCCGGTTGAGTTTATGTTCCAAGAGTAAACCACGGCGTGTGTTCGGTGATGACTTAGGCAGCCATATGAATGTATTCCATGGGAGCCGTGGTTGCTTTGCAAGGTCGCTCTACTACCAACGATAACAGGATGTGACCATTTTGGATGATCAGGATCATTGAATGGTACAGTCGTTCACTAAAATCTCCGTTTATATGCCGTATCACTTCGAATAAAACACTCGAGCTTTCGATAGCTGACTCCACCATCGGCATCAGGAGTTCCAGTCACTGAATGCTATGGGTGGCACAGTGTTCTGCAGAACATCGTGTCAGTCCCATGTTTCAAAGATTTTTACTCTTAATGATGATGGAAGAGACAGCTACCAAAACCTCGAGTGTTTTATTGGAAGTGACACGGCTTGTGAACCGGGAAGATTTTACTAAAGCACGCCACCGAGAAAGACTCCGAGGATCATGGTACAATGTTTGTTCCCCAGTGGTGATGCCTTGTTCCAAGACGACAGGGCATCTGTTCAGACAACTCTCGCTGTCCAGTAGCACGAGGATGAATTGTCCCATTTCCGTAGAGCACCAGTCACCAGATCTCAGCCGGCCAGTGTGGCCGAGCGGTTCTAGCCGCTTCAGTCTGGAACCGCGCGACCGGTACGGACGCAGGTTCGAATCCTGCCTCGGGAATGGATGTGTGTGATGTCCTTAGGTTAGTTAGGTTTAAGTAGTTCTAAGTTCTAGGGGACTGATGACCTCAGACATTAAGTTCCATAGTGCTCAGAGCCATTTGAACCATTTGAACCAGATCTCAATATTATTGTGCCATTTTGGACTACTTTGGAGATAGCTGTACGTGGTCGCCATCCACTTCCGCCGTCATTACCTTAGCTTGAAAATATTTTGTGGGAATAATGGTACAGGATTCTCTCAAAAATCATACAGGGCTTGTACTTATCCTCTCCGAGATGACTGGGACCTGTTCTGAAAGTCAGCGGGTTTCATACATCCTATTAGGCATGTCAATGTGTTGTGTTTTTCGTGCTTCCACATTATTGTCCAATCCCGTACATCGGCTTTGTCACTTCCTCAGGGGTTTTTAACATTCTACAACATCAGATGAAACAGAGGTCAGAGTGTAACTATTCTTAGTGACGCGGCCGTACAGTTTCGATCGTTTGGACGTCGCTGCCTGGATTCGTGGAGGCTTTCTGGTGCCGGATCGAATCCTCCCGGCGGATTAAGGACGAGGGCCAGTGTGCCTTCCGGGTGTATGTTTGGTTTTAGGCGGTTTCACACACCAGAAGAGGTGAACACAGGGCTAGTGCCCACATCCATATCATTTACACGATTCGCAAACTTTTGGCAAACATTCATATACTTTCACGTGGAATTATACTAGATACAGACACTTGAGATACTCAGATTTTTTCACAGAGGGGATTAGAGCATGACAGGACAGGAGTATTTCTACCGTCTACCACTAACGTTAACGAATGCTAATTAACATGTTGGCCCTGTAAAAGCAGGGAATAAGGTAAGGATAAAGAAGGTGTGTATTCTTTGTCATTCTCCTAGGTGCCAGCAAGTGTATTAACCAGTTAAATAGCTCCTAGAAGTTCGGAGGAACTCTTGCAGGTTGAAGTCGAACACCCAAAACGTGTCTTCGAACTGAATTTTATTTGCAGGACGTCGCACAGACATTGGTACGCGATTTAAAAAAAAAAAGAAAAAAGAAAAAAAAGAACGAGGGTGATATTTTGAACAGCATAGCTGTCTTACGTGGGAACTTTTTTTCTCGAAGATAGGACAGATCCTTGAGAAACACAATATGAAAATCCTAATTCGTCCTCCCACGGCGACAACTACCCTACAAGGTTCTAGCAATAGTATGTGTCCCAGATTCCTAATGGGAGCTGTGGCATGTTCACATGCAGGAAAATCAACACCAACTATTTCTGAACGTTGTAGCGAACATCAACGGCACATATATTTGCTACAATCAAACATGTTATGTGTGTAGGAACATTGCGCAGATATGTGCTACTTTATGGCTTACAGCCACTTGAAGATTTTCTTCTGTCTCTTTTTCTTGGGTATATCAGTGATCTTAGATCAGTAATATTATCATATGCCAAGTTTCTTTTGTTTCCAGGAGATACAAACATTTCAATATCTAGAAAATCAAGTATAGTCTTAGAAAAATAAGTTAATGAAATTTTCATGAGCATTAATAAGTGTTTCCTAACCAATTGTTTGTCACTAAACTTTTAAAAAAACACATAACATGCAGTTCAGAAATTGTAGCGGGTTTCTCACCTGTACATGCCTAAAATATTGCGAAACACATACATATGTTAGTCTGTCTTGCATTCTTAGGATTACAGCTTCATAATAAATGCAAGTTTAAGGTAATAGGGCAAGAGAGAGACATAAAGCAAGGTGGATTCACTCAACAAAGACGAGTTTATGAAAAAAAAATGGTTGGCTTCAAATGGCTCTGAGCACTATGGGACTCAACTGCTGAGGTCATTAGTCCCCTAGAACTTAGAACTAGTTAAACCTAACTAACCTAAGGACATCACAAACATCCATGCCCGAGGCAGGATTCGAACCTGCGACCGTAGCGGTCTTGCGGTTCCAGACTGCAACGCCTTTAACCGCACGGCCACTTCGGCCGGCGTTTATGAAAAATCTGGTCTGGAACAAAACAGTAGTAGAAGAAGGATTTTGGAACGACAGAGGACAGTGGAGAATCAACTTTAATGTCCCAGTCTGGTGTGATGCTGGATAAAGGAGAAACGAAGACGACGACGACGAATAAATTCAGCTGGTAGGAGCGCATCACAGAACTGTTGAAGCGCCTATTTGCAATGCGAATGTCGTCAGACCTAGGTGATATGAAAATGACAATGCTAGCATACTATCCGTACTTTCATTTCACAACGTCGTACGAATTTTTTTTATTTATTTACAACATGCCCCAACACAATATTTGTAATTCGAAATGCCTATGTACTGCGTGTGTGTGTTGTATGGTGGTGATAATAAGAGAAGGGAGAGGGTGAGACTCGGTACCGGCACATCAAAGGGGCCACCAAGCTTAATCTCACTAACCGATGGACGGATCACCGTCAACAGTGTCACATACGCTCAAATTCTGATGATCAGGATCTTTACTCCACCGCCTCTCCTCACCTTGCCGACCAAATAGTGGCAGCGAAAATTTTCCCACCACCAGGATCGTAACCAGCTTACCGCTTGGTCGAGTGTCACTGCACAAGCGTGAGTTAGCGGTCTTGGCCACCGAGATTGGTTTCAGGTGACTGTGTTTTTTGGGTAACACATAGAGCCAAGCAAAAGTTTATGGGTCTAAAAGGTGTAATAAAAATTATTTGTGGCGAGAATTCAAGAACATCCAGCAGGTGCCCTTTTTAGGAAACTAGAGACATTAACTACTACTTCCCAATTATTTATTCCTCAATGAAACTTGCCATTAAATTTTTTTCGTACCACCAATTCCATCCACGGGATCAGTACTACAAATATGAAATATCTTCACAAAGATTTAAATTCACTTACATTGGTCCAAAAAGGTGTCCATTATTCAGGAACGCACATTTTAAATAACTTGCTAGCGCCCATACGAAGTTTAACTGCTAATAAAGTTCATTTAAAGAGGCTACTAAAGGATATATTGGTGGTCAGCTCCTTCTGCTCCGCCCATGAATTTCGTAGTAGAACCAACTGACGTGTGTATGTCACTAATAACATCAAATAACTCGACTGTTAATACAACATGACTTTTGCACAATTCAGTGTAGTAATACGATCATTATAAATAAGTTACTTAAAAATAATTTTATGTTTGATGGTGCACGGCTACACTATCCTAAGAAATATCATATGCACCTGTGCATATTGAACATATACATGTTTTATGACAAAATTGCTAATTACCTTTTAAATTAAAATATGTTTAATTTTTTTGCTCATTCCACATCCATGACATCATTTCACTTAGGATCAGTGGAAGATAGATCAGCATATTTATTTTTCATTGTAAATATTTATTTGTAAATGCGAAAATCTTAGGTTAGGCTTTACCGTGCCTCTGTGTGTGTTGTGTTACGATTTTTTGGAGGAACTTGTTGCACTGTCTCCAATGGTCACAGGTTCCTTTCATTATCGAAACACATTACAAGTATACTGTCATATTTTGTAAACAAATATTTGTTAACGAAATTTAACATTATACATGTGATGTGCTACGACAGTGAAAAGTTCCTCCCAAAAATTGTAGCACAACACAAACGCACATACAAACACACACACACACACATACACACACACACACACACACACACACACACACACACACACACGTCATAATAACAAATGTAAATCGACCTAATGATGGAGGTTTAAACCTTTAAAACAGGTCGTGAAGATGAATATTTATTGTGTATTCTTTTTTTCTGATGTTTAGTGTTCTTGAGTCCCTGGAACGAAACTTACATGTGATCTAATCTTAGCTCCCACATCATAGTTCTATGAGACTGTATTTACGGAAGCAGTGGAATTTCGATTAGCAGAGCATGTAATAAATAGTGAGAGGTAATTTAATTTCGACATGGAAAGATGTCTGACACTTGCCAAAAAAGACTACAAAGAAGTAGCCAAGTATTGCCATCACCGACACATAACGTCATAACTGGACTATTTTAGTCAATTCGTGACCTGCCATAACGAGTGTGTATCTACTCTGTATTCGGAGGGGAGAATCAGTCTTCACGAGCGTCTTGATGGGAAGCGATGTCAAAATGACGTGTCTTCCGTAAAACTCGATGCGAGCATGGAACTCGATAGCAGTCAATAAAAGCTGCATCGAAGATTTATCACAGACACGTCACTTTGGTGCAATTAGTTGTAAATAAATTTACCTTTCTGCAATTTTTTCCACATAGATATAGGAAACTATGTAATTTGTAAGGTAGTCGATTTAAATAGGGTGATGCTGCGGGAATTAGATTAGGAAATGAGACGCTTAAAGTAGTAAATGAGTTTTGCTATTTGGGGAGCAAAATAACTGATGATGGTCGAAGTAGAGAGGATATAAAATGTAGACTGGCAATGGCAAGGAAAGCGTTTATGAAGAAGAGAAATTAGTTGACATCGAGTATAGATTTAAGTGTCAAGAAGTCGTTTCTGAAAGTATCTGTAGCCATGTATGGAAGTGAAACGTGGACGGTAAACAGTTTGGACAAGAAGAGAATAGAAGCTTTCGAAATGTAGTGCTACAGAAGAATGCTGAAAATTAGATGGGTAGATCACATAACTAATGGGGAGGTACTGAATAGAATTGGAGAGAAATTTGTGGCACAACTCTACTAGAAGAAGGGATCGGTTGGTAAGGCATATTCTGAGGCATCAAGGGATCGCCAATTTAGTACTGGAGGGCAGCGTGGAGGGTAAAAATCGTAGAGGGAGACCAAGAGATGAATACACTAAACAGATTCAGAAGGATGTAGGTAGCAGTAGATACTGGGAGATGAAGAAGCTTGCACAGGATAGAGTAGCATGGAGAGCTACATCGAACTAGTCTCTGGACTGAAGACCACAACAACAAGGTAGGTTTAATAAAAATGAAGTCTTGTTGAAAAATAGTACTTAAATAAGCTATATATACGAAAAATATGGCTGATTTTTGACAACCATTTTTTCGGTTACTACAGTACTTTCTGTTGTGATCAGAGTAAGTATTTTTGAGAAGTTTTGAACGTTAAACGAATTGTCGAATCTCTTTGTAGGCTACGCTTATGTTCTTTATTAAAGTTGAAACTACATATTTTGAATGACTGTACACTGATATGAAGTATAGTGCACTTAATACAGTAGTTTCTACCAAACGAACCAATAATTGTTGTTTCTTTCGTGTGTCCCTCCACACGTTTTCGAGCTGCGATATCCCGCGATCGTCAGCTGGCATTGAGTCACAGTATTGTTCAATAAATCTAAGGGTAACTTAAAACAAGAACAATACTTGTACTGTAGGTTCTGTGTTACACTACAATCAGTACTTATTGAAAGTCTTAATATAGGTTTGCCTATAGCGCACATTGTCTACTAGGGTGTCAGAATTTAATTGTAAGCATATTTCTATAATTTCGTGGTCCGTGATTTCTTGGGAATCGTCAGTGACAATGAATTTATCCATCTCGCTCGTATCCATGGACATAGGCAGGGAGCGACGGGATGGACGGGGGTGGAGGAAGCAAATTATGACGTATATCCAGTTTCCATGGGTATTAGAAACGTGTGCTTTCTCTTTTCTTTTCTTTTCTTTTCCATCCAACCAGACTGAGCCAAAGCAACGCGAGGTGGGAAAGCTAGTTATTTATAAACCAAATCCTAAATTACAAACTCATCATGAGAACCCTCTTAATATTAGTATTTAAAATATAGTGAGTTCTAGATGGGGGGAGGGGGGAAGAAAGAAGAGATTGGAATACATTCAATAAATAATGAATGAATTTGGAAGCCTCTGCTACTATGAGATGAAGAGTTTGGCACGGGGAAGAATTCATGTTGGACCACATGAAACCAATCAGAAGACGGATGGGAAAAGTAACCTCCTGATTTGAAGTGTTACACCTATCATTGTAAATAATAACAACTCAACACGGTACAGATTACGTTCCTGTTGCGGGTTGTTGAATAATATGTTGCGCTGGAAACGTGCAAGCCATGTCTGAGCTGATTTTTATGCAAAGTGGTTCGGAACTAATGTGTGGTGCTGTATGGTCTCAGGCATCATGGACTTTGAAGAAGGAGGAAAGAACAGAGCTTTCTGGCTATGACAAGGTCAGAGAAATCCTGCAAGTACATCCCTGGGGAGAGAATTAGACGTGGTGTTATCAAAGGAACTATTCCCGTATTAGCTGTAAGCGATCTAGCGAAATAAAAGGAAATCTAAGTCTGGATTGCTGAACCCAGATCCTTCTTAATGTGAGCACAATGCCTAAACCATTTCTCCAGTTTCGTCTGCTGCCTACAATGGATTATTCTAGATACTCCAAACTGCCCTCCTTGGAAAGCAACCAATACAACAGAGAGTTGAAGCACGTGAAATCGAAAGCTTGTTTAAACACATTTAGTGAGAGAGGTTGGAGGAGGAGATGGGTGGAGAGATGGGGAGGAGAAAATAAAAAGAGAAAGGAAAGAAGAGATGGACGAAACAACGACATTGCTTATCAACTTGTCCCAATAACTATGCGAGTTTCTTCCCCCTGACAGTTCCACAACTGAACCTGCCAAATGGGTCAGCGATTTCTTCACGATGTCTCTGGTAGGCATCTAATGGATGAAATATAGGCATGCATAAGAGCGAACCAGAATAACAGTGCACAGGAACTCATGAGAAACGTGTTGTATTCTGTGCTGTAACGTCTACAGTTTTAGTTTGTAAGTATCGCCAAATATTAATTTGGTCTTCTAAGTTTTCTTTGTACGTTTAATAAAACATTTATTAAAAATCAAGTACACCGTATTTTTCACTGATTTCTCAATTATGTCACAATTTTGAGGATTATCAGTGACTGATACAGCCTGTAAGTTATTTGTAATTATCTTAGTGGTATTTTGCTAAGCTATGTTTTTGTATCTCCGAATCAGTGTTTTCTTTTTCGTTTGTGTCACAGGGAAGACACGAGGTTCAGCAAGTGCATGATGTACAACGTGACTGGCGCAGGTGACTTCACCAATGCTTCAACTGTTCCGTGCCAGCAAGGCTGGGATTACGACGACACGTGGTACGCGCTGACAGCTGCGTCACAGATGAACTGGGTCTGTGATCAAAGTCACGTCGTCAGTAACATCCTATTCTACGCACAGATTATCGGAGCCATACTGGGGTTATTCGTCGGATACATAGGCGACCTGTAAGAAAGTACTCACACTATAGTATATCTAAGGTAGCAGCAAAATTGTAGGATCACATACTTCTATTTAATGGGAAAAATTCAATGCCTTCTGACGGACATAAAGGACGAGCCAAAAACATTCGTCGAGAACTGGAATAGAGAGGTTATGATAAAAATATGTTGTTACTCTAGTTCTTTTTCGACTGTAATATCAACATTGTACAGTGCTACGGTCAAAATCTGTCTTCACCTTATCCACAGGATAGATTTCGCTTGAATGAGTGATACAGATGACGTACTCTGATTTTTTGGTAAAGAATTGAATACTAAAGGAGTCTGTAATAACCTAACTATGAAACTGAATATTGTAATTCAACAGACTGTGTGGAACAAATTAAGGAATGACGTTGGAGGTTCCACACAACCATATTGACAGTTAAGTATTCACCGATGTGTTGGCAAGGAGTTCATGTTGACTCTATTAAAATTTTGAAATAATCAGATATTTTAATTGTAAAGTCCTATGAATAACTTAGATGACCAAGTCAAAACTTCGAAAGGCTAACACTAAAAACGAAGTCAACACCGCAGAGAGAAATGAGATTCACTGTTGGAGACTGCACGAAGCTGATCAACAGCTGAAAATTATAATCATATAGTTTATTTAGGTGTTTCAGTCAGAATATAAAAGTAAATGTTACGACTAACACAAGAATTAAATTTTCAGTTCGTGTTATTTTTTGCTATAGAATTTATTGATGTCAATACTTTTGTTGTTTGTCTATTCCACACTAACGAAAAAACTCGTGATAGTGACAAAAACTAGCTCGTATGACAATACGACGCTGTCGCAAAGCCACAAAGAGATTACCAAAAACGATCATGTCCATCGAAGGCTACGTTCGTGAATCTATAACCATGTAGTTGTTGTTGTTGTGGTCTTCAACCTGAAGATTAGTACGATGTAGATCTCCATGCTATTCTATTCTGTGCAAGCCTCTTCATCTCCGAATGACTACTGCAACCTACATCCTTCTGAATCTGCTTACCGTATTCATCTCTTGCTCTCTCTCTCTGTCTCTCTCTCTCTCTCTCTGTCTCTCTCTCTCTATAATTTTTAGGCCCCATACTTCGCCCCAATACTGAATTAGTGAGCCTTTGATATCTCAGAATATGTCCTCGATTTGTGCTACAAATTTCTTGTGTCTCCAAGTCTATTCAATACCTTCTCATTAGTTACATGATCTACCCACTTAATATTTAGCATTCTTTTGTAGCATCACATTTCAAAACGCTCTACTGTCTACACTCTTTACTTTTCATATTTCAGTTCCAAACATGGATACATTCCAGACAAATAAATTCAAAAAAGAGTTCCTAACGCTTAAATCTATATTCGATGTTAAATTCCTTTCCTTCACAAAGTCCTTTTGCTATCCTAATAGCAAAACTCATCTACTACAAGTGTCTCGTTTTCTAAACTAATTCCCTCAGCATTACCTGGTTGAATTCGACTACATTTCGTTATCGTTATATTGCGTTTGTAGATGTTCGTCTCGTATCCTCCTTTCAAGAGAGTGTCCATTCCGTTGAACAGTTCGTGCAACAGTTCATGCTCTTCGACTCTTGTGTCTGCAGTATGGTTTCTGTACAAGTTGTATGTAGCTTTTGTCTTCCTACTTTGCCCCTGATACCTTCACAATATCAAAGAGATCATTCTGGTCAAGGCTGTCAAAGGCGTTCTCTGAATCTACAAATGCTACAAACGTAAGTTTACCTTTCCTTAATCTATCTTCTAAGATAAGTCGTAGGTTTACCTTTCCTTAATCGATCTTCTAAGATAAGTCTTAGGGTCAGTATTGCATCGCATGTTCTTACATTTCTCCGCAATCTAATCTGGCCTTACCCGTGGTCGGCTTCTACCAGTTTCTGCATTCGTCTGTAACGAATTCATGTCAGCATTTTGCAACCATCACTTATTAAACTAGTAGTTCAATAATTTTCACACCTGTCAGTACCTGCTTTCTTCTTGAAGTCTGAGGATATTTGACTTATCCCATACACCTTGCACACCAGATGGAACAATTTTTCCATGGTGCTCCCCTAAGGCTGTCAAGGCTATCAGTACACAAAATTCATTTATAATGTTGTCTTGAGATCAGTGACAGACATTAAAAACAGTTGAACATAGCAAAAGCTAGACAGCTAAGGCGCATATTAATGAGCGATCGGTTTCAACATGTGCTATGCAGAATCCAAGGACGCAAGAGAACAGTGGTCCACCCAGAACACAACACGGTTGACGATACACCGTGTATATTAGGTATCATCATATCAGGTACTCACCCAAATTGAAAAGTGCGCGGCTCTGTGATCCGTTGCTACTACCTGGTGCCACAATTTACTGTTTGGTCACATGCGATCACTTTAAACAGGAAAAGTCTCTGCGACGATCATCCAACTCCAGCACCTGACCAAAATGGAGTAACTCCCGACAAGATAGCTCACTTCCTTCTATGAAAAAGAGTGAAAAGAGTAAAAATCCAGTTCAATATGAGTAATGAGTAATTAAGTAAACGTCGTCGCCACTCCATTTTTCCTCAAGAAAAATCACTGTAAAACTTATGTGCGCGCGTTCCATCTTAGAAATAAAAGTGATGTGGCAGACCGAGGATTTGAACAGTGGTGACTCGTCGGTAGATTTGCGTAACCAGCTTGACGAGAGTCCGACATTGCGGATGCACAGTGGAAACGTTAGGGGTAAAGTATGTGCGAGGGATAGTACCACCCAAAAACTCAACAGCACGAAATGCGGAGCTCAGCCTCAAATTCTCAGAACATCGGCTTTCCCACTTTGTTTCTCTCCAGCATAGTATGCAACCCTGCACACAGCAAAGTCTATAACGGAAAAAAGTCGCGGCACCAAATAGTAGTCGTGCAACATAAACGAAAGTTGGTAGCCGTGTTTCTACAGCTGAAAGATGATGTCTATTCAGAGTTTGCGACTGTCGCATAAGAGTGTCGCTAGTAGCGCCACTACGAGATTGAAGATCAGGGTTGCTTTAAGTACACGCTGTAACGACCATGAGCGTTAGTTACCTGTGAGACTGGAAGTTGTGAGTTGACGTTAGTCAAGAATGTCTTTATGGTGACGAAGAAGATATTAACAACACTTCACTGAAGTTGAACGATCTCGTTTAATAGGGCTACGAGAAACTGGAGGTTCCTTCTGCGATACTGCGGAGACTTAGCGGGAATGTAGCAACTATAAATGATTGATGGTAGTAGCGATCATGAGAACGTACGGTCACAAGAAGACTGGGCGCCAGACGGCAACATAGCACTACAGACAGGGAAGACTATGGTGTTCGCTATCGTGACGCATTGCCTTGCATCTGCAGCAGCAACCTTAGCAGAAGTTGGCAACCCAGTGACACAACGAACTCTTACAAACCGGTTACTTCAAGAAGAGCTCCGAGACAGACCCATTGTAGCGTGCATTCCACTGACCGCCATTTGAGATTTCAGTGGTTTCAAGCGAGAACTCGCTGGAGGACAGGGGGTAGGTCTGTTGTGTTTTCTGATGAAAGCTGGTTCCTCGTCGAAGCCAGTGTTCGCCGTGTGTTGGTTAGAAGGAAACCAGGTGAGAGGCTACAACCAACCTGTCTGCGCACTGGACGTACATCTGGAGCTATGTTCTGGGATGGGATTTCGTGTCACAGCAGGAGCTCTCTCGTGGCTGTTCCACGCACTGTGACTGCAAATTTGTACGTCAGTCCAGTGATTCAACCCGTTGCGCTGCAATTCATGAACAGCTTTCCAGGGGGTGTTTTCCAACAGGATAAGGCTCGTCCAGATACGCTGTTGTAACCCAACATGCTCTACAGAGTATCGACGTATTTCCATGGCCTGCTCGATCATCAGACGGCACTCCAGCGTCATTCAAAAACAGAATTAACCGTCCCTGTGTTGATCAAGTATAACAGGCCTTTAATTCCATCCCACAGATATTAGATACCTACACAATACAATGCACGCATATTTGTATGCTTCCTTTCATCATTCTGGCGGTTACACCTGTTATGTACAAGCATTTCACATTTTCATTAGCTCATCTCATGCGTACATTAACCTATGATCTTGCAATGGTAGTCATCTAAACATGACACTTAGACAAATATGTTCGCGAAATTTCATTACTCTATACTAATATTTTTTTGGTGCTGCGATTTTTTTATGTCGGTGTATGCCGTGGCAGTTAATGAGGCAGTGTGCGTAGTGTCTGGCTGCCCGCGTGAAATTCGTCGAGAAAAGTTATGGCAAAACTGTATTAGACGCATATAAAGCCTAAAGAATAACTGGCTGCTGGAAATCATCTATCGTTTCTGACATGGAGGTCGCTCAAGCGCTGAAGAACTGGCATCACACAGTGCAATAACATCCAGCAAAAATGGGGATTTGAAGAGTGAAACTCATTGGAGTGTGGTGCAATACAATATCATCAACATCTAATGATATGCTCAAAAACAGGCAAACCTTGCACAGTGAGAGACCTTATCGTAGCCAATGACAAAGCTATCCACGTGGCTGAGTATTGGACACGTGCAGTAAAGTTTCTGATATACACACGTAAAGTAAATAAGTAAATTATTTTCTGGTGTTAGTTTATTCTCTGTAATTAGTATCCTGTGTCGTAGGTGCATTTGAATAACGAGCTCCCTGGTTAACTTTGTTAACTTCCACAGAGCACGTGAGAGATTCGTAAAAAACAGTTCTCTGAAACAGAAAGTTAGGTAAGATATAATTGTTCTCATTTATCACTCTGGACGCACAAGTGGTAGAGCACTTGCCCGCGAAAGGCAAAGGTCCCGAGTTCGAGTCTCGGTCCGGCACGCAGTTTTAATATGCCAGGAAGTTTCATTCGGTACACATGATGCAAGGTGACAGACGTTTTCGAACTACAGTTCCTACCAACTACCCAGTATATTTAGTAGTCTATGTTGTGTCAATCTAAAGGTCAATAAGAAATTTGAAAGTGGATCTTCCTGCACTACAGTGTGATATTAGTATTATTAGTATCATTAGTAGTAGTTGTATTCATCTGTGTATCTCTTCTACAAAGATACTAGAAATGTCTTGGTATTACAGTTTAAGAACAACACAAATAAAGTAGTTCACATATACAGACATTTACAGATTTACAGCTCTAGAATGACAAGGGTGGGACAGGTCGTAAGCTATGACCATGAAATCCTGGAATTTGCCTATAGCGATTTAGGTAAAGCACGAAAAACCTCAATTATGATTGCTGGATGATGATTCCTTTAACCTCCTTTGATAATTTATTGCATAGTTTTATTCCTTGATAAAAAAAATGCTGTTTCCAGTTTTATATTAGTTTTTCTTAGTATATGCAAGTACAATCTTGTTCCACGGCCATACACTGAGCTGTTTGTACAGTAATTATAAATGTTATTTTTGATGTGTACAGCCGATTGGTAAATATATTTTCATGGTGCAGTTAACATCCCCGGTGTTTTGAATAGATCTTTACAATGCGCTCGACTTCTACGTATTTTCGGTTATTATTCTTATGTGCCTTATCTGCAGTTTGAAAACTGTGTTCATGTTTTAAGCAATTGTTCCATAGAAAACGATGCCATAGCTCAGGATTGAGTCTACATACGAACAGAATGTATCTAAAAGACACTGGTTGTTCTACATTGATGACATGGATCAAAGGGGATAACATACTCATGACATCCTGTTTGCAGGTACCTTTGTGTGTTCACACTAGTTTAATTGACAATCAGCACTGATTTATAAATTCTGCATTTGTTATAACCTATGGAGATGCCATATAAATTTAATTTAACAATTTCATATTCCCTCAATAAACACAATAGATGGAATTTGCTTTCTTTCTGTTCAATGTCATCTTATTGCATAGTGGTCAATTGTAAAATTTTTTGGAGATTTAATTTGCTTTCTCTGCAACAAGTTCTCTTATTTTCTAAGTGGCTATGATATTTTTATCGTCAACCCAGAGAATTTTTTTATCATGACTAACGCTACTGGGAATGTCATTGACGTGTAACAGAAATACTATTGGTTCTAAAACGCTACCCTGAGGAAATCCTATAGTAATGTGTTGTGTCTTTGATACACGCTTTACTAAAAATTTAGATTTATTTCAGGTATGTGTTATCTCTACTCTTTATACACTATCTGCTTGTTGCGATCAGTAACAGTGAGTAGGTACCCTCTTAGTTCTAACACTTCTGGATTATTTAGTAGAATCTTAGGGTCAACAGTAGCACAAGCCTTAACCAGATCTAAAAATATGCATGTGACACACTCATCTTTGTTGGGAGCATCAGGTACCACTTTTGTGAATTCCATCGCTTTAGAAACCAAACTATGATTTACTTAAAAGGTTGTATTTATTCAAGCAGTTCATTAATCTGTCTTTGAAAATTGATTCCATTAGTTTTGGGAGTGGTAACAGTGGAGAAATTTGCTGGTAATCATCTATGTCTTCCCCATGGTCTTTCTTTAACAGGGGTAAAACTCTGCCTGTTTTAAATACTCTGGAAATTTCTAGTGTGATGGATTCGTTTATTATATTTGTTAAGGGAGCTTGTGTACTCTATGTATTCTTTCAGTACACATATTGGTACTTCTTCTGAGCCTATTCACATTTTATTTTTTAATTATTATGTAATGTTACTGATTTCATGCTCTGTGAAATGTAGTAACATCATAGTAATTAGTGTATAATTATTTACAGGTGTTACATTCAGTTTGGGAGATTTTTTATGTATCTTCTCTGCAATCCTTGAAAAATACTCATTTACACTGCTAGGTGTTGTGAATGATTTATTGCTTTTTAATATGTTATTTTGTCTTTGTTTTTCTCTCTCTGTTTCCTTTTTATGACAGAACATTTTGCTTGCCTTTCCTTTATTCTCTGCATTGTGTATTATTCTGTCATTAAACGCCTTGTTTGCAGCAATCAGCGCCTTCCTATAAATCTTTTTGCACCTATGATAGAAACTTAAGAACTATCGCTCATTATTACTCTTTTTCTTGAAATGAGGACCCACTTGTTTTTGTGAGACATTGATGCTGATGAGGATAGTGTCAGAAGTGTCTTTTCAAAGTTCAATTTAATAATATTGAGAATTCAGAGAATTTCACATTTATTTTGGTTCCTTTGTTCACTTCATACAAGCTATTACTTTCATGTATGACTTTTTGTTTATACCTTCACTCAAAATTATGTTGACTTTTGTACTTGAGACTCCATCTAAAACCTCTGTTGATTTGTTAAAACAGTGTCCACACTACCACTGGCAGATCAGTATATACACAAAAGGATTCATTTCGTGGTGTTTCAGGCTCTATTAATTAAATAGCTGATAGTTCAATATGTTTGTCTTCATTTACTGTACTAAGGTCATATCTCGATCAGAACTGTGATGCCTTTCTGATATAAATGCATGATCATCTGTCTTTTGAAGTAGTCATACAGTGAGAGTTTGCTCTTTCATACAGTGACAGTGCTACATGTTCGATTTCTGCGTCTCTACACCAATGCTCAGTGACAACGAACTAGTGCGCCGTTCGAAGACTGGAGTTCAGTTTCCCCATCCCTGTCCAGTTCTCCAATCAAAGATTTCTTGTAATTAAGAAGAGCTACAATATTTAAAAGGTGATTAATGTCTTGTAAAGCTTGACTTCTTTGTCTTGTGTGCACAGTTTTGGCCGAAGACCACAAATAATTCTCTGTGTGGCAGCCATAGTGGCAAGCAGATTAGTGCTGGTGTTGACACCCTCAGTGATGGTACTGTTTATCTTGGCGCAATCTTTGGCGGCAGCCGCGTCTGGGCCGTTCTTTGAGTCGGCAGCATCCATAGGTAAGTCACCAAGGACCATCCAACTGTACTGCAGCACTTATTATTACATGCTAATCTATAATAATTGTTGCACTCAAATATTATGACTTACAGCTCACAGTTTCTTATGCTGTCAGCGGTGAGTTGTGTTCCTTTAAAATGAAATACATGCATGCTAAACTTTTACCATTCATTACTGAGACTTCAGATTAAATTCTATTCCGTACCAGAATTGTATTTTCGTTTCTCATGTTCCTGCTATTACGTCTCGTTTGTTTTTTGTAGTGGTTTTCATTCCGAGGAGTCATCTGAGGCAACTCTTCATGCATCTATATCCTGTGCAAGGCTCTACATCTCTAAATGAGAGTTACAACCTACATCCTTTTGAATCTACTTACTCTAATCATCTCTTGGTCTCCCTCTACGGTTTTTACGTCCCCACGCTTCCTTCAATACTAAACTGGTGATTCTTTTATGTCTCAGAATATGTCCTAATAACCTATCCCCTCTTGTATTTAAGTTATATCACAGTTTCCTTTTCTCCCCAATTCTACTCGGTACCTCCTCATTAGTTACGCGATCTATCCATCTAATCTTCGACATATTTCTGTACCACCACATTTCAAAAGATTCTGTTCTCTTCTTATATAAACTGTGTATCGTCCGAGAATCACTTCTGTACATTGCTACACTCCAGAAAAATGCTTCTAGAAGAGACTTCTTAACATTTAAATCTATATTCGATATTAACAAATTTCCCTTTTTCAGAAACGATTTGCTTGACATTGCGAGTCTACATTTTATATTCTCTCTATTTTGGCTATTGTCAGTTATTTTACCGTCCAAATAGCAAAACCCTTTTACTACTTAAAGTGTCTCGTTTTCTAATCTAATTTCCTCAGTATCGACTGATTTCAATCGAATAAATTCCGTTACCCTTGTTTAGCTTTCGCTGATGTGCATCTTATTTTTCTTTTTGCGATACTGTCCGTTCCACTCGGCTTTCAAGCCATTTGCTGTCTCTGAGAGAATTATAATGTCTCTGGCAAATCTCAAAGTTTTTCTTTCTTTCCCTGATTTTAATTCCTTCTCCAGATTTTGCTTTAGTTTCCTCTGCAGGCTGCTCAATCTAAATATTGAATAAGATCAGCGATAGGCAACAACTCTGTCACTTCTTTCTCAACCAATGGTTCCCTTTCATGCTCCTCAACTCAACTCAACTGTCGTCTGGTTTCTGCACAATTTGTAAATAACCTTTCACTCCCAGTGTTTCACGTCTGCTACCTTAAGAATTTCAAAGAGTGTATTCTCATCAACATTATCAAAAGCTTTCCTAAGTCTACAGATGGTATAAAAGTCGGTTTCAGTTTTCCTAACCTGTTTTCCAACAGAAATCGTAGCGTCAGTATTGCCTTATATGTTCGTACATTTTTCCGGAATCGAAACCGTTCTACCCTGAGATCATATTGTGTAAATAATTCGTGTTACTATTTCACAACCATGATTTCATAAACTGATAGTTTGTCATTTCTTTTAGTACTCAGCAGGTGCTTGCTTTGAAATTGAAATTAACTCTCTATAAAGCTCTCGATAACTACTTCTAACAAGTGAAGAGAAAATGGGTGTCTGTAAAAGTAAGATTAGCTACAGACAACGCAGGAGGAATTGGCGAGGAAATGGCAAAGATATTCGCATAACAGCAGAAAGATTTTTAAGCTATCATAGAAACTAATAAGAAACTCTAAACTATTGAGGAAGTGTGAAAATTATAATGTTGTGTAGTGGAATACAACAAAAAGCTAGATCAACTAAAGGTATAGCAATTCACATAAATAGAAAACAGTGGTCATAAAAATAGAAAGAGAAACCTTAACTCTGTCAGCAGTTTATGCACTGGCGAAAGAAAACATTTAGGAGTCAGTTACTTTTTATTACACTCTACAAAAAATTAAGGATCAGTGTAGTCAAGGAGATCAAGTTATTCTATTTGGTGACCCTAATGCAAATGCAGGAAGCAATCCTATACCAAATGTTGTGGGCTATACAGAGAAGCATCTTGTAATCAGAAAGAGCAGTTACTTAGAGATTTTTCTAGTTGTAATGATTTAAAAATAACTAATACAGTACATTTTCAAAAAAAAATTATTCACAAATATACTTGGATCAGTAGAGAATAAAGATCAGTTACAGATTATGTAGAGATTGACAGAAGAATACTAGGACAAGTAAAAGATGCAATAGTGTACAGAACCTTTGATATAGATGCTTATCTCTATCTTGTGATGTGTCAAATTGACACTTTTACCAAATGAAAATCTGTTACTACACAGAAGCAAAAAGAGGTCTGTAAAGTATATTTGCTTCAGTATGAACATATTAATGGCATACATCAGAAAAGATTTATAACATTTAGCTACCCTGGAAACCACTGAAGAAGATGAAGAGTATCTGTCGTTGAAAGACCTGGTTGTGGATCGGTGGTCGTGATGCAGGTGGCCATAAAAATGAGGTATCAATTAACATGGAAGATGGTAAGACGGTATTTGGATATAGATGATAGCAAAATCTTTGATGTTTAAATGAACTGAGTTGCCTAATCTGCATATTTACAATAACTGAATAAATATTAAATAAATAACTTTGCCATATTTATCAGTCGCACAACACCTACCAGTAGGCTGTAAATAGAAGTTTGTGAGGGAATACGTACGCATGTGCTCTGGTAAAAATTTCACGTTAATTGAAGAACAGCTGAACAAACTATTAAGCTAAACAACTAATAAATGGTAGCTGGTTGCTGTTATTCATAGCATACGCGGCTGAGTTACAAAATTAGATTTACAACTGAGTCTTGAAGACCCAAGCATTTATGGTTAATTATTAATTATGGAAACGTCAGAGGAATATTTCAATAGTGACATTCACGCACATACACACGTATAATAGATATTCAGGAAAAATATAAGAACAATGTAAAACTTCACCAGCATGTCACAGTGATTGGCAAACGGTCGTTGCCTTGGCTTGACTGCACGAAGCAAGAGAACAAGAATTCATCGATAAGAATAAACTGTAATAGTAGCCCCATAGAAGAAATTCTTGGAAGTTTTACCCAGAGAATCAGTAACTGTGATGTGTAACAATTCTCACAGTCGTCCCAAAAAAAAAAAAAAAAAAAAAATAATCCTGCATAAAATGCGTGGTAAAATTCAGAATAGCTGACCAAATTGGACAGAATACACTACTGTGAGTCACAATCTGCAAACTTAAGGCTCTCAGATCCGTACTTAACACGTGCTGAGACAACGAAGACATGCGGAAACTGGATTCCGAGCTGAAATCGAAATTAGCGATGTTTCAGAAATCTGTTCAATTATACTATACTCTTGGGATCACCAACGAAATAAATCAGACTGAACCGAGAAGATACATCACTACCCAACATGTTTAACAGAGGCAGAGCAGAACAATGGTTAACACGCGTGGCCAAGTGTAACGTTCCGAAATTAACCAGAAAAAAACCGTATAACGCTCAACAAGCAATGAGCGATGAGAGCAAGCAGTTAATTTTGACTGGAGCTGAAATCTACAAAAATAAGATAATGAATTAACTATGAATGGGCACACCCGCACTTAGTCAGTGTCGCCCGTCTCGCGGCTCCCGGAACACTGCCAAATGAACTATTTTGGAACACATGCGTCCTGTTCCTCCGGAACCTACTGTGTGGTGCCAACCAATACAACAGCTTCACCCAAGGCGAACGGAAACTCTTTGCTACCTGATACATGCTTTATAGGGATGGTTATTCTGCCACAGTGGCAGAAAACTTTTACTATCACAAATCTAGGTACTGAAATTTACCTTGTGCACTCTCATTCATGCTTTCCATTCATCAGGTGAGAGGAGGAAAGGGTGTATATATTGACATACTGCACATAGATGTATTGAATATCAGCGTGCAGCTCCGATGATTTCCAAAAATCTTATTAAAATGTAATGTGAAATGAAGGTAATGTACCTTGTGGCCACTATAGACACACTCAGCTGCTCTGTCTTTTTTATGTAGTTTACAGTTTGAGCCCAGAATTGAGCTGTCAGAAGTGGTTACATTACGTTAAATGTTAAACAAAATGGTGAAGAGGCTCATGTGGAGACTCTTCAAAGAACAGATAAATATTGAAAAAGCAATTAAAAATATTGGAAAAAAAGAATCGTGAAAGAAAAAGAGGTATCGCCAAAGTTGTGGATTACAAATTTGGACAGTAGAAATTGCAGGAAGAATACAAGGAAAATAACCAGCACATAAAAAATGTCATTCAAAGTCTACCGTCGAAAATAAACAAATCTATGAACAGAAAAGGAATTACAGAAATTGACAGTGAAGAGAACGCATAAGAAAAGATGGGATACATACTACTGTAATATAGAGCATAATTTTCGTGGCCATCAGCATATAGCATATAAAGCTTTCAAAACTTTATATAAGATATAAAAGCATAAAATTCTACATCTACATCTACATACATACTCCGCAATCCACCATACGGTGCGTGGCGGAGGGTACCTCGTACCACAACAAGCATCTTCTCTCCCTGTCCCACTCCCAAACAGAACGAGGGAAAAATGACTGCCTATATGCCTCTGTACGAGACCTAATCTCTCTTATCTTATCTTTGTGGTCTTTCCGCGAAATGTAAGTTGGTGGTAGTAAAATTGTACTGCAGTCAGCCTCAAATGCTGGTTCTCTAAATTTCCTCAGTAGCGATTCACGGAAAGAACGCCTCCTTTCCTCTAGAGACTCCCACCCAAGTTCTTGTTGAAAACATGTTCAATTGGCGAGATCCTGGCGTCAGACAGAGAGGAGTTTAATCAGTGTATTATCTGTAGGCCTACTGCTGAGGCCTGTATCTATCGCTATTTGACATCGATGTTCCCTACAGCCGCCTCCCCTTTATTGCTCGACAATTCCCCTGCATCCCAGGTAATAGAGATCAATATACGCTACCCCAACTGATGGATATTGCTTCTCTGTTCTAAGTACACGTCAACAGTGTCGTGAAGAAAAACCACCACACCTAATCAACGACTGATAACGGAACATGTATACTGGGTTTCGTGAAAAGTCATTGTCATAACATCACTACCGCAAAAACTGATCCTAGAAGATTGCAGACGGGTGGCAGTTGCGGCTGTGTCCTCCTTGACGGACCATCATGAACTGACCATCTTAGAGACAGTCTTATCCTGCCCCCCGTCACCCATCATCTCTCCCTCTCCTCGCGGTGTGTAGGAATAAAGGCCTTTTCTATCTTTCTGTTGATGGTGCACAAAGAGATCCCTCTCGTGGCACTGGTATATTGTCTCCAGTCTGCAGAAATCACACACAGATAGGCAAAACGCAAGAACATAATGATTCACCAACCTGTTAAATGCGTTTTTCGGAAAGACTGGACCGCTCTGAAACAACAACCGAAATTACGGAGAATTCTCCGGATCACTTTTTCAGCGTCCACTGCTTGGAGAACAGGCAGTTGCCTCCACCGCCTCTGCCAGCCACAATCTCCACCCCACCATATCTGGAGGCGGAATTTTCAGTCAACTGCGGACTACCGCCCTTCTGCATGTGGATGAGCGACGCGCAGTCCACCTTGAGTTGACGGTCCAAGCAATGGTCCTTCGCCAATAGAAAAGGATGTAAAGCCAACTAAACAATACGAGATAAACGAGAGCTGCCCAAAGTACAGCTTGTTTGTTCATGTAAAATGTAACAACAACGCACCGACCCACACGCCGCCCCCTGAACGAAGCACAGGTGCATCCAGGGTCTACACACACACACACACACACACACACATACTGGACTGTCACTCACTCTGCCCCCTAGCAAGCGCCAACCGTTCTGAATCTGAAAACACTTCACTGTGACAATTGTAGTTAATGACAATTCAGCTCCTATAAGTGAGCATCTATTAAAAAGAAAACATAATCGTGACGTTACCAAATGTCTTCTTTCCACGAAAATAGGTGAGTCCATTTTCTTTTAGTTTTATGGGGAAAATTAGTATAGTTTTTATGTTCAAGTGCAGGATACACTGCACGTCTCATTGTTTTGCGACATCCAACGAAGTGAAAAAGAAAACCTACAGCACCACCGCGGATTACAGGTGTGCAGACTGCAGAGGCCTATACATGACGTCCGCTATTTTGCTGTGAAAACTACCAATCATTGCAGAATGTCCTCATTATTTCTAAATCGCCATCGGCGTAAAGAAAAAGCGAGAAATTAAAAAATGGTTCAAATGGCTCTGAGCACTATGGAACTTAACATCTGAGGTCATCAGTCCTCTAGAACTTAGAACTACTTAAACCTAACCAACCTAAAGACATTACACATACCCATGCCCCAGGCAGGATACGAACCTGCGACCTTAGCGGTCGCGCGCTTCCAGACTGAAGCGCCTAGAACCGCTCGGCCACACCGGCCGGCTGAGAAATTAAACTCCAAGGAAAAAATGTCTATGTTAAGCAATGTCTTTCAACCTGATTGACAAATTACACAACCTGAAAGCATCTCTCGCGTTCCAATCAGTGTCTGTAAATAAACTGACATGCAAGTGTGTATTACAAAAATTTCCGACATGTGAAATAACTTTATAGATTACAGCCTTTCACGTTATTTGCTCACATGTCGTAGAAAACACAATCATTTTACTTTTGACAACAAGTCATAATTCAAGAGAACGTTGGTGTTCTGTACACTATGGCAGGTCTTATTTCACCAGTGTGGTGCTATATCACACTGACGTTTACGAAACAAATCGTGAGAGCCTGTCTAGTAATAGAATCTCCTATAAGATTTTACTACAGCTCCCTGTTCCAGTGTATCAAAAGCAGGTACTGGCTGCATGCTTACATTTGACATTTTCCCTTCATAACTCCCTTCTGCTGACCTGTATGTAAAGTTTGTATCACACATCAGACAACCAATCGCAATAGCAGCAGGCTCTTGCATGCTAGTTTTGTAAGCAATTTGACCATCATAGCCTGTTTCATACAATCTACTCATATGTTGGGAAAAACATTATCATTTCGAGGTTCCTAAATGAGCTATAATTCAAGTGGTGTATACTTTATAATTAGACATTGCGAAGTATGAAATAACATACAACTTGTTGTAACGCCTATTTTTAAAATGCAATCGTGACGAGAATAATAAAAACAGTCATAATTCCATGAGAATAGATACTGCTGATTTCTATTAGTTTTATGAGCAAAATCGATTCGTACATAGCCACGAGCAAGACTGAACCACCTGAAGATATGGGACAGTTGCTCCGAGGAAATATTGTGGAATTTGCACAACGTGATCCGGCGGCAAACCCGCGAATACTATTTACAAAATCGATTCAGTTTTGAGAGAAGTATGAGGGTCACTCCAAAAGAAATGCACACAATTTTTGTAAAAATACAGTTTTCATTCTGCAAGTGTGAAAGTTTTACAGTGTGTAGATACATCCTTCCCGCTTGTTTTCAAACTTAGTTCAACCTGTTCCCGTTAGTAGCGCCGTCACAGCACGTCTTCAAGATGGCTGCTACACTTGACGTTCGTCAGAAGCAACGTGCTGACATAGAATTCCTGTGCTGTGAAAACGAGACAGTGGGAAACATCCACAAGAGGTTGAAAAAGGTGTATGGAGATGCTGCTGTCGATCGCAGTGCAGTTACTCGGTGGGCAAGCAGGTTACGTGATGAAAGCGGTTCCCAGGATGATGACAGTGGCTCACAAAGAAAGAAAAAAAAACGGTATGCAGTGAATTTTTGAAACAGTACGAGAATGCTGGAGATGAATTTCTTGGAAGAATTGTGACAGGTGGTGAAACATGGCTCCATCATTTTTCACCAAAGACGAAGACGCAATCAATGGAGTGGCATCATACAAATTCACCCAATAAAAAAAAAATTCAAAACCACACCTTCTGCTCGAAAAGTTATGGCTACGGTGTTTTTTGATTCCGAAGGACTCTTGCTTGTGGAAATCATGTCAAGTGGAACCACCATAAATTCTGATGCATATGTGACGACACTGAAGAAACTTCAAGCTCGACTGAGTCATGTTCGACCACATCGGCAAAAGCAGGATGTTATGCTGTTGCACGACAATGCACGGCCACATGTCAGTCAAAAAACCATGGAAGCGATCACAAAACTCGGATGGACAACACTGAAACACCCGCCTTACAGTCCTGACCTGGCGCCATGTGACTATAATCTCTTTGGAAAACTGAAAGACTCTGTTCGTGGAACAAGGTTTGAAGAAGATGACTACCTTGTGCACGCTGCCAAACAGTGGCTCCAACAGGTTGGTCCAGAATTTTACCGTGCGGGTATGCAGGCCGTGGCTCCGAGATGGCGTAAGGAAGTTGAGAGGGCTGGAAATTATGTGGAGAAATGAAAGTATTGTTCCTAAATGATATATCTACACACTGTAAAACTTTCAAACATGTAGAACGAAAAATAGTGTGCATTTATTTTGGAGTGACCCTCGTATATGCGTCCAAAGTTTAACCAGTTATCCCTCTCCTTGTAATACGGCCTCCTATAAGATTTTACCGCATCTCTTTCTTATTATGTATAGAAAAACAAATACCATCTGCATGTTGACACAGAACATATTACATACAAAGAGTATGCTGGTGTACAAAGCTGTAGTCATACACTGCTTGTATTTGTTACAGCTGAAAAACAAGGCATTAAACTGTTTATGAAGGAACAATACAGGAAGCTTCTCTTGTGATTGATAGTCTGTTGGAAAAAGCTTTACGCAGGTCTGTGCCAGTGACTTTGACCACTGGCCACCTTCTCTAGTGGAATGACATTACATATAAATGTGTCATTCCACTAGAGAAGGTGGCCAATGGTCAAAGTCACTGGCACAGACCTCCGTAAAGCTTTTTCCAACAGACTATCAATCACAAGAGAAGCTTCCTGTATTGTTCCTTCATAAGCAGTTTAATGCCTTGTTTTTCAGCTGTAACAAATACAAGCAGTGTATGACTACAGCTTTGTACACCAGCATACTCTATGTTTTTCTATCATGACATCGAGGACTGTGTCAGGTGCTAAACTGACATTAATATGTGTTGATCCATTGGCTCTCACAGAAAGCTTAACAGTGCATGGTGTAAATTATACAACTCCTACAACACACAGGTTGTTAGAAATAAAACACAGAGGCGATGTTTCTCATTTTCAAAAATGTGGAAGGCATCGATGACAACATATGGAAACTAAAAGAATTTATAGTATTGTTGAGCATTTCCAACAGCTATCTGAAGTTGAAGACCTATACAGTTAATCTCTTCTTCTATAATGATGTGTAGCAGATGTCTCGGTGTTCTGTTTCAAAAAGCATTGTTTCCTCATTTTGCAGTCATGTACATGATTCCTATTTCAGTGTTGACCATCGTTGGAACGTGCTATTCACAACACACCTGAGGTAGCAGAAATAAAAAAGAATGCTGTTATCTTACTGGTGAAAAAGAAAATGTGGAGGGCATCAAAGCATATGGAAATAGGACAAGTGTGCAGCATTGAGGAATGCTTCCAAACAACTGCCTGAGGGTGATGACCTTTACATTTAATCCCATGTTTCAGTGACAAGTAGCAGGTACGCAGTGTTCTGTCAAGACTCTCTGCTTCTCAGCCAAGTGGTGTTGGTTAATCATTATGTGGTAATCAACAGAGTAGCAATGGATGGCTGGGATTCGAAAGACATCGTTGATATGGGATGATGCACTGTAACATGCACAGCAGTTGATAGCGCAATCAGTTTTAGCAAATTTTACCAGTTGTTCTGTAATTTGAACGCCAGACAATGACTCAGCAGACTGCTTCCCAATTTCTTTATCGTCACTAAATCACCTCTCCACTACTTTGCATGTACCATATATTAGATTACTAATGCAGATAGATGACTGTGCAGTATGCCCTTTCAGTCAAATACATCACATATTAGATTGTGAATGCAGATTGACGACTGCGTATAATGTCCATTTGGTCATACACACCAGAGTATACCAGTTGTTCCGAAATTTCAGTGAGACAGCAGAGTGCATCCTAGTGTCAGTATCACCTCTCCACTATTCTGCAGGTACCATATATTACATTGCGAGTGCAGATAGATGACTGTGCAGTGGATCCATTCATTCATATACTCCAAAGTACACCAGACAGTGACCTACACTGATGCAATTACGTCATCTATATATTTCCAGCACATCAATCATAGTGCAGAATTTACTATTACGACTGGCGACTCACCCGTATGGATGGGCGCCACAGTGTATTCTCGCATTTGTAAGACAAAGTTGGAGATTGACAGATCCCTAACACATTGTCCGTGACCAATCCTCCCTGCAACATGGTCGACAATTTAATGTGCACCTGACCAGAAGCACGAGGGTTCTACAGCACGTGAAGGAACAGGGCGAGTTGTATCCGTAACTGCTTTTCAGTGAAGACTAGTCCGCACTAATCTTACCCACAGCACCCATGCAAATGCAAAAATTGTTCAAATGGCTCTAAGCACTTTGGGACTTAACATCGGAGATCATCAGTCCCCTAGACTTAGAACTACTTAAACCTAACTAACCTAAGGAAATCACACACATCTATGCCCGAGGCAGAATTCGAACCTGCGAGCGCAGCAGCAGTGCGGTTCTCGACTGAACCGCCTAGAACCGCTCGATCACAGCGGCCGGCCATGCAAATGCACAAGATCTTTCCAGATGTGTGCATTTCGAGGAGGGTGCACCCTTATCAGTGTATAGTAGACATGGGAGTGTTGTGGTGAAATAACAGGCTGTTAAGAAGAAAGGTGCATTTTATGCTAGATGGAGCTCCAGATAGGTGGAGTTTCAAACATTTCACGTAAATTAACTATGCTATCGACTCTGAATTATTATTCCACTGTCTAGAGTCACTACCAGGAAGATACTGGCATTGGAGAATGATCGTAGATCATAAACACACACTCCTATGGCTACACAGTTCTGCAACTAAAAATGCTATATTCTTACAGCCATATGGTTTCTGAAGTGTTAATCATGCAGAATGCAACTCTCTTAATACTCTAATGTAGGATATATTTGTCAAACATCACAAATACAACCACCCTGCAAGTTTCCTACCCCAGTTACTAACGTGTCAAACTTTAAAACTATAAAACTACTTCCTTCTACACTATTCTGGTGTCCTAGGAAGGCATCCTCAGTGTGTTCCAGCAACTCGAGCTGCTTATAAACCAACTAGAAGGAAGTCAAGAGACCGCTGTTCTGTCTATTAAGAAATTAATGGATTTTATACTTCTTTTTAAGTCAGAAACGTACATACCTTCAATCACACTTTCCGCATCAGTCATGTCTGTTATTAGTCATAGTACCGGTTTTAATGGTTGTGGGTATGTCTCACCAGGAAATAGAGAGTGGAAAAACCGACATCGATATTTTCGATAGCTGATACATTGAGGTACCATCCACGCCCTGCTCCACGAAAATGCAAACTGACAGAGTAACCACCACAATCAGTAGCCAACGGAGATGTAACCGTGTTATTGCTATTTACAGTAGCATCACCAGAGCTCTAATAGCATTCTTCTAGCACAACGAAGCCCTGGTCTGATGTTAGGTAATTTTGCTTACTTGTAGGATAATACGGCAATTCTGTCCTAAAACCACATCTTTCGAGTACACCATCCTCGACTATAAAAGGTGATATACATGGTATCGGTCAACTCTCTACAGAACACTCTACGGAATGGCATAAGTCTGATAAACGCCAGCACAGCCCTGGGACAAAAAAATTCCCACCAAAATTCGAAATTCCCGCCAAAACTCAAAGTTCCCTCCAAAATTCAAAATTCCCACCAATAGAGTAGGTGGAGAACTGTGAGGGAGAAGGGGGCCCACACGCAGACTGAGAAAAACATGACGTCACCTGGGGTGGGGGTGGATGGGGGTAATTAATTGATTGATTTAATTAATTTGCATATCAATTTGATATCAAAATTGGGGTGGTGCCCCAAACCCTATTATTACTGACAACTTGTGCCCTTTTCTCGACAGCTACATGTTCAATAATGACAGTTATCTTGTGAACCGAGTGTCTGGACGAAGAAATTGCTGCTGTTGGTAATTAAAGAGGAAGCCGAAAGAGGGAAAAGAAAACGAAACATGCCCGTCAACTTAAATCTGAGGCAAGCTGCATAAAAATAAAATTTAGAAAAGATTGCGGTAATTGTAAATCTTGCCAAAATAGTTAATTCGACCAGGCCAAAATTTTAATGAAAGTTGAAATTCTACGATTTAAAACAGCACTAAGTTAACATTCAGGTTTATGACTGTCTTCAATATTTTTTGTAAGAACTCCTACAAAGATCCTGATAGGATCATGTTAACATCACCTTGCAATCACAAAGGAGGTCGTTTCAATTGCTGTAATATACCAGCACATTTCTTACTAAAGCCAGACATGAAGTATTCGGAGTTCTAAACAAAAGGGAAGAGCATCGACCCATTCCACTGATGACACATGTTTCTTTACCAAAGAGATGCCGCCCAAGAACTGATAGCAGGAAGCCAACAGCAATGATAGTTAAATATAACGTTCCAGTGAATAAATATTTGGAACAAGTGTGTGCAAAATTTTTTCCAATGCTGTTTGAATTCGGGCAGACTGCTCTAAATGCTATTGCTTAACCAAATTGGTGGTGAAGGCTGTAAAGAACGTAGAGGGGGCGATCACAAGAAAGAGAAGTTTGCAGCAAAGGCAGAGAAGGTTATTACTTTCTTTTTGAGGCTAAAGGGTAGGGATCGCTGTTATTCAAAGAAGAGCTAATGATTTTACCTTTCTTCAGAAATGAGCATCAGTAAGTTTTCGTGGACAAACAATGCAAGTGTACCAAGTGAATCACAAGAAAAATTTTTTTCAGAAAATATTCAGCTCAAAATTTAACTTACGTTTCGGAACATCTGCCTCAGATGCTTGTAGCTACCACCTAAAAATGCCACATAGATTGGCTATAGCTGCCAAAAATGCCAAAAATGAAAAATCACAAATTATGACTAACTTGGGTGCTCAAAAATTAAAGACAAAAACTTTCCATCAACTCAACAACCCTACGCTTTGATATACAGCAGATTCGGGTCTTCCCAAAACTATCACTCAGTGAGGCATATTATTCACGTCCAATAAACTGTCACACTCTCTTTGCAACAGATTCAGATGATAAAAATTCAGGCTTCTAAATCAGGACAGAAAATCAAGCTGGCAAAGGTTCTCTTGAGGTTCTTTGTAATAATCTGGAAAAGTTTGAGTTCCCTATCGAGAACGACAGATTGAGGCTTTTTACAGATGTTTGTGGATGGGAAAATAAGAATTCCCTTGTGGTACATGCTTTGAATTTCTTTGTACTTAGGAAAGCTCTGCAACAGCTTATGAACATAACACTGTTTTTACAGTAAGAGACCGCTCCGTTCTTTCTGCTGACAAACTCTTTGGAGTTTTGGAGATACATCTTCGAAAAAAAATTGAGGAACTGACACCCAAAAACTGCCATAGTATATATAAATTTGTAAGTTCAGTTCACGTTTTAGATGAGGTTTGGAGTGTGAGGGACTACAAAGCACTCAGTAAACATTTTAAAAATATGGACGGTGTCAATGATATGGAACGAATCGTGTTACAGAAGTGGGTCAACGATGAAAATGTCAGGGTCAAAATAAAAATGGAACCAACTTATCGCTGTAATTATTCATCCAAGATGTTCAGCTCCATTCCAAAAAGGGGAAAACAATGTGCTGTGTTGCTGAACCGTAAGTAATTTCACTGTACAGTAGAATGAGTGAAGCAAAGAAGACTCATGTTAATAATTCACTTCATAAACGTTTTGGGGATGATAGGAACAGCATAGGAGATATAGATTTCTTGCTAACATCATCGGTGCTGTTACTTTCGTAACTGGCAGTGAGAAGGATGTTTGTATGTCAGCTGGTAGTTGCTTGGAAGAAGAAGGACGACTATTCCAAATCTGTAGAGAAACCAACAGGATGGCCATTCTGAAGATTCTGTAAATCGAAATTTTTACCAGAAAGACATTGTGAATTACTCGTAGATATAAAGTAATTAATGTAAAAATATTTATTTGTAATAAAAAGGTTTTTACAGTCAACTGGAAGCAAAAGGGACATTATGAACACGCTGTTAACAGAAAATGTTGTTCTATAATAATAACAAAAATCAATACTTGGATTTCCGTTTATCTCATAAATCGTTTTTATTTGAATATTTTTCAAAGTATTGGAAAAAAAGCATATTCCGTCCAACACATTTTCATTAAATTTGCAGAAGACTCTTGCAAATTGTTGCAAATTGACTTTGCTTTTTCATGTGTCGAGAAGTAAGATACAAACACAACTACTTCACATTTCAAAACTTGTGAAAAATTTTCCAGGTTAGGAGTAATCAGTTGTTTGCTTCTTGAGTAAAATTTGTATTTTTATTGCATATAAAACCATTTTAAAAGGCGTTACTGATGTACGAAAGGAGAATTAAATAAATGATTAAATCACACAGGGATAAGCTTACTTGACACAGCATAGAAGTTTTATGCAAGAATTTGAAACACAATACCGAAAACCAAAGAAGAACGTTACCTGTCTTAAGAAGTGACGATCAATGACTGGTGCAATTTTTATTTCAAGGCAGCTTATTGAAAAACTGAGAGAGTTTAACAAAGACACTCATATTGCTTTTATAGACTTCAAGAAAGCCTTTGTTAATGTTATTAGAGAAAAGTAACAAGGACTAACGGAGTACAAATGATAGTTTACAACTAATAAAAGCCATCAAAAGTTTGTACATAAGTTGTTGTTGTAGCCTTCAGTCCAGAGACTGGTCTGATGCAGCTCTCCATGCTGCTCTATGCTGTGCAAGCTTCTTCATCTCCCAGTACTTACTGTAACCTAATCCTTCTGAATCTGCTTAGCGTATTCATCTTGTGGTCTCCCTCTACGATTTTTGCCCTCCACTCTGCCCTAAAATACTAAGCTGGTGACCCCTTGATGCCACAAAAATGTCCTACCAACCGATCCCTTCTTCTAGTCAAGTTGTGCCACAAATTTCTCTTCTCCCCAATTCTGTTCAATACCCCCTCATTAGTTATGTGATCTACTCATCTAATCTTGAGCATTCTTCTGCAGCACCACATTTCGAAAGCTTCTATTCTCTTCTAGTCCAAACTATTTATCGTCCATATTTCACTTCCATACTTGGCTACACTCCATACAAATACTCTCAGAAACAACTTCCTGATACTTAAATCTATACTCGATGTTAACAAATTTCTGTTCTTCAGAAATGCTTTCGTAGCCATTGCCAGTCTACATTTTATATCCTCTCTACTTCGACCATCATCAGTTATTTTGGCCCCTAAATAGAAAAACTCCTTTACTACTTTAAGTGTCTCATTTCCTAATCTAATTCCCTCAGCATCACCTGACTTAATTCGACTACATCCCATTATCCTCGTTTTGCTTTTGTTGATGTTCATCTTATATCCACCTTTCAAGACACTGTCCATTCCGTTCAACAGCTCTTCCAAGTCCTTTGCTGTCTCTGACAGAATTACAATGTCATCTGCGAACCTCAAAGGTTTTATTTCTTCTCCATGGATTTTAATTCCTACTCCGAATTTTTATTTGTTTCCTTTACTGCTTTCTCAATATGGAGATTGAATAACTTCGGGGATAGGCTACAACCCTGTCTCACTCCCGTCCCAACCACTGCTTCCTTTTCATGTCCCTCGACTCTTACAACTGCCATCTGGTTTCTGTACAAATTCTAAGTAGCCTTTCGCTCCATGTATTTTACTCCTGCCACTTTCAGAATTGGAAAGAGAATATTCCAGTCAACATTTTCAAAGGCTTTCTCTAAGTCTACAAATGCTAGAAATGTAGGTTTGCCTTTCCTTAATCTGTCTTCTAAGATAAGTCGAAAGGTCAGTTTTGCCTCACGTGCTGCAATATTTCCACGGAATCCAAACTGCTCTTCCCCGAGGTCGGCTTCTACCAGATTTTCCATTCTTCTGTAAAGAAATCGCGTTAGTATTTTGCAGCCGTGAATTATTGAACTGATATTTCGGTAATTTTCACATCTGTTAACATCTGCTTTCTTTGGGATTGGAATTATTATATTCTTCTTGAAGTCTGAGGATATTTCGCCTGTCTCGTACATCTTGCTCACCAGATGGTATAGGTTTGTCAGGACTGGTTCTCCCAAAGCTATCAGTAGTTCTAATGGAATCTTGTCTACTTCCGGGGCCTTGTTTGCCGGCCGAAGTGGTCGTGCGGTTAAAGGCGCTGCAGTCCGGAACCGCGAGACCGCTACGGTCGCAGGTTCGAATCCTGCCTCGGGCATGGATGTTTGTGGTGTCCTTAGGTTAGTTAGGTTTAACTAGTTCTAAGTTCTAGGGGACTAATGACCTCAGCAGTTGAGTCCCATAGTGCTCAGAGCCATTTGAACCATTTGAACCGGGGCCTTGTTTCGAATTAGGTCTTTCAGTACTCTGTCAAATTCTTCACGCAGTATCATATAGTCCATTTCTTCATTTACGTCCTCTTCCATTTCCACAATATAGCCCTCAAGCACATTCTCGTTGCATAAACCCATATATACTCCTTCCACATTTCTGCTTTCCCTTCTTTGCTTAGAAGTGGTTTTCCATCGGAGCTCTTTATATTCATGCAAGTGGTTCTCTTTTGTCCAAAGATCTCTTCAATTTTCATGTAGACAGTACCTATCCCACCCCTAGTGATATAAGCCTCTACAACCTTACATTTGTCCTGTAGCCATTCCTGCTTAGCGATTTTGCATTTCCTGTCGATCTCATTTTTGAGACGTTTGTATTCCTTTTTGCCTACTTCATTTACTGCATTTTTATATTTTCTGCTATCATTAATTAATTTCAATATTTCTTCTGTTACCCAAGGATTTCTACTAGCCCTCATCTTTTTACCTACTTGCTGCCTTCACTACTGCATCCCTCAAAGCCACCCATTATTCTTCTACTGTATTTCTATCCCCCATTCCAATCAATCGTTCTCTCATGCTCTCCCTGAAACTCTGTACAACCTCTTGTTTGGACAGTTTATCCAGGTTCCATCTCCTTAGATTCCCAACATTTTGCAGTTTCTTCAGTTTTAATGTACAGTTCATAACCGTTAGATTGTGGTAAGAGTCCACATCTGCCCCTGGAAATGTCTTACAGTTTAAAACCTGGTGCCTAAATTGTTATATAATCTATCTAAAACCTTCCAGTATCTCCAGGCTTCTTTCAAGTATACAACCTTCTTTCTTGATTCTTGAACCAAGTATTAGCTATGATTAAGTTATGCTCTGTGCCAAATTCTTCCAGGCGGCTTCCTCTTTCATTTCTTACCCCTAATCCATATTCACCTACTACGTTTCCTTCTCTTCCTTTTCCCGCCATCGAATTCGAGTCACCCATGACTATTAACTTTTCGTCTCCCTTCACTATCTGAATAATTTCTTTTATCTCATCATACATTTCTTCAAACTCTTCGTCATCTGTGGAGGTAGTTGGCATATAAACTTGTACTACTGTGGTAGTCGTGGGCTTCGTGTCTATCTTGGCCACAATAATGCGTTCACTATGCTGTTTGTAGTAGCCTAACCGCACTCCAATTTTTTATTCATTATTAAGTCTACTCCAGCATTACTCCTATTTGATTTTGTATTTATAACCCTGTATTCACCGGACCAGAAGTCTTGTTACTCCTGCCACCGAACTTTACTAATTCCCACTATATCTAAATTTAACCTATCCCTTTCCCTTTTTAAATTTTCTAACCTGCCCTATTAACGGATCTGACATTCCACTCTCTGATCCGTATAGTGCCAGCTTTCTTTCTCCTGATAACGACATCCTCTTGAGTAGTCCCCGAACGGAGATCCGAATGGGGGAATATTTTACCTCCAGAATATTTTACCCAAGAGGATTTAACCACACAGTAAAGCTGCCTGCCATCGGAAAAAATTACGGCTGTAGTTGCCAGCACAACAAGGCCGTTTTGATTCGTGTTACAATGCCAGATCAGTCAATCATCCAGACTGTTGCCCCTGCAACTACTCAAAAGGTTGCTGTCCCTCTTATGGAACCACACGTTTGTCTGGCCTCTCAGATACCCCTCGGTTGTGGTTGCACCTACGGTACATCTATCTGTATGGCTGAGGCACGCAAGCCTCCCCACCAACGGCAAATTCCATGATTCAGCATCTGTAATCTTAGATATGAAAAGCATATATATAAACATTTAAAAATAACTAAAGCGCTAAAACAAGGATGTAAGTTATTCTCTACGCTGTTCAATATTTACACTGACGATGCTGTTTGTACATGGAATTCTAGGATAAAAGTTGGTGTGCAACTAAAAAACTAGGTATAGATAAAACCACTCATGTATATTTATGACTTTACGCTGTTTTTTTTATGAGAATATGGGTTATGAAAAGGAATTTATGAACTAAATAAGATGTGTACGGAATATGTCTTCTAGGAAATCTAAGTCAATGACATTTTTTGAACCATACTCAGTGGTAACTAGGATAGTAGTCAATGACAACAACAAAAAATAAAACTGGTAGAACTTTCCAAGCGTCTTTGGTGTAAAATATCATAAAAATACGATGTTAATATGCAGATCGAGATGAATCGATTTGGCAATATCCATGGAACAATTAGTAAAAATTGAAAGCATAGAACACAGAATGAAGACCAACTGAATTTTTTTTAAACAGACACTTTCCTAACCATATTATATGGACGTCACTCGTAGTTATTAAATAAAAGAGAAGATAAATACGTAGTAGAAGTGATATTTCTTAGAGCAGCGAAAGGATGTGAAAGGATATATGAAATACGAAATGAAGGTATTATAAACTACTTGAAAATCTGGAAAGCGAAAAAAATATCGTGGATGAAAAAAAGAAATGGAATGCACATCTATAAGGAATAGGTACATAGAGACGACCACGTCTCGGAAGGAACTCTAAACCAAAAAGGAAAAATCTTGGCAGAGAAGAAACAAAAGGGAACTGTAGTGCTACCTTGTTCCGACCAGTGTGGATTTTTAAAAAGATTTAGAATTAGAAGTAAAATGTTCGCAAAAGTAGGTCATATCACGATTACGACAGCAAGAGAATAATATAGTCGTGAAAATGTAAGCTTTAGAATTAATAATGAGATGATGTAAAATTTTCCTGCTTCATCTAATATCTTAAATTGATTAAATTCTTGTTATCTCCATGAAACTAAAACAATATGCACAGACGTCGCTGTTTGAGAGCCGATAAGTTTAGTAACACAAAACCGCATTTTATGTAAGGTTTCAATGCAACTTGGTTGGTTGGTTTGGGGGATTCAAGGGACCAGACTGCGACGGTCATCGGTCCCTTCAGTGCAAGGAATGCATGATAATAGCAACAATGAACGGACTTCTTTAACATTATAAACTGCAGGATCGATGATGTACACTGACATTTGGAACGATGATGCCCTACAGATTACAGATCTCTTCCAACTAATTAACAGGCTGAAAATACATGAAAGGTTTTGGATTAGTGGAGGTTGGTGCCGGTTACACTGTTTTCAATGAAATATTTCATTAGTAATTATGATAACAAAAAATACAGAAGTTTATCATCTGGAAGCTCTAACAGGAAGAAGAACAAGCTTTTGCATTTTCAAAGAATAGAAAAAAAATGAACATTCCACACTTAGCTGAATATGCACAAGAGATAAACTTTCTGTACAGTAAACTAATTCTTTGATATTGAGCTACAGTGATTTCTTACATAACTGTAACAGATTATAATTGGCCTAATACGGAAACTGCAGAAGAAAGAGAAGAAGATGATTTTCGCATATACTGCATCAGTTTTTGAAATTTGTTCTTTCTTCATAATCCTCTCAGGTTCACGTTCTTACACTTATTATCGTTTCATTTGTTTTAGCATAGTGAGATAAGGTGTTTGTTATCGTTCATGGCTTTACATTCGCGTACTTATACCTTTCATCAAATCTTTCAGTGCTTCTACTGTTATCGTTAAAGTAGTTCATCACCCCTCTTGTATCCTTGGGGCCTAATTACTCGTCTCAACTAATGTCAGAGTTCTTATCCATAACATTTCATACGCTAATCACTGTAAGCCAGTTTCTCACTGTCTTGCTGTATAGTGTGTTTTTCTCATTTAACTTCTTTGCTGTATACATCACTAATAAAACCCTAAACCTTTCAAAAGCAGCTTGATATAGTTTTAATTACTAATTCTTAAATACTTACCTAACATGTGGCAACCATGTTGTTGTTGTTATGATCTTCAGTCCGAAAACTGGCTTGCTGCGGCTCTCCACGCTTGTCTGTCCTGTGTTGGCCTCTTCATTTTTAAATAACTACTGCAACCCACATCAGTTTAAACCTGCTTATTGTATTCAGCTTAAGTTTTCCTTTACAATTTTTACCACACCCTCCCGCAGACTCATCTATTACCAAACTTACTATTTCTTCGTATCACAAGGATATTTTCTTTTAGTCAGTCTGTAGCACAAATTACTTTTCTCCAGTTAATTTCAGTACCGTTTACTCATCTAATCTTCAGTATCCTTCGGTAGCATCACATTTCAAAACTCTCTGTTCTTTTCCTTTCTGAACTGCTCATCGTCCGCATTTCACTTCTGTACAACCACACTCCGAACAGATATCTTTAAGAAATACTTCCTAACACGAAGTTTTCACTAGGAATTAACAAATTAGTCTTTCTCATAAATGTATGTCTTGAAATTGGCTGCCTAACTTTTATATCCTCTCTCTTTGGCCATCATCATGTATTTCTCTGGCCATATAATAACACTCAGTTATTACTTCTAGTTTTTTATTTACTAATCTAATTCCCACGCCATCACCTATTTTAATTCGAGTGCATTACACTATACTTGTTTTACTTTTGCCGATTTTCGTCTTATATTTTATTTTCATGGGACTATCCATTCCAACTAAATGTCTCTTCGAACTCTTTTACCGTCTATGACAGAATTAGAGCCTCATCGACAGACTTCAAAGTGTTTATTTCTTCTGACTGAACTTTAATTTCCTTTTCCTATTTCTCCTTGATTTCCTTAACTGTCTGCTCAATGTACACATTGAGTACCGTTGAAGTTAGTCTAGAAACGTATCTCACTTCCTTGTCAGCTAGTGTTTACGTGTTACCACCTTCAACAATCTGCTCCTTGTGCAAGTTGCAGATAACGTTTCTCTCCCAGTATTTTATCTCCGCTACCTTTAAAATTTCAGGGAGTGCAATTCAGTCAGCATTGTCCAAAGGTTTCTATAAATTTACAAATGATATTGAAGTTGGATTGCCTTGGCAATACTGCGTGCGGTTGATCATTGTGAATTCTGCTGTCGCAAATAATTACGTAAATAAGAGATTAGAAGCTATTTTTAAATGTTTTTTATGTTATACATATAAGTGTCGTTACAGATGTGCAAAAGTTAGTGCTACGTTGACCAAGTTAAAACGGTATAAAGAGTATATTGTTCTTATCCTGCTTGCGAACAGAGTTTTTGGCTTAATTTTAGCAGCGATTATTTTATGAAAAGAGTAACATAAGTTTTATTTTCATCACAGTTATTTTCTATTATGGTATCTCATATTACAGCGTTAATCCCTTATAAGTCATGGTACAATAGTGTACTCTACGGTAGCAAATACTACAGTAATGTGTACAATGGTGTACTCTACGGTAGCAAATACTACAGTAGTGTGTACAATGGTGTACTCTACTGTACCGAAAGGCCTGACAGACGTAATCTGTTTTAAACAAGTAGTACATTGTGGTGCCACGTCCTATATTGTATCAAAAACATTAATCAGCCATGTGTGTTAAGTGTGAATGTTGCCCCAGCTTAAATAGGCAGAGAGATTTTTGCAAAAGTTGTTGGTTATGGTTTCAATGTGAGGCTTGCAGCGGGGAAGATGTGGGGTCTGAGTGGGGTACTGTCAAGTGAGGGGTGCCCCAGGGATCAGTGTTGGGGCCACTCCCTGTTCCTTGTTTATATAAATGATATGCCCTTTAGTATTATGGGTAACTCTAAAATATTTCTGTTTGCTGATGACACTAGCTTGGTAGTAATGGATGAGGTGTGAAACCTTGCCTCGGTTTCAAATAGTGCAGTACATGACCTAAGCTCATGGTTTGTAGAAAATAAACTAACGCTAAATCACAGTAAGATTCAGGTTTTACAGTTTCTAACACACAATTCAACAAAACCTTTTAATATTTTTTTTGGGATCAAAAATTTGAAAACCTCTCCCACACCGGCCTGATTTAGCTTCACTGATCAGGATAGTAAAAAAACATGCGTATATTCAATACTGTTCTATCCTGATTAAATTGAGCTTAACTTAATTTCCATAAGGCAGTGAAGCAATTTCGAAGTCTCGGTGCGACGAATATTGTCAGTCGATCTCCTGAAAACATTTGTAATAATTATTAACTTTCGGTGATCACATGGGGAAGACCGGAGATCTGCTGGTAAGATCGTGTTAGCCTATTTTTTTGAAGTAATAAACTGGATATCTTGAGCATACAAAACTTCAGGTTCGTCCAGTGTAAATCAGACGTTCCCCACTGATCCCGTGCTACACAGCGTAGTAAGCAGACACTGTCAATAATAATGTTAAATAATACGCGAACACACTTACTTTAGTTTAGTTCATGTATTAAATTCCTTCTCATACAGAATCTCATCAAGATGGCGACCACCTCAACAATACATACATATACATCCTCCTTCTTTCACGGCTAATCCGCAAGATCCTTCATTCTTCTCATAAGAGAAAACATAGATAGCAGAGAAGCAATTCCATGGAATAAATGGACGCTCCAAGGAATAATAGGGCTTGAAACTACTTTGCATTGATAATCATCGTATATTAAAGTTTAGGAATCGGTAAGATAAGAAGAGATATTTCGAGATATGTATTGAGTTATATAATTTATAAAATTTCTGAAAATATCGCGGAGATACCGCTTTTTAATTTCACAAAATGGGCATATGATTAGTGGAACTGAACAGTTCAGATTTCTGGGTGTTCAGATAGATAGTAAGCTGTCGTGGAAAGCCCACGTTCAGGATCATGTTCAAAGACTTAATACTGCCATTTTTACTATTCGAACGATATCAGAAGTGAGTGATCGTTCGACACGAAAATTAGTCTACTTCGCTTATTTTCATTCGCTTATGTCGTATGGTATTATATTTTGGGGTAACTCTTCCCATTCTGAAAGGATATTTTTTGCTCAGAAACGGGCGGTTCGGGCAATAAGTGGTGTTAGTTCACGAACCTCTTGTCGACCCCTGTTCACGTGTCTGGGTATTTTGACATTGGCCTCTCAATATATATATATACCTTGCTGTCATTTCCTGTTAACACTATTAGCTTATTCCCAAGAACAAGCAGCTTTCACTTGGTTAATACTCGGCAGAAATCAAACCTGCATGTGGATCGGACTTCCTTAACTCTTGTGCAAAAAGGTGTGCAGTACACTGCTGCATCCATTTTCTATAAGCTACCACTCGATTTCAAAAAACTTAGCAGTAATCCACGCGCTTTCAAATAGAAACTGAAGAGTTGCCTCAAGGGTCACCCCTTCTATTCTGTCGAGGAGTTCCTCGAAAAATTAAGCTGATTCTTATTGTATTGCTGATTGCGTTTACTTAAGCTTATGGGCTGACTTTTTTCTGGTTCATACACATTTATTTTTATCTGGTATGCCATGACCTTGGAGATTTGCTCCTCAATTTGGTCCTACAGAACTTGACGTGTAAATAAAAATAAATAAAAAAATATCCTTGGAGGCCATGTCCACCCCTACATGCAGTTTGTTTTCCTCAGCACACTTGATTGGAAGACCATGAGGATGAGTTTACCGTACTCCCCTGACCGTCAAACTCCGCGGATTTATACCCAATCGAGAATCTGTGGAACAACCTCGATCAGGTTGTACGCTTCATAGGTCCTTAGCCAAGAAGTCCAGTGCAGCAGACCACCGCAATAGAGTAGGCATGGTTCTACATCCCTGTCTATCCCTTCCAGAAACGTATTGTCTCTTCCTCCACGTCCGCGTTGCAAAAGGTGATTACTCAGAATTTTGACAGGTGGTCACATTAATGTACATGGACCGTATATGTAGAAAGTGACCTACAAATGAAAGGCGAAACCAGAAAGACTCATTAATGATTTTGAGACCATAGCCAGCAAGTATTACTACGTTCACTCGTCAGAAACACTACAAAATTTCGTGCTACGAATGGTATTATGTGCTTCAAATGCAAGATAAGTTGCTGTGTGCGTACTAGCCACAAGCAGAAAATCTAGGTATGTACGAAACGTAATGATAACTTAAGCCAAAAACCAACAAACGAAAATTGCATCAATGAGATCATTATTGTGTTAACAGATGAAGTCATCTATCTAAAACATAAATGTAAAGTGATAGTTAAGCAACAAGAAGATAGTGAAGTGAGACTGGATGGTATATTTGACGTACAGAAGAAGAAAGTGAACACTGCATCAATTTAAAATACTGCTTGGTGAACTGAAGTTTCTAACAAATTCTGGAAAACTGTAAAATCCGGAATTAGGTGCAGCTATTGCAAAAAAGACTTCATTGTTACTCTGGAACGTGGATCCCTTAGTGAAAAATGACAGGAAGTTTGCTCTGTAGCGGGTGACGACTGCAAGTACCAACTAACTGTCTAACGCTAAACAGCTACCTAAGCTGTCCACTAAATTAGAAAGAAATAGGACTGGCCTATTATATACCGTGATGATATGAGCAACAATGTTGTAAAAAGCCCGAAATGTAATAATCAACCAATTCTCGAAAAACACAGTACTGGGAGAGAGACCATCAAGAATATACTCAGAATATTCAGGATGATCTGATGCAGACTGATAAATATGTCAACACAGTGCAAGGGAATATAACGGCCAAGGGATCCATATACTTGGCAGCAGTCATGGTAGAGTCATTTCATAATTGTTGCAGGAACCTCTGGGTAGAAGAAACCAAGTTATTGGTATAATTAAGCTAAATGCTGAACATTACAAGTGATATAAGCTCCTTTTTCATTTTCATTTTTTCAAGCTCCTTTGGGAAGTATCTTGATAAAGGACACCATATAATAATAATAATAATAATAATAATAATAATAATAATAGTTGAAGCTGCAACAACAGGTATAGAGCTGAGGAGATACTCCTATATCTAACATTGCTAAGAAAACAATACACACCAATACGAATGTAATTTCACTCTTTCTGTGTTTTGATAGGCTGTGGATGGAACATTCCATGAAACGTGTTAATGAAGAGCTCAGCAGAGCTTTGTGGCAATCAGGCCAGTTACACTTTAAAGTTGATGCAATGTGTAGCGTTACTCATATTTTGGCGAGCTGATCAGCGGCCCAGTATTGGTACGAGGCAATATGAGTTCGGTGTACGGCTGAACGCTAGCGTGCCCAGGTCTCAGGGCGCGCCACAGCAGCTCCAGCTTTCGGCTAGGTTACGAGTACGATCGAGTCAAGATGCTGAGACAAGCAGCAGATGGTCAGAAATGGGGGAATGGGGGAAATCCCTAAGCTGGGAATCTGGACGGCTAATACTCGCATGGCCTTTGTGCAGGGGATGCCCCAAGAAATGTTGGAGTCCCAGACAGTCTTAGAGATGGCTAAGTTCTAGGACGATGAAGAAGGACAAATGTACCAATTTGAGGTAATGGTCCCTGTACCGGAAAGCAACGAATCGGAACTTATAGGTGAAAACCTTTCTTATTTTTCTTACAGTGGAATACATACACGGTCACTGTTGTTGCTGAGACTGTAGGGTAGGCAACATTCAGAGGTGGTAGTATGGACCGAAAAGCGCAGATGTGTTTCACAGTAGCTAAGATGAACAATTGCCCATAGCTCCTCAGGTACGTATTTTAGAGCCCATCTTTACTGGACAGTTTTTCCTTGTGTTGGGCCATCTTATCTTACCGATTCCTAAACTTTAATATACGATGATTATCAATGCAAAGTAGTTTCAAGCCCTATTATTCCTTGGAGCGTCCATTTACTCCATGGAATTGCTTCTCTGCTATCTATGTTTTCTCTTATGAAAAGAATGAAGGATCTTGCGGATTAGCCGTGAAAGAAGGAGGATGTATATGTATGTATTGTTGAGGTAGTCGCCATCTTGATGAGATTCTGTATGACGTTTGTAATATCATCACAGAATCACTCTGCATATAGATACGTTTACAGGTGCAGGTGCCTATAACTTTGACTCCCTGTAGCGTCTCTGGAAGACGTTTCTGGACCTGGGTTCCTGTGTAAAACTTGATATAATAAATCCCCTCTACAACCTCCAGAAGTATGTAGCATGAATTGTGAGACACCCTGTAGCGTTATCACGAAGGCCAAAAATATGCTCTAGGCAAGCTAATTAAGAAGTCAAACAATAAAACAAAAACCCAATGGAAAATTATAAAATGTGAAACAAACAGGGAATAAATATCAAAAGAGTCATGGGTATCATAGTTCATAGAAAGTAGGACAGAACACAATCTGAAAAGGACAGCCACCTCTGAATTCGATAAACTTTTCTTCTCTATAGCAAAAAACATAGGAACCCAATACACTCAGCCTCCCTCAAAGCCATTAAACTATCTAATCTTAATCAACATACACCATCAGTGACGTTGCACCTGAAATCCACAGCACCCAATGAATTAATAAACGCCATCAGATCCCTAAAAAAGCACCAGCTCTTCTGGGTACGATGGAATATCTACCAGGATACTAAATTATGTAGCGACTAGACCCTTCATTGTGTATATATATATATATATATATATATATATATATATATATATATATATATATATATATATATGTACGAGGGTCACTCCAAAAGAAATGCACACTATTTTTTTTTAATCCATCTTTTATTCTACATGTTTGAAAGTTTTGCAGTGTGTAGATACTTCCTTTAGTAACAATATTTTCATTTCTCCACATAATTTCCATCCCTCTCAACTGCCTTACGCCATCTTGGAACCAGCGCCTGTATACCCGCACGGTAAAATTCTGGACCAACCTGTTGGAGCCACTGTTTGGTAGCGTGCACAAGGGAGTCATCTTCAAACCTTGTTCAACGAAGAGCGTCTTTCAGTTTCCCAAAGAGATTATAGTCACATGGAGCTAGGTCAGGACTGTAAGGCGGGTGTTTCAGTGTTGTCCATCCGAGTTTTTTGATCGCTTCCATGGTTTTTTGACTGACATGTAGCCGTGCATTCCCGTGCAACAGCAAAACATCCTGCTTTTGCCAGTGTGGTCGAACACGACTCAGTCGAGCTTGAAGTTTCTACAGTGTCGTCACATATGCATCAGAATTTATGGTGGTTCCACTTGACATGATGTCCACAAGCAAGAGTCCTTCGGAATCGGATCGCCTCTTCGTCTCTGGTGAAAAATGATGGAGCCATGTTTGATAATCTGTCACAATTCTTCCAAGAAATTCATATCCACCATTCTCGTACTGTTCCAAAAGTTCGCTGCATACCGTTTTCCTTGTTTCTTTGTGAGCCACTGTGAACATTCTGGGAACCCATCTGGCACTAACCTTTTTTGACGCCAACACTTTCAGTATTCTACAAACACTTCCTTCCACTATCCGAACGTAGCGTGACAATTCATTCACTGTGAAGCATCTGTCAGCAGTCACCAACTCGTTAACTTTCTGCACACTGTCTGGAGTGTGTGCAGTACGAGGCCTGCCTCTGCGACGACAATCCTCAATATTGCCGTGCCCGCTTTCATCACGTAACCTACTTGCCCACCGACAATGTGTACTGCGATCGACAGCAGCATCTCCATATACCTTTTTCAACCTCTTGTGTATGTTTCCCACTGTCTCGTTTCCACAGCACAGGAATTCTATGATAGCACGTTGCTCCTGACAAACGTTAAATGTAGCAGCCATCTTGAAGACATGCTGTGACGGCGCGACGCACTTGAACAGGTTAACTAAGTTAGAAAACAAGCGGGAAGGATGTATCTACACACTGTAAAACTTTCACACATGCAGAATGTAAACTGTATTTTTACAAAAATATTGTGCATTTCTTTTGAAGTGACCCTCGTATATAAATATCCCAGTTTGGCTCTGTTAAAAATATCCAACCTAATATTAATCTACCATGCCAACAAGGAAAAAAAAGGTAGAAAATTTGAAATTCTTTGGTTTGCATATTGATGAAAACTTGAAGTGGAAGAAAAAATGTAGCAGACCCGCGAAAACGTTTAGGCTGGCTGGCTCTGAGCGCTATGGGACTTAACATCTGTGGTCATCAGTCCCCTAGAACTTAGAACTACTTAAACCTAACTAACCTAAGGACATCTCACACACCCATGCCCGAGGCAGAATTCGAACCTGCGACCGTAGCAGTCGCGCGGCTCCGGACTGAGCGCCTAGAACCGCGAGACCACCGCGGCCGGCGAAAACGTTTAGGTTCGGCTACTTTTGCAATAAGCATAACTGCCAATTTTGGGGGTATAGAAATCAGTAAGTTACATATTTTCCATATTTTCGTTCACAGGTGTCCTGTGGGATAATATTCTGGGGTAACTTCTCATTAGACGAAAATTACTCATTTCACAAAAGAAATTAATTATAGTTATGTATTTGATTCACTGTCATACATCTTGCAGGCATCTCTTTAAGCAGCTGAGAATACTAAGCACAGCATCGCAGTACATTTATTCACTTATGAAACTTTTTATCTACGGTCGATCTGAGTTTGAGAGTAGCAGAGATCTTCAGAAGTACAAGACTAAAAGGAAAAAGTATCAGCGTTATCCTTTAATAAATGAAGCTTCTTGACAATCTACCCTTGAAAATAAAATGACAGATAACGAATGTGCAGCCAACTGTTAATTAAAGATATTTCTCCATAACAATTCCTTCTTCACCACAGACGAATTCTTTTATATATATTGTATGGTCAGTACTGCTTTGCGTGTTCCTAAATTTTACCAGAGCCCAAACTTGTGTTCACTACAGCCGGCTTCTCCATTCCCACCTAAATAATTCGTTAATTCATGTCGCTACTTTTCAACCATGACTTATTAAACAGATAATTCGGCAGTATTCACACCTGTCAGCTCCTGCCGCTTTTAGAAGTAAGATCACTACATTCGTCTTGATGCCTGAGGGTATTTCACCTCTCTCGTAATATATCTTACGCAACAGGGTGAATATAATTTTCATGACTGGCTCTCTCAAGGATCTCCGTAACTCTGACATAATGTCGTACACTCCAAGAGACCTTTTCCAGTTAGTTCATTAAGTGCTCTGTCAAATACTTCTTCCAGTATCATATCACTCATCTCACATTCATGTTATCGTCTTAGTTATCTGTAATAGTCTCTTCATGTTCTTAAGTTGATTTCCCTTGTATAGCCCTACAGTATGTTCTTTCCACCTCTCAGTTTCTCCTTCCTTGATTATTACTGGCTTGCCATCTGAGCTTTTGATATTTATGCAGCTGCTTCTCTTTTCTTCAAAGGCCTCTTTTATTTTCCTATTGTCGGCATGTATCTTTTCTCTAGTGATGCATTTTTCTGCAGTCTTAAAACCGTCCACTAGCCATACATGCTTAGCTACTTTGCACTTTCGGCCAATTTCATTTTCTAGACGTCTGTACCCTCTTTCATGTGCTTCACCTGCAGCAGTGTTCGGTTTTTCTCCTGTCGTCGGGAATTCAGTATCTTCCGCGTTATCCAATTGTTTCTACTGGGTCTTGTCTGTTTACCAATTTAGGCCTCTCCTGTCCTCACATTTCATCTCACAAAGCTACTGCTTCATCTTCCATTGTATTTCTTTGTCCTGTTCCAGTTACATGTTGCCTAACGCTGTCAAAAACCTCTGATTCCTCCAATCTATTAGACTACTTAAAAGCCAAAGGTGTTACTTAGTAAATTAGGGAGCGATTTAAGCAAAGTACAAAACAGGAATGGTGTACCATCAATAAATTCAATGCACATCTATAAATTATGAAAAACTTTGACATCTAAAATACAAAGGAATGGTGTACCATAAATAAGTTCAATTCACATCTTCTTCTTCTTCTTCTGCTTTTACGGCCTCATTGGACCACTTCAGTCAATCATTTCTGGTCCTCTTCTTTGGTATTTTCCCCTTCCGAGTGGCCCAGTATCTCTTCATTCGTTCCGATGCTTTTCGTCGTTCCTCATCTGTAAATACCCTTTTCATTGTATGTCGTTTGTCAATTTTTGGTTTAAATCTTATTTCTGTGTCCCTCAACTTCTTTAAATTTGGCGTTTTGTTCTGCAAATCATCCAGGGTTATTTCCAGTTCTTCCATATCCTCTCTTATTTCCTTAAGCCATCGTCCTTGTTGTTTCAACTTCCAGAGTTTCTCAATAATTTTCCTTGATAATCTGGTTTCTGGTGTCCTCAGAATGTGACCACAAAAAGAGATCCTTTTCTTTCGTATAGTATCAGTGATGGGCTCCAGTTCTCTGTATACCACTTCATTTGGAACTATCCGCCATTGCCCAGCTTTTTGATATTTCTTATTTATGCATGTTCTAGCAATTCTTCTCTCTACTTTTAAAATTTTGTCAATTCTGTTTTTCTGGGTGACTTTAAAAAGAGTTTCACTTCCGTATGTAACCTCTGGTTGAACCACCGTCTTGTAATGTTTTAATTTTGTTTTAATTGATAGACATTTTTTATTGTACGTAGACCACGTTAGTTTTTGAGCTTTTATCATTTTATTAGTTCTTGCTCGCCATGCAGGTTTCTCGTCCAATTTATGTGTTATAATTTCACCCAGGTATTTAAATTGTTTCACTATTTTAATTTCCCTATTATTCACTGTGATGTGATCTATTACAAGTGGATCCGTTACCATTATTTCAGTCTTTTCAAATGATATTTGGAGTCCTAATTTTTGTGCTATATTTTGTAAGCTTGTTATTTGTTTCGTGGCTTCCTGAATATTATTAGCTAGTAATGCTAGGTCATCAGCAAATCCCAAGCAATTTAGGTTTATTTTATCTTTCTTAGTCCCAATTTTAATATTCATAGGATTTTCCTTGTACCATTCTCTCATTACATATTCAAGAGCACAATTGAATAGCAATGGTGATAAACAATCTCCCTGTCTCAACCCTGTTTTAATCGTAAATGGTTCAGATATTTCTCCTCTAAATTTTACTTTGGATTTGGTGTTTGTTAAGGTTAACTGTATCATTTTTATTAATTTAGGATGAAGTCCAAAATTCCTTAATATTTTCATCATTGAAGATCTATGGATGCAATCATACGCCTTTTTGAAATCTACAAAGGTTATGACTAGTTGTTTTTGCCTTCTTTTGTAGACATCCATAACTAACTTCAGGGTGATTATCTGTTCTGGGCAGCTTCTCCAGGATCTAAATCCTCCTTGATATTCTCCCAGTTCCAGTTCTAGTTGATCTTTACAGCGGTTGTATAGTATTCTTGACATGATCTTATACGTGCGGTCCAAAAGGGAAATTCCTCTATAGTTGTCTGGATTTGATTTTTCTCCTTTCTTATGTAATGGATGTATTATAGCAGTAGTCCAATTTTCTGGTAATTTCTCTTCATTCCAGATTTTTACTATGCATTTGTGTAATGCTATCTTTACTGGTTCTGCTGCATATTTCCAAAGTTCAGCAAACGTTTGATCTTCTCCACTTGCTTTGTAGTTTTTGAGTTCTTTCAAAGCTCTGTAGACCTCATTAATTGTAGGTGGATTTATATTTTCTGCTGGTGTTTTAATTGGGGTTTCTGTGTTTATCTGAAGAAGTTCTGGGGGATCTTCACAATTTAGTAACTTGTTAAATGTTTCTGCTAGAATTTCTGTATTTTTACTATTGCTATGGGCTAGGCTATTATCTTTATCTTTTAACATTAATGTTGGAGGATCATATCTTTGTAATTGTCTGCCAAATATTTTGTAATAGTCTCTTGAGTTTGTTTTTTCACTATTTGTTTCTATCATTAGAAGTATATCTTTTTGGTACTGACGTTTAACTCTCCTTATTATTTTTTGTGTTGTCTTCCTTTGTTTTGTGAGCTCCAAATATGATTTTTCTGTTTTTTCATTTTGATGCCTTAACCAGGCTTGGTGTCGATCCAACACTGCTTCATCACATTCATCGTTCCACCACTGGTGTTTTTTCCTTGGATTTATAGGGGCAACTTGTTCAGCTATTTGTTTCAATTTGGGAATTATTTCTTCCAGATCATCTGTTATTTTTATATCCCTGGTTTGTGCTTCATAATCCTCATTTTGTATCAGTTTATGAGGGTCATAGGTTCTCTTCTTCTTCTGGTGGGATTTTTTCTTTGCTAATGGGGTTAATTTAATTTTAATTTTTATCATGTAATGATCTGATCCGGTATCTGTCCCTCTCAGTACTTTCACATTGTAAATTTCCTTGTGGTAATTCTTATCCATGCAGACATGGTCCAGTTGCCATTCTCCTTTTTTCCAGTCTGGATGTTTCCAAGTTTTAAGTTTACTTGGTCTTCTCTTAAAATACGTCGACTTTGAGATCATGTCATGGTTTCTGCAAAATTCCACTAGTCTTATGCCATTTTTGTTTGTTCTTCTTTGTGCTGTCCATTTCCCTATTATGTCTCTATATCTCTTTTCCCTTCCTAACTGGGCATTGAAGTCTCCAATTAAAATTTTGATGTGATTTTTATTAATGTTATTCGTCGTTTGATCTAAGAGCTCCCAAAATTTTTCTACCTCTTCTCTGTGTTCTTTTTTATTATTTTTATCATTTGTCGGGGCATGGGCATTTATTATTGTGTACATTTTATTTGCAGCTTTTAGAGTTAATGTTGAGAGCCTGGGACTCTGTTATGGACTCTATTATTTTCAGACTCACCACGAATCCTGTTCCAAATTGTGGACACTGTTTCATGACTCTTTTTCCTGGTATTCCCTTATAAATCCTATATCCTTGTGATTCTATCGGCTCCTGATCAGTATTTCTCATTTCTTGAAGTCCGGTTATGAGAATCCCCTTTCGATCCATTTCATCCGTCAGAATTTTGAGTTTGCCTGGTTGTATGAGGGAATTTATATTGTGTGTCGCAATGTAGTTTATTTGTCTTGTCTTGAGTTTTGGTCGTCTGTCCGTTTTGGGTATTTTCAGATGCTCCGACTCATCCAAGTTATCTTTCAGGTGACTGCCCACCGTATCCGAGTGCAGTCTTCCTTGGTTATTGCCAAGCGGTGGATTATTCCTTGAAAGATTTCCTTCCATGTTTGACTTTCAAAGGTAGTCAACCTTGTATGGAGCAAGCTCCGAGTTACAACTGCGGTTGTTAGCCGTAGAGGTTGTTTAGTGTTTGGTCCGCGAGAGCTATTTTATTTCGCTCAAGTCCGCCGGTAAACCGGTGAGGACCCCCCTATCCGCCACCTGGGACGCGCCACGTCGGAGTATCACCTCTCCGCCTGCTACGACACCGTAGTAGATTCACATCTATAAATTATGAAAAATTTTAACAACTAAAATGCAAAGACAGAGAGGGAAACTCCCGCCATCGATAAGTTCATCGCAGCCACCAGAGGTCGCTTCCTTACATGGCGCTCTGTCTTGCAGCCTTCAGTCGCCGATGTACGGTGGACTAGTGCAGAAGGGCCGTACGTAAGCAGTCTCACCGTCTCCACACTAGACAATAAGCGTCGGAATCACTCTGGTTTCTGCATATCATAGTATCTCATTTGAACACACGACGAAGTATGCGATCACTCGAGAACTCCTAAAAAATGCTAGAAAACTCGTTATGATTAGTTCGCACTGTCCATTTGAAACCTGTTCTGGAGAGGAAGTTTTGGTACTAAAGATTTCATTTTCCTCTAACAAGTCGAGAAATCTTAAATTAGTTGCTGTATGTATGTTAACATTTTGGTGCTCCTTTCTATGTTTCTTATAGTGCTTATTTTCGGCACTGTGTGTACAATAAGCTGCTTTATATTGGTGATTTGTGTGTTCTTCAAAACTTATTTTAAATCACAGTCTGTCTGACATACACTGATAAGCCGAAAAGTTATGGCCACTGCACACCGCAACGTTGGATGCCACCTGGTGGCCGTGCGGAATGGTCGCGTGGTTTGAGGCACCATGTGGCGGATTGCGCGGCCCCTCCCGCCGGAGGTTCGAATCCACCCTTGGGCATGGGTGTGTGTGTTGTTCTTAGGATAAGTTAGTTTAAGTTAGCTTAAGTAGTGTGTAACTCTATGGCCCTATGGCCTCAGCAGTTTGGTCCTTTAGGAATTCACATACATTTGAACGTCTGAGCCGCCTGGTGGCGTTGTGGGCATGTAAGCGGATCAGACACGGACGGGGGATCACCGTGACGAAGATGTGGGCTGCAAATGGGAAAATTCATTGACATAAGCGACTTTGACAAAGGGGAGATTATTATTACGCAGAGTCTTGTGAACAAGTATCTCGAAAACGGCGAAGCTGACGAGGGTTCTCGTGCTTCTGTCGCAAGCATCTAGGGAAAGAGGTAGAGGGCCACTGAAACAAGGCAAGTGGAACTACCACTGGGCGCTAAATGGTTGGACGACCACGACTCTTCACAGAACGCAGAGTTCGGAGGCTTGTGTGCCCTAAAAAGTTGGACAGATGGTGATCTGTGGCATCTCTGCCGAAAGAGCATAATGCTGGTGCCCGCACAAGCGTTTCAGAGCACACCGTTCATCGTACTTCGTTGAACCCGGAGCTCCGCAGCAGACCATCCTTACGTGTTCACTTGTTGTAATCTGAAAGTATTACCGAGTGAGGTGGCCCATTGGTTACCAAACTGGACCCGCATTCGGGAGGACGATAGTTCAAATCCCCGTTCGGCCATCCTGATTTAGGTTTTCTATGATTTCCCTAATTCGCTGCAGCAAATGCCGGGATGGTTCCTTTGAAAATGCACGGCCGCTTTCCTTCCCCATTCTTCCCTAGTCCGATGGGACCCATGACCTCGCTGTTTGGCCCCCTTCCAGAGTCAACCAACCAACTTCTAAGTATTGTTTATTGTAAAGTTTGATTTTTAAAATACTGCATTATTGTCTATGATATTTTGCCTTTGTAAGTCAAAACAATATGCTTCGATTTCTTCTGGGCCTTATTACATTTCGAAACTGTAAGCCTAATAGGCCATCGAATAACAAGCTAAAAAGTGTATACATATATCAGAAATACACTCCTGGAAATTGAAATAAGAACACCGTGAATTCATTGTCCCAGGAAGGGGAAACTTTATTGACACATTCCTGGGGTCAGATACATCACATGATCACACTGACAGAACCACAGGCACATAGACACAGGCAACAGAGCATGCACAATGTCGGCACTAGTACAGTGTATATCCACCTTTCGCAGCAATGCAGGCTGCTATTCTCCCATGGAGACGATCGTAGAGATGCTGGATGTAGTCCTGTGGAACGGCTTGCCATGCCATTTCCACCTGGCGCCTCAGTTGGACCAGCGTTCGTGCTGGACGTGCAGACCGCGTGAGACGACGCTTCATCCAGTCCCAAACATGCTCAATGGGGGACAGATCCGGAGATCTTGCTGGCCAGGGTAGTTGACTTACACCTTCTAGAGCACGTTGGGTGGCACAGGATACATGCGGACGTGCATTGTCCTGTTGGAACAGCAAGTTCCCTTGCCGGTCTAGGAATGGTAGAACGATGGGTTCGATGACGGTTTGGATGTACCGTGCACTATTCAGTGTCCCCTCGACGATCACCAGTGGTGTACGGCCAGTGTAGGAGATCGCTCCCCACACCATGATGCCGGGTGTTGGCCCTGTGTGCCTCGGTCGTATGCAGTCCTGATTGTGGCGCTCACCTGCACGGCGCCAAACACGCATACGACCATCATTGGCACCAAGGCAGAAGCGACTCTCATCGCTGAAGACGACACGTCTCCATTCGTCCCTCCATTCACGCCTGTCGCGACACCACTGGAGGCGGGCTGCACGATGTTGGGGCGTGAGCGGAAGACGGCCTAACGGTGTGCGGGACCGTAGCCCAGCTTCATGGAGACGGTTGCGAATGGTCCTCGCCGATACCCCAGGAGCAACAGTGTCCCTAATTTGCTGGGAAGTGGCGGTACGGTCCCCTACGGCACTGCGTAGGATCCTACGGTCTTGGCGTGCATCCGTGCGTCGCTGCGGTCCGGTCCCAGGTCGACGGGCACGTGCACCTTCCGCCGACCACTGGCGACAACATCGATGTACTGTGGAGACCTCACGCCCCACGTGTTGAGCAATTCGGCGGTACGTCCACCCGGCCTCCCGCATGCCCACTATACGCCCTCGCTCAAAGTCCGTCAACTGCACATACGGTTCACGTCCACGCTGTCGCGGCATGCTACCAGTGTTAAAGACTGCGATGGAGCTCCGTATGCCACGGCAAACTGGCTGCCACTGACGGCGGCGGTGCACAAATGCTGCGCAGCTAGCGCCATTCGACGGCCAACACCGCGGTTCCTGGTGTGTCCGCTGTGCCGTGCGTGTGATCATTGCTTGTACAGCCCTCTCGCAGTGTCCGGAGCAAGTATGGTGGGTCTGACACACCGTTGTCAATGTGTTCTTTTTTCCATTTCCAGGAGTGTAGCTCAGCATAAAAACCAACTACGAATTTGCTAAAACAGTCGAAAACATAAAGATTACAGACGACGAAGTATTAGCGTCTGTAGAAATAGCAAATCTATACACTAACGTGTCAGTGAAAGAAACTAAAAGAAATTTGTTAACTCACAAGATGAAGGGTACCGTGGAAATAATTGAAGTTTTTGAGCTCTTAGACCTGGTTTTATCTTTTAAATATTTCACCGTTAATGACCAAAATCTTTCACCAGAAAGATGGTCTTGCAATGGGTAAAGGCTTAGGTGGCAGATTGACAGAAATATTCATCTATTATCTGGAGAACGGGTTTTTGAGAAGTATAACATAAAACAGGAATCCGTGTATTACAAACGGTAAATGGGTGATACGATTCTCCTTTTTAAAGGCAGTAAGGCAGATACAGGCGACTTTGCACAAAATATGAGTATCATGCACCCAAAAATCAGCTTCACTCTTTAATTAAAGCATGAAAACTGCGTCAGCTTCCTTCACTTAGCTGCAACCAGAAAATAAGATAAACATGGTTTTGGAAGCTACAGAAAACCGACATGCCCCGACGCGATACTGAACGCCTATTCATTTCATCCCCAACATACAGAAGAGCTTTCTTCTACTCTGTGGTGCGCCTTCTAGTACGCCTCCACTGGAACCAAGTGAGATACATAAAGCAGTTAGCATACTGAAACAAAATGTTGTAGAAAACCAAAGGCCCAGAAAAGGTCACATTTTAAAAAATCAAACTTTACAGTAAGTTTTTCGATCTAACAATATCTTGAGGTTACCTCTCTGATATAAAATGGGACTTTAAATTAAGAAATTTCTGGCGTGTACAAAAGAAACTTTAATGATCAGTATTACATAGGTGAGACGAGACAGTTGCTTAAAACACGTTTTGTAGGGCATGTGTATTTTCAAAATACAACAGCTTTTGCTACACGCATTGCCGAAAATAAACGCTCCACATCAAACGTAGAATGGAACGTGAAAGTGCTCATACAGCAACTAAAAGATGATTACGCGAAAAATTAGGGGAAATTGAAATCTTTGGTTGCAAAACGTTCTATCTGGAAGGAATGTTAAACGAAAAGTGCGAATGTAGTCATGATAAGTATTTTTAACATTTTTGAAGAGCTGGCCCAGTGATATGATACTTTTACATCGTGTGCTAAAATGTGGTACGATGATATGTTGAAACAAGAGTGATTCTGACGCTTATTGCCTTGGGTGAAGAGAGGAAAAAGGCGAGACAGCTTTCGAACGATACTTCTGCACTACTCCACCGTACATTGGCGACTGAAGGCAACAAAGAGACACAGCGCGACAAAAGGAAGAGACCCCTGGTGGTTGCAATGAATTCATCAGTGGCGCAACGTTCTCTTCCTGTCCTTCTGTACTTTGTATTGTAGTTGATAAATTTCTTCGTGCAATGAACTTACTGATTGTACAATATTCCTTTTTTTGTGCCTTACATTTAATTTGCTAACTTACTTCCTAAGTTATTGTGGGTAGGCTTTCATTATCATTTAGTAGCCTGCTCATTGGAATAATTGTTTTATTTTCTCAGCTAATCTGACGAAATTTCATTATTTTTAGTTGTTGAACTCGTTTATTGACTTATGTTATTTTGCTAACACTTTCTATGGGTATTTTGTTTAACTTTCTTGGTTCATCGGTGAAAAATGTCGTTATGTAGTTCTGCTTACAGTGGTGCCTTCTAACAGGTGTTCGGTTTGCTTTATCTTAATTAGCAGCAGTAGAGAACACACAATAATTTTAATGACTCAGTACTGTATTTTACAACAGGTAATGTGTTATACTCTGTCATGATATTTATTGATATGTAGTCTGTCAGTTTCTTTTCCTTTTGTTTTATACATGTTGCAAGTAGCTAGATCTTTTTATGAACAATGTTTTTTCTCTCTATTTTCGGTCCGAGGATGATTACTACACAATCGAAACTGGTCATATCATTTTACAGAAATAAAGTTTAAATTCAAAATTAAGATCGGTTTCCCATACTCTTGAACATATCAAGCCTTATGAAGAGGATATAATCAGAGTATCTAATTTCTACTTTTAATACTTAAACGAATCTGTGATGAGTCATTTGCAGTTTGAGTATTCCGAGAGCCGCATGAGACCTGAAAGCCTACACGAACAAGCGAATAAATATCAGCATGTCCACGGTATCGAACCTGTGTGGCCGGTGGAGATTGCGTTGTCCCATTATCGTAGGTGTAATGAAGTACACAATGTAAGGCAAATTGTAGTGTGTCCCTCAAAACTTTTCACCTAACTTCTGTGACGATTCACGGCTTCAAAATGACATTAATTAATGACGCTTATTCAGTAGTTGAAAACTGATTTCATAATCGTTTGTTTTCAAGCATATCCTTGGTATCTTTCAGGAGTGGAGCTGACAGACATCCAACACCGGTCGTCAGTGAATCGCAACTCGTGGGTTGCAATATGTTTGGGAGTAGTCGTTGCTGGTATGTTGACCTGGATGTTCCGCAATTGGAACCATTTTCTTCTGTTCACTGCGTTTTGCTGTTGTCTCGTGCTTTTGTTTATCAGGTAAAACCCTAATGTCATGGGCATCTGCAATTTACAGCTAACATTTATGCAACCTTTAATTTGTTTCTAACGAGTAAGGATAAACGTTCGTAGGATTCTAAAATAATTAACTAATTAAACACATTAATTCGTAACTAGCGACTGATGAAAACTTAGTTGTATTTCTAGCAATCGTATGTGTAAATATGTGTATTTCTCAAGACTTCAGTGAAAAATAAGTAAGAGTTTCTAACAGAAGGAATGGGCTGTAAATATTTTTCAGCTTTTTAAAATTTCATATCAGTAGAGGATTTATCAACTTGTGCACTGCAAGGTAACAAAGCACTGATTGATCATGTTTTCAGAGGCATTGTTCAGACTGTGATTACTGTTAAATCACTGTTTTACCATAAAAAGGTCAGGGTTTCATGAACTGTCAGTGACTTATCAAGTACCTCGCGTGATAAATAATTAAAAACTCTTTTCATTTATTAGTGGGCCTACCATCGTCGACTGAGCTAAAGAGTGTCTGTACCTTTTGGCGCAACTGTTGTGTAATCTGCCTTAGACCACTACTTGTTGTTTCGTCAACTAACACTGTATCTGATTGTACTGACGTAAAGAAGTTTTGGCCACACTAATTCTCATGCAGCTTTACTGTATGATTAAATGATGATGGCTTCCTCTTGGGTAAAATATTCCGGAGGTAAAATAGCCCCCATTCGGATCTCCGGGCGGGGACTACTCAAGAGGACGTCGTTATCAGGAGAAAATAATTGGCATTCTACGGATCGGAGCGTGGAATGTCAGATCCCTTAATCGGGCAGGTAGGTTAGAAAATTTAAAAAGGGAAATGGATAGGTTAAAGTTAGATATAGTGGGAATTAGTGAAGTTCGGTGGCAGGAGGAACAAGACTTTTGGTCAGGTGATTACAGGGTTATAAATACAAAATCAAATAGAGGTAATGCAGGAGTAGGTTTAATAATGAAAAAAAATAGGAGTGCGGGTTAGCTACTACAAACAGCTTAGTGAACGCATTATTGCGGCCAAGATAGACACAAAGCCCATGCCTACTACAGTAGTACAAGTTTATATGCCAACTAGCTCTACAGATGATGAAGAAATTGATGAAATGTATGACGAGATAAAAGAAATTATTCAGGTAGTGAAGGGAGACGAAAATTTAATAGTCATTGGTGACTGGAATTCGTCAGTAGGAAAAGGGAGAGAAGGAAACATAGCAGGTGAATATGGATTGGGGGGAAGAAATGAAAGAGGAAGCCGCCTTGTAGAATTTTGCACAGAGCATAACTTAATCATAGCTAACACTTGGTTCAAGAATCATAAAAGAAGGCTGTATACCTGGAAGAATCCTGGAGATACTAAAAGGTATCAGATAGATTATATAATGGTAAGATAGAGATTTAGGAACCAGGTTTTAAATTTTAAGAAATTTCCAGGGGCAGATGTGGATTCTGACCACAATTTATTGGTTATGAACTGCAGATTGAAACTGAAGAAACTGCAAAAAGGTGGGTATTTAAGGACATGGGACCTGGATAAACTGAAAGAACCAGAGGTTGTAGAGAGTTTCAGGGAGAGCATAAAGGAACAATTGACAGGAATGGGGGAAAGAAATACAGTAGAAAAAGAATGGGTAGCTTTAAGGGATGAAGTAGTGAAGGCAGCAGAGGATCAAGTAGGTAAAAAGACGAGGGCTGGTATAAATCCTTGGGTAACAGAATAAATATTGAATTTAATTGATGAAAGGAGAAAATATAAAAATGCAGTAAATGAAGCAAGCAAAAAGGAATACAAACGTCTCAAAAATGAGATCGACAGGAAGTGCAAAATGGCTAAGCAGGGATGGCTAGAGGACAAATGTAAGGATGCAGAGGCTTGTCTCACTAGGGGTAAAATAGATACTGCCTACAGGAAAATTAAAGAGACCTTTGGAGAGAAGAGAACCACTTGTATGAATATCAAGAGCTCAGATGGCAACCCAGTTCTAAGCAAAGAAGGGAAGGCAGAAAGGTGGAAGGAGTATATAGAGGGTCTATACATGGGCGATCTACTTGAGGACAATATTATGGAAATGGAAGAGGATGTAGATGAAGATGAAATGGGAGATAAGATACTGCGTGAAGAGTTTGACAGAGCACTGAAAGACCTGAGTCGAAACAAGGCCCTGGGAGTAGACAACATTCCATTAGAACTACTGATGGCCTTGGGAGAGCCAGTCATGACAAAACTCTACCATCTGGTGAACAAGATGTATGAGACAGGCGAAATACCCTCAGACTTCAAGAAGAATATAATAATTCCAATCCCAAAGAAAGCAGGCGTTGACAGATGTGAAAATTACCGAACTATCAGTTTAATAAGTCACAGCTGCAAAATACTAACGCGAATTCTTTACAGACGAATGGAAAAACTGGTAGAAGCGGACCTCGGGGAAGATCAGTTTGGATTCCGTAGAAATGTTGGAACACGTGAGGCAATACTAACGGTACGACTTATCTTAGAAGAAAGATTAAGAAAAGGCAAACCTACGTTTCTAGCATTTGTAGACTTAGAGAAAGCTTTTGAAAACGTTAATTGGAATACTCTCTTTCAAATTCTGAAGGTGGCAGGGGAAAATACAAGGAGCCAAAGGCTATTTACAATTTGTACAGAAACCAGATGGCAGTTATAAGAGTCGAGGGGCATGCAAGGGAAGCAGTGGTTGGGAAAGGAGTGAGACAGGGTTGTAGCCTCTCCCCGATGTTATTTAATCCGTATATTGAGCAAGCAGTAAAGGAAACAAAAGAAAAATTCGGAGTAGGTATTAAAATTCATGGAGAAGAAGTGAAAACTTTGAGGTTCGCCGATGACATTGTAATTTTGTCAGAGACAGCAAAGGACTTGGAAGAGCAGATGAACGGAATGGACAGTGTCTTGAAAGGAGGATATAAGATGTACATCAACCGAAGCAAAACGAGGATAATGGAATGTAGTCAAATTAAATCGGCTGATGCTGAGGGGATTAGATTAGGAAATGAGACACTTAAAGTAGTAAAGGAGTTTTGCTATTTAGGGAGTAAAATAACTGATGATGGTCGAAGTAGAGAGGATATAAAATGTAGACTGGCAATGGCAAGGAAATCGTTTCTGAAGAGGAGAAATTTGTTAACATCTAGTATAGATTTAAGTGTCTGAAAGTATTTGTATGGAGTGTAGCCATGTATGGAAGTGAAACATGGACGATAAATAGTTTGGAGAAGAAGAGAATAGAAGCTTTCGAAATTTGGTGCTACAGAAGAATGCTGAAGATAAGGTGGGTAGATCACGTAACTAATGAGGAGGTATTGAATAGGATTGGGGAGAAGAGAAGTTTGTGGCACAACTTGACTAGAGGAAGGGACCGGTTGTTAGGACATGTTCTGAGGCATCAAGGGATCACAAATTTAGCATTGGAGGGCAGCGTGGAGGGTAAAAATCGTAGAGGGAGACCAAGAGATCAATACATTAAGCAGATTCAGAAGGATGTAGGTTGCAGTAGGTACTGGGAGATGAAGAAGCTTGCACAGGATAGAGTAGCATGGAGAGCTGCATCAAACAAGTCTCAGGACTGAAGACCACAACAACAACAACAACAATTCTCACCTTTTAAATCCGTCTACAGCCCATCTGTAGGTATCATACATGGTTGCGGATTAATATTCCTTTATTCAAACCAGTGCACTGAGCAAGAATAAACGGCACTGTAAAAGGAAGTTAGATTTCAGTTTGCATACTCTCATAATAGTTTCATCTAGCAGTGTTTGAACAGAGAATCAAATTAAATGAAAAATTTATTGCACATTAAATATTGATAATGGCATAAAGTAGTTTCCATAGTTAGTAACTAAATCACATTACATTTTTCTTTACTGACATTTCTGTCCGTAAAAAGTTAAAATACTTCTCGTTCGTCTCGCAGATTAATGCTAAATATTCGTAAATCACTTACCGATATTCATTTCACGTCGTCACACAAGACGCCACTGCCACCTCTAAACGTTCATAGGAAAAAGCTTTTTCTCTTTGCGATTGCTCAAAGAGTCCGCCACTGGCTTTTAATATCTCTGGTTCCTGTGCTGTCCTGTGTTAGCAAATACAGTAATTGTCATTCTATGTTGTTTCAGCGTTCACAGATCTCGTTGCTCCACCTCATACTTTCCATATTAGAAAGAAGAAAGCTTTAGAATTTTAATTGCGGGTTGGCATACATTCGTCATTCATTTCCCGGGAAAAATTAAATGGAACTAATTTTTACGCAATAATTACATATGTCAGGGCAAAGTATCGTTTGACAGATGGGGTCATTAGGAAAGGAGCACAAGCTCAGATTGAGCAAGTATAGAATATGAAATCGTCTGCGTCCTTTCTTCAAGGTATTTGCCTTGAGCGACTGACGCAACCCTAGGAACACCTAAATTTTTATGTGTGATAATCAGTTAATCTGAGCCGTGCTGGCCGCTGCTTATGCCTTGGTTTAAATCTTGACTGTTACTCTGCTTTTGGTTTCCCGTGGTTATTGCGGTTATGCCGTGGTTCTTCCTCTTTCTACGTGTGGCAGCAGTGGTGTGTATCGATATTCGCACTTTGTAGTATCTTTGGTCTAGTGCTTATAGTTTCCGGCTAACCGGTGTGTGGCAGTCGGTCGGTTGCTCAGCGAGGAAATATCCGCGCGGTGCAGTCGGCAGGGCTCACTGGCGGTTCCTACGCAGTGTCGGCGTGTGTGGGAGCTGCTCCGATTGCTACTAGGTTCGTGGCTCACCGACCCAGGACATCAAAGTTGAGTGGTGTGATTTAATTATCGAAGCCAGTTTGTTCACATTGTGCCGTTGGTTTTCATGGTTGGGTGTTGGGGGTATTCCCGTGAGCAACAGGCAGTGTTCGAGTTGGCGAATGTTTGGCCACCATCCAGTGGAGTTTAACTGTATTTTGGTTACTTGAACACCAGCGGTATTTTCTGCCTGGTGGCCGTTAGCGTTCTGGTTACCTGCCATGGCCGCTGACGTAAGACTCAGGCAGTATCCTTTCCTCACCATGTTGCTGCTGTCCAACATGTGTGTGTAGTTTTGACAGCTTATGCATACTTACACTGCTGGCCACCGTAAATGCAACACCAAGAAAGACAAGAGGTAGCACAACAAAATTTATTTTGTAGATAACATGTTGACCAAGTATCAAATGATTACGTTTACAGACGTCTGTGACATGTGGTTCCTGCCAGAATCAGTAGCCAGAGTAGCCGCCATTGTTAGAGATCACCGCTGCCACACGTCTCGGCATTGAGTCAAAGAGACGTTGGATGTGTTCCTGGGGTACAGCAGCCCAAGCAGCTTCCACACGTTGCCAAAGATCCTCTGGTGTGGCGGCTGGGGATGTAATCTGGGTCACTCGTTGAGCAACCATGGACCACATGTTTTCTATCGGCGAAAGATCCGGAGAGCGAGCCGGCCAGGGAAGCACTTCAATCTGGTTATTGACGAAGAACCTTAGGACAATGCGTGCCACGTGTGGTCGCGCATTATCCTGTTGAAATATGGCTGTGGCCGAGCCCTGAAGGTAAGGAAGGACAACTGGCTCCAGCACCTCGGATATGTAGCGCCGGCTATTTAAAGTACCGGCAATGCGTACTAGAGGCGTGGGAGAGTAATATCCAATACCACCCCATACCATAATACCCGATGCAAGACCAGTGTGGCGGTGCATAATGCAGCTGTCCAGCATCCTCTCTCCACGGTGTCTCCACACTCGAATCCGACCATCGTGGTGCTGCAGACAGAAGCGTGCCTCGTCAGTAAAGACAACGTCATTCCATTCTGCCGTCCACATCCGTCTGTCATCACACCATTGGTGACAGAGACGTCTGTGGTTCTGCGTCAATGGTAGACGAAGCAATGGACGTCTTGCGGACAGACCACTCTGCTGTAAACGGCGTCGAATGGTATGCGCAGACACTGGATGATGCGTTACAGACGCAATGTGCTGTGCTATGGTTCGGGATGTCACTGAGCGATCCGTCACTGCCATGCGCACAATTTGCCTATCAGCACGTGCAGTGGTTCACCGAGGTCAATGCGATCGACCACGTCGGTCCGTCGTAACCTCCTGCATCCAACGGTCACATATCCGCATTACAGTTGTTTGGTTTCGTCCAACACGACTAGCGATTTCTCTGTATGATAATCCACAATCTCGGTAAGCCACTATCCTTCCTCTGTCGAACTCGGATACTTGATCAAAAGATGTTTGCTGTTGTCTACGAGGCATAACTGATCGTCTTGTGAAACAACCACAAGTTAAACACTAGTGCCGAACGTACACTCGTCGAAATCGCCAAACCTTAAATGGCGCTATGAGGTGGCGCCACAGGCGCGCGTGATGTGCGTCTGCGCTGAAATTCTAATCAGTTGCATATCTCATCGCTGCAAACCCATGGTGTAAATTTCACTTGATTCGGATGCTTCCTTCAGGGTGTTGCATTTACGGTGGCCAGCAGTGTAGTTGTGGGCGGCTACGCCTTTTACGTTTTGGCATTGGAGTTCCTTGTGCACTCGTCTTGTCGGTGGGTCCGTTGACTGTTTCTCGGTTGGGTTGCCGGCGGATCGGATATAGTTGGGCCGACTACCTGTCTCCCCTAAGCGCCGCTGGCTGTACTGCCGTTTCTTCTTTGGGTTTGCTTGTGTGTTTTAATGGCTCATAGCCGATGGTTTGAATTTGTATGCTTTTAGGTGGGTTTTAAATAATGGGCCTTCAGCTGTCTTAAAATTAAAATTCCTTACTTGCTAAGTCTTAGATTGTTTTGGCCTTCAGCTTCATTCAATATATTTTTATTCTGGATAAAGCTTTGGGACTTCTGCCTTTTGAAAATTTATTGTAGTTGTGTTTTTCAATCATGAGCCTTCAGCCGCCTTAAAATTTAAATTCCTTACTTGTTAAATCTTAGATTGTTTGGGCCTTCAGCCTCATTTGAAATATTATTTAAGGATAAAACCTTGCGCTTTCTGCGTTTTGAAAATTTATTGTAGTTGTGTTTTAAATCATGAGCCTTTCAGCCATTTTAAAAATTAAAGAGATTGTGCCCTTAAGCCATAAGACTGTGTGATATATTCAGTCGATAGTGAAGCTCGGAGATTTGCGCTGTAATGTTTGGACGACTAAATAAAGTTATATGTGTTCGAGTGCAACTGACAGGTGTTCATTTTTTGCCCCTTTCTACCTGTTCTGTCCTGCAGATTTAACCAGGTGTTTCATAATCTATAAAAATGATAGTATCATAATTAAATTATATTATTAAGCTGTAACTGGCAAATCACAAGTTTTAATCATCGTTATGCGTTTGAAAATATAACAGCATAATTGGGTTAAATGCTTCAGTTGAAGGAGCAAGAGGACATACAACGTGTTTCTGTGATGACGTTGCAAGTTTTCAAGGATGACGCAAAAAATCTGACGTATCATTTGACGATAACGAACCCTGGTCTGGAAACGAATGAATCAGAAGTTCCGAAGATAAACGCCCTGAGGGATTACCTCTGTTAGTCATGTAAGAGCACCTACGAATCAATGTTTGTATGATGTAACAAACTGATTTATCATTTATGAGGATGATAACAATATACAGTAGACAAACCTGACCAAAATGTAGACACAGGGCGAATGCGGTTTGGGATGAGGAATTCCGCTGACCCATATCAGATGGCTTGATCTTCGTACATATATGTGGCTCGACAACCGAGATTCAGTTTGGAACTGTATACTATGACGAGACTGGACGGTAGTTTGTCTTACACATGAATTGCCTAGATTGCTCACTATTTTGTGAAAACTGTCTTTCAAATAACATGATCCAAAAATAATGCATATCAAAACAAAACTGTATCGTCCTAAATCCCACTGAATATGCCTTAAAATAAGAAAAGGCGCAACGCATTTGGGAGAAATAAATGAAAGTCGCAGCAACAAAAGGTGGTTTTATTTACAAAACAAATAAAGAGATGATAGTATTTATTACTACCACTTACTTTAATTTTGTAGTATTATTAATACTATGTGTGTCCTAGGAATTTTGCCAGCAAATGCCAATGATTCTTATGGCAACAGTAGTTTTGATGATTGTGACTAAGATGGGATTCTGTTTCGCCTGCTAGGCGAAGACATAGCACAAGATGAGGAAGAAAATATATCTCTTCCATTCATTCCAAAAAAGCGTAATGAGCAGCCAAGTGTAAGCTGTTCATTCCCGAAACTTTTCCTCTAAGTAGCGAATAATTGGCGTTCTTCTTTTCCTGAAATAAGGGTGCCAAATGAGTGAGTTCACCCATAGTCTCTCGTCATACATATATATGTAAAGAAACTGGCACAGTGAATGAATATCAGCTTTCCGGCCAACCTTCGGTGTTAAGTGGTGTATCATTGAAAAACTGTGTGCTTTCTCGCTACATTCACCAGGAAAGTCGATACGAAAACAGTGTCAGCAGACTGGAATGTCTTACGGTGGTGTTCTGAGAGCCACAAAGAAGCTGAAAATCCATTCGTATCTCATTAAGTTGTGCATTAGCTTCGAGAACCTGACAGAGGAAAAACAATACATTATTGTGAGTGGTTTTTGCGTTTTATTCTCAACAGCGCTCGGTTGTTGAATGCGTTTTAGATTCTGATGAAGCATAATCTCATCTAAGTGTCTATTTAAACAGTCACCTCACGTTTTGCATGCCGCGTGAGTTCATTGGTGGACACATTATTTCACGTGGCGTATGGCCGCCTAGATCCTCAGATCTATCTCTCCGCCAAGTTCTTTCTTTGGAAGCATCTGAAGGATAACGTCTATAAGAACAAGCGTCACACAGTCAACCAACTGAAGCACAATATCGAAGACAGATGGCATGAGTGTAGCGACCATCCGAAAAGTATCAGCTAAAGAATAAATGTGTTGAAGCATGTATTGCAGCAAAAGGGGGATATTTCCAGCACATATTGCGAAAAATATGTATTTTAAGTATATACGCTGTAAAGTTATTAATAAAGATTTGAATTTTTTTGAATTTAGAGGTGCATAACTTCAGGCTCACCCTGTATATCTCTGTAAGGCAAACAAACTGAGGTATATTATATAAGGCATCCAACTCACACGAAGGAAAATGCACAAGTTAAAATGCATGTAAATAACACAATGTTAACTAATGATAATCGCATGTGGCTCAATAAACGCACTTCGACGACTTGCGTGTTCTAATCTACTGCAGTTATCCAAATGAGAAAACGGGGACCTTTAATGTAAAATTCGAACCACGTATCGTTCTCGGTTTATTGACCAGGCTGATCGGCTCCTATAGTGGATGGTGGAACTGGGTGCATCGTGGTCAGGACGGTGGAACACCACCAACCAAGGCAAGGATTGCAGAGGAGTGGTGAGTGGATGCTTATTAGACTCCCAACGGTGGGACGTCAGAGACAGTGCTGGAAAAACATTCTAGTAAACGTGTCCCAGGAATTTTGCAAGCAAACGTCAATGACTCTTATGACATCAGTACTTTTGATGATTGTGACCAAGTTAGGATTCTGTTTCGCCTGTTAGGCGACGACATAGCATAAGAGGAGGAAGAAAATATATCTATTCCATTCATTCCTAAAAAGCAAAATGAGCAGCCAAGTGTAAGCTTCTAGTAAAATCATTAGACGATCAATTCCAATTACAAAATGATCTAGAGAGAATTTCTGTATGGTGCGAAAAGTGGCAACTGCCACTAAACAAAGGAAAGTGTGAGGTCATCCACAGGGGTACTAAAAGAAATCCGATAAATTTTGGGTGTACCATAAATCACACAAATCTAAGAGCTGTCAATTTGACTAAATACATAGGAATTACAATTACAAGCAACTTAAATTGGAAAGACCACATAGATAATATTGTGGGGAAGGCGAATCAAAGACTGCACTTTGTTGGCAGAACACTTAGAAGATGCGACAAACCCACTGAAGAGACAGGTAGGATTGACGGAGGACATTGAAAAAGTGCAAAGAAGGGCAGCTCGTTACGTGTTATCAGGCAACAGGAGTGAGAGTGTCACTTATATGATACGCGAGTTGGGGTGGTAGTCACTGAAACAAAGGCGGTGTTCTTTGCGGCGAGATCTATTTACGAAATTTCAATCACCAACTTTCTCTTCCGAATGCGCAGATATTTTGTTGACACCAACCTGCGTAGGGAGAAATGATCATCATAATAAAATAAGAGAAATCAGAGCTCGAACGGATGGCTTTAGGTGTTCCTTTTTCCCACGCGCCATTCTAGAGTGGAATGGTAGAAAAGTAGCATAAAATGGTTCGATGAACCCTCTGCCAGGCACTTAAGTGTGAATTGCAGAGTAACCATGTAGATGTAGATGTATTACTCAAAGTATATCCATGATGTCGCTGTTCCAGAATGCCAGCGACCACGGGACATACACAGTGCACGCCCTGTTGTAGAAGGCGCTGCAATCAGTACGCGGCCTGCAATCACGGTTGGCCTCCAAGTGGTGACGTCACCGGCAGTGCCAGGAGGATGGGAACAATGCGTCGAATGTGCTAAGCAAAGGCCGCCAACAACTCCGAGCGGGGTTGGATTAGGCATGCGAGATAACGCTGGTAACACCGCGCAGAAGCGGCAGCTCACAACAGCAGGGTCGCTCAAAGCAGAGCCAGGCAGCAAAAAGTTGTCACTCAAAGGCGAAAGGAGACTAGTGGCTGCACGTTCCCGGGCGGGAACTAGAGACCTCAAGCGTGGGAGGCGGCAGCACTTGAAACAGGTGCTTCAGGTGGCCCGTTGGTTGTAGAGCGGTAAGTCCACAGCTAGCAAGGGGCAGAGTTCGGCGGTGGGTGGGTGGGTGGGGGGTGGGGGGGCTGTTTGAAACATGTCGGCTCGTAGACTGTTGACCTATGGACTGATGTAAGTCCCTCCTCGACAGTGGTGAGTTGCAGATTTCAATGACAGGTGTTAAATGGTTCTGGCCCAACCATGCTTTGATTCTGCATCGGTTCTGAGCATGTGAGCCACAAGAAGTCGATGTATCGCATGGGAGATAAACGGACCATCGACGCTGCAATGGTTTTGCCTTCCTGCTGCGTCATTGATATTTCCACTCTGGCTGCGTCTTGCGATTTAGTATTCGTCTGGTGTCGTGGGACAGTTCTTTTTGTTTCAGCAGGTAGCCCGCGATGCAGTAGCTTCTGATCAGCTCTGAGCTGGCACGTTTATGCGGCCCCTTGCATTAGCCGAGAGAGATATGTTAATTTTTCTTTAGCCGTACCAAGTACATCATTTTACGGCGCAACTCCCCACATCGTTGTGAGAAGACTAGATTAAAGACACACCGAAAATTTCCGCCGTCTGACTGGGATTCAATCCATTCTTAAAACAAAAGGTAATTTCTCCTTCTCTGAAATCCTTTATGTCTCTTTTAGTTATAAAAATGAAATTTACGCCTCTGTATAAAAGCGAACAATTCTTATGTCTTGTCTGAATTGTATCACTTGTATAGAAGCTGAAGTTTCAGTTTCTTTTTCTTTTTACTGCCTTCATTCTACTTCCAGTGTTGTGAATTTGCATTTAAAATACAGGCAACATAATGGGTAATGCACTAATCATAATTACAAAATAAAAAGTAGAGGGCTCAGCAATTTGTAAGATGGTCTTAATCTCTGAGATGTAGGAGTACCGAGCTCTTGCGTAGTTTCCAAACTTGTTTTGCTAATTTCATTTTATCTGCTGTTCACGACGTAATGTTGCTAGTTCACACTTCAGTTCCGTGAAACTCAGTGTATCTCACGCTACCACATAGTGTACAAATTGGCCCGTAAGCCACATTAACATACTACTTCTTTCAACAGGGTATCGCATTTAGGTTGGAGTTACAACTTCTTGTATCTGGTCCTATTGCGTTTCTGCCATCAGTAGTGACGCAAGATGTGTCACTCCTAGATTCTGCTTGCTTGGTGACATGTGAATCGTGTACAATTCTATCCTCGCCATTACATTTGGCGCAAATGAGCGAATCCGTAAAAAGGTTAGAGTCCAACTTTCTGGGCACTTTAATCGTTACATTGACAACTTTATACCACTCTTCCCTAACATCTGATGCAAGTTGATTGTTCTGGACGTTCTTAAATACTTCACGGAAACCGAAGTGAGAGTATTTAGCTTCAATTCAGTTAGGGACAACTTTTATTAATACGTCAGTGTCAGATCTTCTTTGCGCTGCAAATTTTGTCTTCTTCTGTTACGTAGTCGTTTTCGAGTATGACGGTTCTGAGATGGTTAAAATGGCTCTGAACACTATGGGACTTAACATCTGTGGTCATCAGTCCCCTAGAACTTAGAACTACTTATACCTAACTAACCTAAGGACATCACACACATCCATGCCCGAGGCAGGATTCGAACGTGCGACCGTAGCAGTCGCGCGGGTCCGGACTGAGCGCCTGAACCGCGAGACCACCGCGGCCGGCGGACGGTTCTGAGAAAGCTGAGCATTGAATGTACAGGGTAACACTTACTGAACTATAAGAAAACAAACATAAATTAGTTACAAACTACAGTGTGAACACACTTTATTCAACGTTTAGACATCGCTACAAATATTCGTGCTTAGGTTAAGTTATGTTCGATATGCCTACCACCATTGGCGATCATGTGGCGTAGACTAAAAGCGAAATTCTGCATGACCGGCTGATGTATCGGAATATCGACGCTGTCGATGACCTCCTGAATGGCTGTTTTCAGCTCAGCAATGGTTTTGCGGTTATTGCTGTACATCTTGTCTTTAATATAGCCCCCAAGTAGGAGTCGCATGTGTTCAGATCCGGAGAATATGGCAGTCAATCGAGGCCCGTGCCAGTGGTCTATGGGTACACCAGAGCCAGAATGCGGTCCCTAAAGTGCCGTTCCAGGACATCACTCTCTTGCTTCGATGCGGTCGAGCTCTGTCTTGCATGAAACACATTTTGTCGAAATCAGGGTCACTTTGGATTATAGGGATGAACTCATTTTCCAAAAAATTCACGTACCATTCGGTAGTCACCGTGCCGTCAATGAATATCGCACCGATTATTCCGTGACTGGACACTGTACACTACGCAAAGTGCTCGATCGCAAAATGCGGATTCTCAGTCCCCCAAATGCAAAAATTTGGGTTATTGACGAATCCATCCAAATGAAAGTGGGCTTCGTCGTAAACCAAACTGTCATTTGCATAGTAACTCCCATCAAAGCCCAATGCCAACTGTGCAGTTTGAAAGTCCTAACGCACTGTTGAGAAGTTACGACGTTTTTATTTCATGTAATTGAGTAACTGTCACCCTGTATTTAGCCAACATTTATGCTTGCTACTTGGCTTTCAGGCTGAATTGCTTTTATAACTGTATTTGTCAGTTTGATAAGGCTGAATTTTCATCTTTCAAGGGCGTTATGTAATAGTAATACTTTGCATATTGCGTCAGTAGCTATTACTCCGATCCCGCCCTCGTCAAAGGATAATGTTAGTGGGCTGTATTTTTCTCTGGAAATATTTCCATGGAATTCAAAATATTCAGTCATTGATAACAGACTTTTGCCTACTGGCACAGGCAGTGGCAAAATGGCAGCTATTTAATACACTTTCGATAAGATAAATTCGTTCGGTAGTTTCACGTTCTGGATCATATCGAGACTTCGCTCAGAATGTAGCTGGATGTAGGACCTATCTCTGTTTAACATCGAATATCGGCGAGCAGTCGTGTATCTTTTGTGGGCCCGACACTAACCCCAGATCTAGCCTAGAATTCATATCTTGGTTGCTCTGCATAATCATTGTTCGTCCAACTGTAACGTTTTTCCGAAGTTCATGACCTTGGGTTTCTTGCAGGCGATCATGTTTCCTGCTGCTACGCATGTGGTGAGCATTTTTTAGCAGTTTAGATGATTAAGCAACAGCCTCCCAACGATTTAATATTCCATTGGCATGTACTGTAAAACTGTATATATGTTTCTGTATATATACTTATCTATTTAACGATTTTGTATATGTGGCCACGTGTAAAGGAAAATATGATTCGAACTGTAATATATATATACACTGAAGCACCGAAGAAACTGGTAAGGCATGCGTATTCAAATACAGAGATAGGTAAACAGGCAGAATACGACACTGCGGTCAGCAACGCCTGTATAAGACAACAAGTGCCTGGCGCCGTTGTTAGATAGGTTACTGTTGCTAAATGGCAGGTTGTCAAGATTTAAGTGAGTTTGAACGTAGTGCTATAGTCGGCGCACGAGTGATGGGACACAGCATCTCCAAGGTAGCGATGAAGTGGGGATTTTAGCGTACGACCATTTCACACGTGTACCGTGAATATCAGGAATCCGGTAAAACATCAGATCTCCGACATCGCTGTAGCCGGAAAACGATCCTGCAAGAATGGGACCAATGACGACTATAGAGAATTGTTTAACGCGACAGAAGTGCAACCCTTCCGCAGATTGCTGCAGATTTCAATACTGGGCCATCGACAAGTGTCAGCGTGCGAACCATTAAATTAAACATCATCGACACGGTCTTTCGGAGCGGAAGTCCCACTTGTGTACCCTTGATGACTGCACGACAGAAAGGTTTACGCCTCGTCTGGACTCGTCAACAACGACATTGGACTTTTGATGAGTGGAAACATGTTGCCTGGTCGGAGGAGACTCGTTTCAAATTGTATGGAGCGGATGGACGTGTACGAGTATGGTGACGTCCTCATGAATCCATAGACCCTGCATCTTCCCATCATTTCTTACAACGAGCTTGAAATATCTTCTCTCTTGTACGACTGTGGTTTCTTCTGCGAAGTCTTCAAAACTTGTGATGCATCGAAAAGGATTTTTATTCCAAAGATCGTTACAGAAGAGCAAATCACAAGTTATGAAGACTTCGGAGAAGAAATCAGAGCACTTCAAGAGAGAAGATATTTCGAGATCATTGCAGGAAATCATCAGAAGGTGCAGCTAAAATACGTCAAACAGTCAATAATCCGAAGCAATCACATTAAGAGAGCGCTACTGCATCGTGATCTAGTCTCGCAGCAAATGGGGATACTATTAAGTCAAAACAGAGGCTGTGAATGTTACTGTTCTACAGATTTACAAGTGGAAATTAATCGACATTGTTCTGTGCATCTAACTGTGTATTATTTTCAAAGATCAGACTAAACAGTGTGACAGTCTAAGCTTCTGATATCTTATACTGAATGAAAAATAACAAATTGACGGCTCTCTATTCCAACACACATATAGGCAGTCGTCATTGCTAAATACCCTGGCGGGTAAAAATCGCAACACTAAGAAGGAGTTGCGCGATTCAGATGAAAGTTGGAAAGCTTGCACATATGTTTCTACATCTGAAAGACGATAAGCATTCAGACTTCGCTTCCGTCCCGTACGAGTGGTGCTAGTAGCGCAGCTATGAGGACGCGAGTCAGGTTTGCTCTACCACACGCTGTAGCGGCCGTGAGCGCTATGACGACAGGAGCACTCCCATGGCTATCCCACACACTCTGACAGCAAATGTATATGTCAGTCTGGTGAATCGACCTGTTGTGCTGCCATTCATGAACAAAATTCCTGGATGTGTTTAGTGACAGGATAACGTTCGCCAACGTACGGCTATTGTAACCCAACATGCTCTACCGAGTGTCGACATGTCGCCTTGGCCTGCTCGATTATATCTGTCTTCATTCGAGCACAAACTGGACATCATAGGACGCAAACACCAACGCCATCTACAAACAGCATTAATTGTCCCTGTATTGACCAACCAAGTGCAACAGGCACGCAACTCCACCCCACAAACTGACATACGGAAACTGTACACACAGTGCAAGCACATTTGCATGCTTGCATTCAACATTCTGGTGGTTACACCTATTATAAATGTACAAGCTTTTTCAAATTTGCAATGGATTACCTCACGCTTACATTAACCTGTGATCTGGCAATGTTAATCTCTTAAATATGTTACCTAGACAAATGTATTCCCGGGATTTCATTGCTCTACATTAATTATTTTTTGGTGTTGCGATTTTTGTCGTCAGTGTGTTACTAACCCGATACATCCAGACCTGATTACTAAAGGATGTTGTTGCCATTTTCAAAGAAAAGTGAGGAGAGAATGTAAACTCTGAAATTCGCCAGAAACCCCTGCACGTCATTTACTACTGAAATGTGGCATCAAATATTAGGGCAGTTGAATTATGCCGATCTAAAAGTGCTTTCGACGCACGCAGACGGAATGAACATTGAGGGTAACAAGACACAAGAATCGTACACCTCCGCGTGGGAGGCAAGCCAACACTTCAGCACAATCAGAAGAAGACAATAGCAGAACGTCCACTGCAATAAGTACACAGTAACGTCATGAGACATAATAGTCCCACGCTTTACAATAGAATGACTCATTTTACAGCCTATATGTTATGTAAAAGGAATTAGAAGTACTGGAAGCTGTGGCAAATGCCCATTTCAGTTTGAGCATTAGTAGATTCCGCTGTGATAATGAAAGTGAATATCTGTCAAATCTTCATAGAGAAGGGAATCCAGTATAAATTAACCATGTGATACACAACACAACAAAATGGAGTGGGTGAATGCATTAATAGGACCATTATAAAAAAGGCTTGCTGCACGTTGTTGAAAAGCTAACTTGAAAAACCTTTTTGGTCAGAAGCAGTAGAGACCTCTGTTTCCTTGATGAAAAGAACACATGCATGTGCTTTAAAAACGACAGTTCCTTCTATTCTGTAGTAAGGCGAAATGCTAAAATTTCCGAAACTTGAAGTGTTTGCTTGCGTAGCATATTTATGACTCCCTGCAGATGTGATAGATGGAAAGTTTGATTCTAAAATGAAGAAGAGTTTCATGGTAGGATATTGTGTGACCATTTTTCGGGAAGACATCAACTTTGATGAAAGTCGTTTTGATTTTAATAATGAAGATTGTTCCTCTTGAAATGAAGAAACAAATGATAGTGTTATCATTACGCAAGAAACTGAGAATGCCTACAAAAAGTATTCCATATTAAGTGAAAATAAAGCTGAAGGAGGTAAACCTTCTGAAGTCCGCAGAAAGGGCAAGAGAAACGTCTGTAGTGGAGAGAAGACCATGTGGTATTGGCATTAAATGCTGAAATGTACGTGGAGGTTATTCCGAAGACTTTCAGTGACATTTACAACAGATCAGATAAAGAAGCATGCCTTCACTCTGTAGCAGAAGACATGCAAGCAACACACGAAGAAAAGACCTGTACAATATGTGAATTACCTGAAAAAAGTAAGGCCACTAGCAACAAATGAGCTTTTGAAATGAAACACGATGATGTAAGCAGCATCAGTAGTTAGATCCGTAAAACTAGACTACTTGCTGAAGGTTGGTCTCAGAGATAAAGATTTACTTATAATGGAACAAATGCTCCTGAAAGAACATTGCCTGCTGTTATGAATCATGAAAAATTGATTGTAAATCAAAGGATAAAAGAAGTGCTTTCTTTCATGGAAATTAAGGTCTAGAAATTTACATAAAGATTCCAGGAGATTTTAATGTAGAATGAGGTACTGTAGGTAAGCTAAACATAACAGTTTTTGATTTAACCCTCGTAATACCAAGGGCAGGGGCGAGGACCGCATTTCGTGCCCAGCTTTTGAAAAAGTTCTAATATATGTTTTTATATTTTAAAACTTTGATAGAAATATTTATTCTTACATGAATTCTTCTACCAGATTCCAGTAATGTTTCAAATATTTTTTTCAATTAAACTTAGTTCAGGAATTTGTGTCTTATTAGTAGACATCAGTTTTCACAGTGAATGTCATATTCAATATTTTCAGGCTCAGAACATTACTTAGACATTAAAGTTTCTTTAAGAAGCATGTCGTGGCTGAAATTCAACAGCAGTTAACGAAATTCGCATCTTTAAAAAAAATTGTGGTGGTTGTAGACTAGTGAGTAGTACATGTTGTTGAAAGTTCATTGGTGTTTGCTAAGAGTGTGCTAAACTATACTTGCAGTACCTGGACTTTACTTGCACATCAGTATCTCTTTAAAAAGTATGTTGTTAACAGAAGTCAATAATAATCAACAAACAACTTTTTTTTAGATTTTGTTTTAGGGTGGGTATAAAGGAAGTTCCCCTCACCCCCCCCCCCCCCCCCCCCATTTGGTAATGTGCATTATGAAAAGTGCGTCGGTATTGCTAGGAATAAATTAAGATTCAATACCTTGGAATTTAATGTTTGACGCGTTTGTTACAGAGTAAGGTTTTGTTCAAAGTAGTGCTGATGGATGTCTATACAATTATGGAAACTTAAATACTAAATTTTATGTTATTTTAGGTAATGGGAAGATGAAAATTGAAGAATTAAAATCAGCTTTTAGAAGGTAACTTTAAAATCAAAGATCTGGAATGGGAATTAAGACAGATAAGAGGGAGTATAAATTAATTTTGAGTCAGAAAACTTATCTGAAAAATCTGTTAAAGAGGTTTGGTATGAATGAATGCAATCAATAGAACTCAATTTTATGGAAGTGAAGGGTGATAAGAGATTGCATGAGGAAGTGCCTTACAGAGAATCTATAAGATGTTTACTTTATGTAAATCAAAAAACATGGCCTGATTTAAGTTATGCTACCAATTACTTCAGTAGTTATCAAAGCAGTTCAAAGGCATCTTATTGGAAAGGTTCACACAGAATACTGCGATACATAAACGCGAATGTAGATAATGGAATACTTTATAAAAAAGGAGACAACAACGAAACTAAAGTAGCTTATGTTGATGCTTATTGAGCCAGTAGTTCAGATAGAAAATCAACATCAGGTAATGCTATCAGGATGTTCGGTAATACTGTAAGTTGGGGAGCTGAACACAAAGTATTGTAACATTGTTTTCTACAGAACGAAAAGTTTTATCACTTGCAACTTGTGTTGCACAATATATGTGGTTTGAGAAGCTGGTTCAAGACCTAAAAACTTATAAAATCGAAAAAAACTGCAATTTATGAAGACAATTAAGCTTGTATTGTCTATCTTTGTAAATGGGATCATAATATATTTAAACACGTACATGTTAGGACCTGTGTTTCAGAAGGAAAATAGACATAAAGTACGTTGCTACAGAAAATCAGTTAGCTGCCATTTTTACAAAATCCTTGTGCAAACAAACATTTGAAAAATGGCCACAACGATTTGGAATACAAAAAGTTGTCGACCAGCATTATATAGAATTTAGGTGGAGTGAATGATCATCAGTTCCAAATCGAGCTCATTATGATCTCTTAGAAATGCATTAATGTTAATGTGAAGAGTCTTTAACATGTTCTACTCGGAGTATATGCTTACATATACGTTGTTGTAATGTTCATCAAATATTTTATGGTTTCTTTATTTTATTCAGTGAACAAATCGGTTAAAAACAAACGTTTGGTTGCAACCGCACTCTGCTAACAGTTTACTCACAAGATCCTATTATTGAAATAGTTTGTTTAAATACGAAGCGGTAAAGGAGATAGAAGTGACAGTACATTTATCTTGTTGTTGTTGTGGTCTTCAGTCCTGAGACTGGTTTCATGCAGCTCTACATGCTACTCTATCCTGTGCAAGCTTCTTCATCTCTCAGTACATAGTGCAGCCTACATCCATCTGAATCTGCTTAGTGTATTCATCTCTTGGTCTCCCCCTACGATTTTTACACTCCAGGCTGCCCTCCAACGCTAAATTTGTGATCCCTCGATGTCTCAGAACATGTCCTACCAACCGATCCCTTCTTCTTGTCAAGTTGTGCCACAAACACCTCTTCTCCCCAATTCTGTTCAATACTTCCCCATTAGTTATGTGATCTACCCATCTAATCTTCAGCATTCTTCTGTAGCACCACAATTCGAAAGCTTCTATTCGCTTCTTGTCTAAACTATTTATCGTCCACGTTTCACTCCATACATGGTTACCCTCGACACAAATACTTTCAGAAACGACTTCCTGACACTTAAATCTATACTCGATGTTACCAAATTTCTCTTCTTCAGAAACGCTTTCCTTGCCATTGCCATTCTACATTTTATATCCTCTCTACTTCGACCATCATCAGTTATTTTGCTCCCCAAATGGCAAAACTCCTTTACTACTTTAAGCGTCTCATTTCCTAATCTAATTCCCTCAGCATCACCCAACTTAATTCGACTATATTGCATGATCCTCGTTAAACTTTTGTTGATGTTCATCTTATACGCCCCTTTCAAGACACTGTCCATTCCGTTCAACCGCTCTTCCCAGTCCTTTGCTGTCTCTGACAGAATTACAATGTCATCAGCGAACCTAAAAGTTTTTGTTTCTTCTCCATGGATTTTAACACCTACTCCGAACTTTTCTCTTGTTTCCTTTATTGCTTGCTCAATATACAGATTGAATAACATCGGGGATAGGCTACAACCCTGTCTCACACAGGTCCCAACCACTGCTTCCCTTTCGTGTCCCTCTACTCTTACAACTGCCATCTGGTTTCTGTACAAATTGTAAGTAGCCTTTCGCTCTCTGTATTTTACCCCTGCCACCTTCAGAATTTTAGAGAGAGTATTCCAACCAACATTGTCAAAAGCTTTCTCTAAGTCTACAAATGCTAGAAACGTAGGTTTGCCTTTCCTTAATTAACTGAAGAAACTTCAAAAAGGTGGGTATTTAAGGAGATGGGACCTGGATAAACTGACTAAACCAGAGGTTGTAGAGAGTTTCGGAGAGCATAAGGGAACAATTGACAGGAATGGGGGAAAGAAGTACGGTAGAAGAAGAAAGGGTAGCTTTGAGGGATGATGTAGTGAAGCCAGCAGACAATCAAGTAGGTAAAAAGACGAGGGCTGGTAGAAATCCTTGGGTAACAGAAGAAATATTGAATCTAATTGATGAAAGGAGAAAATATAAAAATGCAGTAAATGAAGCAGGCAAAAAGGAATACAAAGGCCACAGAAATGAGATCGACAGGAAATGCAAAATGGCAAAGCAGGCATGGCTAGAGGACAAATGTAAGGATGTAGAGGCTTATCTCACTAGGGGTAAGATAGATACCGTCCGCAGGAAAATTAAAGAGACCTTTGGAGAAAAGAGAACCACTTGTATGAATATCAAGAGCTCAGATGGAAACCCAGTTCTAAGCAAAGAAGGGAAAGCAGAAAGGTGGAAGGAGTATATAGTGGGTCTATACATGGGCGATCTACTTGAGGACAATATTATGGAAATGGAAGAGGATGTAGATGAAGATGAAATGGGAGATACGATACTGCGTGAAGAGTTTGACAGAGCACTGAAAGACCTTAGTCGAAACAGGGCCCTGGGAGTAGACAACATTCCATTAGAACTACTGACGGCCTTGGGAGAGCCAGTCATGACAAAACTGTACCATCTGGTGAGCAAGATGTATGAGACAGGCGAAATACCCTCAGACTTCAAGCAGAATATAATAATTCCAATCCCAAAGAAAGGAGGTGTTGACAGATGTGAAAATTACCGAACTATCAGTTTAATAAGTCTCACCTGCAATATACTAACACGAATTCTTTACAGACGAATGGAAAACCTGGTAGAAGTCGACCTCGGGGAAGATCAGTTTGGATTCCGTAGAAATGTTGAAACACGTGAGGCAATACTGACCTTACGACTTATCTTAGAAGAAAGATTAAGTGAAGGCAAACCTATGTTTCTAGCATTTGTAGACATAGAGAAAGCTTTTGACAATGTTGACTGGAATACACTCTTTCAAATTCTAACGGTGTTAGGGGTAAAATAAAGGGAGCGAAAGGTTATTTACAATTTGTACAGAGACCAGATGGCAGTTATAAGAGTCGAGGGGCATGAAAGGGAAGCAGTGGTAGGGAAGGGGGTGAGACGAGGTTGTAGCCTATCCCAGATGTTATTCAATCTGTATATTGAGCAAGCAATAAAGGAAACAAAAGAAAAGTTCGGAGTAGGTATTAAAATCCATGGAGAAGAAATAAAAACTTTTAGGTTCGCCAATGACGTTGTCGTTCTGTCAGAGACAGCAGAGAACTTGGAAGAGCGGTTGAACGGAATGGACAGTGTCTTGAAAGGGCGGTATAAGATGAACATCAACAAAAGCAAAACGATGATCATGGAATGTAGTCGAATTAAGTCGGGTGATGCTGAAGGAATTAGATTAGGAAATGAGACACTTAAAGTAGTAAATGAGTTTTGCTATTTGGGGAGCAAAATAACTGATGATGGTTGAAGTAGAGAGGATATAAGATGTAGACTGGCAATGGCAAGGAAAGCGTTTCTGAAGAAGAGAAATTTGTTAACATCGAGTATAGATTTAGAAAGTGGTTTCTGAAAGTATTTGTATGGAGTGTAGCCATGTAAAGTGAAACATGGACGATAAATAGTTTAGACAAGAAGAGTATAGAAGCTTTCGAAATGTGGTGCTACAGAAGAATGCTGAAGATTAGATGGGTAGATCACGTAACTAATGAGGAGGTATTGAACAGAATTGGCTAGAAGAGGTGTTTGTGGCACAACTTGACTAGAAGAAGGGACCGGTTGGTAGGGCATGTTCTGAGGTATCAAGGGATCACAAATTTAGCGTTGGAGGGCAGCGTGGAGGGTAAAAATCGTAGAGGGAGACCAAGAGATGAATACACTAAGCAGATTCAGAAGGATGTAGGTTGCAGTAAGTACTGGGAGATGAAGAGGTTTGCACAGGATAGAGTAGCATGGAGAGCTGCATCAAACCAGTCTGAGGACTGAAGACCACAACAACAACGACATTTTGCAGCTGTGACTTATTAAACTGATAGTTCGGTAATTTTCACATCTGTCAACACCTGCTTTCTTTGGGATTGGAACTATTATGTTCTTCTTGAAGTCTGAGGGTATTTCGCCTGTCTCATACATCTTGCTCACCAGATGGTACATTTTTGTCAGGACTGGCTCTCCCAAGGCTGTCAGTAGCTCTAATGGAATGTTGTCTACTCTGGGGCCTTGTTTCTACTTAGGTCTTTCAGTGCTCTGTCAAACTCTTCACACAGTATCATATCTCCCATTTCACCTTCATCTACATCCTCTTCCATTTGTATAGTATTGTCCTCAAGTACATTGCCCTTGTATAGACCCCCTATATACTCCTTCCACCTTTCTGCTTTCCCTTCTTTGCTTAGAACTGGGTTTCCATCTGAGCTCTTGATATTCATGCAAGTGGTTCTCCTTTCTCCAAAGGTCTTCTTTAATTTTCCTGTAGGCAGTGTCTATCTTACCCCTAGTGAGATAAGCCTCTACATCCTTACATTTGTCCTCTAGCTATCCCTGCTTAGCCATTTTGCACTTCCTGTCTATATCATTTTTGAGACGTTTGTATTCCTTTTTGCCTGCTTCATTTACTGCATTTTTATATTTTCTTCTTTCATCAATTAAATTTGATATTTCTTCTGTCACCCAAGGGTTTCCACTAGCCCTCGTCTTTTTACCTATTTGATCGCCTGCTGCCTTCTCTATTTCATCCCTCAAAGCTACCCATTCTTCTTCTACTGTATTTCTTTCCCCCATTCCTGTCAATTGTTCCCTTATGCTCTCCCTGAAACTCTGTATAACCTCTGGGTCTATCACTTTATCCAGGTCCCTTCTCCTTAAAGTCCCACCTTTTTGCAGTTTCTTCAGTTTTAATATAAAGTTCAAATAGATTATAGAACTGTCTTAACTAAAGCAAGTAGTCGCAGTTAGAGGGTCTATGAATCATAGAAGGCAGAGAAGAAGCTAGTCCAATTTTCATCTACAACTACATCGATACTCCGCAATGGACGTTACCATTCATAGTGATTTTCTTTCCTGTTCCACTCGAAAATAGAACGAGGGAGAAACTACTATCTATATGCCTCCGTATGAGCCCTAATTTCTCGTATCTTGTCTTCATGGTCCTTATGCGCAATGTATTTTGGGGGTAACAGAATCGTTCTGTAGTCAGCCTGTAATGTCACTTCTCTAAATTATCTCAATAGCTTTCCTCGAAAAGAACGTCGCCTTCGCTCCAGGGGTTCGCATCTCAGTTTCCAAAGCATGTATGTAACACCTGCGTATTTTTGTAACCTACCGGATGTCTTCCTTTAATGAGACGTGGTACGGATCCCAAATACTTGCGCAGTGCTCAAGAATAGGTAGCGATAGCATTGTATATCCATTCTTCTTTATAGATGAACGACACTGTTCTACAATTCTCCCAAGAAACCAAAGTCGACCATTCACCTTTCCTACCAGAATCCTCACATGTTCGTTCCTTTCCATATCGCTTTTGCAACGTTACACCCAGATTTAAACGACGTAACTGTGTCAAGTAGGACATTAATAATGCTGTTTCGAACATTATGGGTTTGGTTTTCCTACTCATTAGCATTAACACACAATTTTCTACATTTAGAACTAGGTGTCATTCGTCACACCAAAGAGATATTTTGAGTAAGTCATCTTGTATACTCCTACAGTCACTCAACATCCATGACTTATTGTACATCACAACATCATTAGCAAACAACTGAAGATTGCTGCTCACCCTGTCCGCCAAATCATTTATGTATATAGTGAATAGTAGCGGTCCTACCGCATTTCCCTGGGACACTCCTGACGATACACTAGTCTCTGATGAAAACTCGCCGTCGAGGACAACTGGCTTCTATAACTTGAGAAGTCTTCGAGCCACTTAGAAACAGTACCTTCACTTACAGTCTGCAATGAGCACCGCGTAAAACGCTTTCCGGAAATCTAGAAATAAGCTTCTTTATATTTAAAAAGGGAATTGGATAGGTTACAGTTAGATATAGTGGGAATTAATGAAGTTTGGTGGCAGGAGGAACAAGACTTCTGGTCAGATGAATACAGGATTGCAAATACAAAATCAAATAGGCGTAATGCATGAGTATGTTAAATAATGAATAAAAAATAGGAGCACGGCTAAGCTACTACGAACAGCATAGTGAACGCATTATTGTAGCCACGATAGACACGAAGCCCACGCCTACCACAGCAGTACAAGTTTATATGCCGACTAGCTCCGCAGATGGCGACGAGATTGAAGAACTGCGTGACGAGATTAAAGAAGTTATTCATATAGTGAAGGGAGACGAAAATTTAATAGTCACGGGGAACTGGAATTCGAGATTAGGAAAAGGAATAGAAGGAAAAGTAGAAGGTGAATATGGAATGTGGGTAAGAAATGAAAGAGGAAGCAGCCTGCTACTATTTTGCACGGAGAATAACTTAATCGTAGCTAACATTTGGTTGAAGAAAAAAATTGATAATTTGTGGTAAGGCTTTATCGGACCAAACTGCTGTGGTCATCAGTCCCTAAGCTTACACACTATTTAATCTAACTTAGACCAATTTACGCTAAGGACGACACACACACACCCATGACAGAGGGAGTACTCGAATCTCCAACGGGGGCAGCCGGGCGGTACGTGGTGATACTGCCTACAGGAAAATTAAAGAGATCTTTGGACAAAAGAGAACCACTTTTATTACTGTCAAGAATTCGGATGGAAAACTACTTCTAAGCAAAGAAGGAAACGAAGAAAGGTGGATGGAGAATATAGAGGGTTTCTGCAACGGGAATGCACTCGAGGACAATATTATGGAAATGGAAAAGGACGTAAATGAAGATGAAATGAGGGATATGTTATTGTGTGAAGAGTTTGGTAGAGCAGTGAAAGACCTAAGTCGAGACAGGGCACCGGGAGAAGACAACATTTCATTAGAACTACTGATAGCCTTGGGAAACCCAGTCCTGACAAAACTCTACCATCTGGTGAGCAAGATGTATAAGACAGGTGAAACACCCTCAGATTTCAAGAAGAGTATAATAATTCCAATCCCAAAGAAAGCAGGTGTTGACACCGTGTGAAAATTGCCGAACTATCAGTTAAATAAGTCACGGTTGTAAAACACTAACACGAATTCTTTACAGACAAATGGAAAAACTGGTAGAAGCTGACCTCCGGGAAGATCAGTTTTGATTCCGAAGAAATGTTGGAACACGTGAGGCAATACTGACCCTACGAATTATCTTAGAAGATAGATTAAGGAAAGGCAAACCTACGTTTCTAGCATTTGTAGACTTAGAGAAAGCTTTTGACAATGCTGACTGGAATACTCTCTTTGAAATTCTGAAGTTGGCAGGGGTCAAACATTGGGAGCGAAAGGCTATTTAGAAATTGTACAGAAACCACATGGCAGTTATAAGAGTCGAGGGGCATGAAAGGGAAGCGGTGGTTGGGAAGGGAGTAAGACAGAGCTGTAGCCTATCCCCGATGTTATTTAATCTGTATGGTGAGCAAGCAGTAAAGGAAACAAAAGAAAATTTGGAGTAGGAATTAAAATCCATGGCGAAGAAGTAAAAACTTCGAGGTTAGCCAATGACATTGTAATATCTGTCGGAGACAGCAAAGGACCTGGAAGACCAGTTGAACGGAATGGACAGTGTCTTGAGAGGAGGATATAAGATGAGTATCAACAAAACCAAATAGAGGATAATGGAATGTAGTCAAATTAATTCAGTTGATGCTGAGGGAATTAGATTAGGGAATGAGACACTTAGAGCAGTAAATGAGTTTTGCTGTTTGGGAAGCAAACTAACTGATAATGGCTGAAATAGAGAGGATATAAAATGTAGACTGGTAACGGCAAGGAAAGCATTTCTGAAAAAGATAAATTTGTCATCATCGAGCATAAATTTAAGTGTCAGAAAGTCTTAGCTGAAGGTATTTGTATGGAGCGTAGCCATGTATGGAAGTGAAACATGGAGGATAAATAATTTAGAGAGGAAGAGAATGGAAATTTCTAAATGTGGTGCTACAGAAGAATGCTGAAGTTTAGATGGGTAGATCACGTAACTAATGAGGAGGTACTGAACAGAATTGGGGAGAAGAGAAATTTGTAGCTCAACTTGACTAAAAGAAGTGATCGATTGGTAGGACATGTTCTGAGGCATCAAGGGATCACCAGCTTAGTATTGAAGGGCAGCGTGGAGGGTAAAAATCTTATACGGAGACCAAGAGATGAATACACAAAACAGATTCAGAAGGATGTAAGTTGTAGTAGTTACTTGGAGATGAAGAAGCTTGCACAGAATAGAGGAGCATGGGAGCTGCATCAAACCAGTCTCTGGACTGAAGATCAACACAACAACAACAGTTACCAAGCAATCGTCGTACAGTTCCCATTGATATCCATGCCGCATGTGCAATTGCTCCGTCACGTTGAAATCAACTCTTGGCAGGAAACTGGTGCAGCTCATTCGCAACAAAACTTTCCATCATGGCAACATACCAAACAGACATTACATTTGTTGCGCGTGCATCATTATCTTCAAAAAGGTTGGGGCGTAAAAGCCACTCGATTACATGGCGCAGGATAAAGTAACCTTGCTCATACACAGGCATACAGATAGTCGCTTTTCCCTCGGTTTTCCTGCCAGTGGAACTGGTAAGTAAACGACAGGTAGTGTTTCAGGGAACCCTCCACCACGCACCGTACGGTGGCTCTCGGAGTACGCATATAAATGAAGATGAGAATGCTGTGTCGTCCGAACAAGACACAGCCAGGGCAAAAGCACCACAGGTGCGAAGTCACGAGCTGGTTCCAGTCCCATAGAGACTCGCCACTTGCGCGAGTTCCACCAGTGCCACAGGCGGCGCTGAGGATGCAGATATCGACTTCGCTTCGGCTAGTTGCCGGCCGAGTACAATCCGCCAATGACCGAATGACCACAGACAGAAGCCTCCTCGGAAGATAGAAGAGTAGCTCTCGCCTACTTGGTTGTAGATCATCGTCCAGGGCTGACTTATACAGGGAACGTCATTTAGTGAACTCTTAGAAGTGAACAGACAGTTGTTGTAAATGGCATTTGCTATTTACTGTGAAGTTTACCTACGATTATTTGCACTTAACCGTTGAGGGCCTTTTCTGTATTATATTACAAGCTGTGTTGCAGACCTCATTATTCAACAAGTCGCTAAGATAAGTGAACCTTTTACCTTTTTAACTAATTTGTGTAAAATTTTACTAATTTGTTGCAGAGATGTTACTAATTTATTGGACTGCTGTAGAACCTTCGTTCTCCTATCCTGATACCTGACCCTGGGGCATAGGTACGTGTTAATGGCAGGGTGAAATTGTCTTAGCGGTGTACTGCACCAGAGGCCGTTTCACGAACACCCAATCTCGGCCTACCGTAACAACAGTGGTAACTTGGCCTCCACAGCAGTAGCAACAAAGGGTTAAAAAAACTGGCGACGAGGACTTTCAAATCTGGTGACGAAATTTACAAAATTGGCATCGAGGGTTTACAAAAAGTAGATGTAGACATAGTTGTAAATGCTGCAGTACTGTGGTGGAGAGATATGAATGTGTACGTATACTGTTGCCACATTCCTGCAAACTAACAAAAGATGAACGAAGTATTAACGAAATAGCTTTGTTTTTTGACTTGACAGTTAAAAATTTGTAGCTACTTCTCTTAGAATGACTAGCCACTGCTTCTAAATTACACTACTGGCCATTAAAATTGCTACACCAAGAAGAAATGCAGATGATAAACGGGTATTCATTGGACAAATATACTAGAACTGACATGTGATTACATTTTCAGGCATTTTTGGTGCATAGATCCTAATAAATCAGTAGCCAGAACAACCACCTCTGGCCGTAATAACGGCCTTGATACGCCTGGGCATTGACTCACACAGAGCTTGAATGGCGTGTACAGGTACAGCTGCCCATGCAGCTTCAACACGATACCACAGTTCATCAAGAGTAGTGACTGGCGTATTGTGACGAGCCAGTTGCTCGGCCACCATTGACCAGACGTTTTCAGTTGGTGAGAGATCTGGAGAATGTGCTGGCCAGGGAAGCAGTCGAACATTTTCTGTATCCAGAAAGGCCCGTAGAGGACCTGCAACATGCGGTCGTGCATTATCCTGCTGAAATGTAGGGTTTCACACGGATCGAATGGAGGGTAGAGCCACGGGACGTGACACATCTGAAATGTAACGTCCACTGTTCAAAGTGCCGTCAAGGCGAACAAGAGGTGACCGAGACATGTAACCAATGGCACCCCATACCATCACGCCAGGTGATACGCCAGTATGGCGATGACGAATACATGTTTCCAATGTGCGTTCACCGCGATGTCGCCAAACACGTATGCGACCGTCATGATGCTGTAAACAGAAACTGGATTCATCCGAAAACATCACGTTTTGCCATTCCTGCACCCTGGTTCTTCGCTGAGTACACCATCGCAGGCGCTCATGTCTGTGATGCAGCGTCAAGGATAACTGCAGCCATGGTCTCCGAGCTGATAGTCCATGCTGCTGCAAACGTCGTCGAACTGTTCGTGCAGATGGTTGTTGTCTTCAAAACGTCCCCATCTGTTGACTCTGGGATCGAGACATGGCTGCACGATCCGTTACATACATGCGGATAAGATGCCTTTCGATTCGACTGCTAGTGATACGAGGCCGTTGGGATCCAGCACGGCGTTCCGTATTACCCTCCGGAACCCACCGACTCCATATTCTGCTAAGAGTCATTGGATCTCGACCAACGCCAGCAGCAATGTCGCGATACGATAAACCGCAATCGCGATAGGCTGCAATCCGACCTTTATCAAAGTCGGAAACGTGATGGTACGCATTTCTCCTCCTTACACGAGGCATCACAACAACGTTTCACCAGGCCACGCCGGTCAACTGCTGTTTGTGTATGAGAAATCGGTTGGAAACTTTCCTCATGTCAGCACGTTGTAGGAGTCGCCACCGGCGCCAACCTTGTTTGTGAATGCTCGGAAAGGCTAATCATTTGCATATCACAGCATCTTCTTCCTATCGGTTAAATTTCGCGTCTGTAGCACGTCATCTTCGTGGTGTAGCAATTTTATTGGCCAGTAGTGTACTATTTGTGGGTAGCGTCTGCTTGTGCAGGACCGCTACACCACTTTGATTGCGAGGCGCACCCGCCACCGCCACTTTCCCGTTTCGTTCTCCTCTCCAGGTGGTTGCCGGAGTCCCCGCGCTGGCTGGCGTACAGGGGGCGTGAGCAGGAGGCACTGAGCGTGCTGCGTCGGATCGCCGCCACCAACGGCTCGACTGTGCCTCCGTTCACCGCACAGGTGCTGCGTAGGCTGGCCAGGACCAGCGACGAGAGGAGGGGGTTCCTCAGCATCTTCCGCAGTTGGAATCTTTTCAAAAATACCTCGATTCTACTTGTTTCCAGGTGACTGTCAAACCTAAACTCAATATCACCTCTTTAAAGCAGTTTGGATGTTGTGCTGTTTGAGATTCCCCAGACGTAATAACTACTTTATTGGTTCGCGACTGTCGTGTCGGATAATGTTGTGGAAGCTGTACAATACTTCAATGAGACAGCTGCTCGTCATTTTCAGGTGCTTACTGACGTGTTGCTGCAGTGGCTGGCCAGTATGTAGGCTGGTTCATTAGAAAAGCCTAGGTGCCAAGAGGTGGGGCTGTAACTTCAGAGTAAACGAATCATAGAGCACGGCAATGTCCAGTGTCCCCTGCCGGAGAAACGGGCCACGGTTTTCGCATGCGCAGAGAGGGTGGACAAAGTGTTATCGCCCAGGTTAAGTGTGCTGACATCTAATCCCCGTTTGTGTTGATTCAGATTCGTTCGTCTACAGCCGACGATGCCTTATTAACGTCAGTGCTAGTTTCCAAGCCTTGCTGAGCTGAAATCCTGTGTCTCTATTATTCAGGTCGTTACTTACACATATTTCGACTGCGTCTTTAATGATGGAGTTCCAGTACGCGGAAGCAGAACAAAGAAACTTTGTCTCTCCGTTGTTCGTGCTATGTCCCGTTTCAAGACAGTTTTCAGCAACAGCAGACTTTCGTGGTTCATCTAGTTTAGTGCAACATCTCTGTTCAGCGCGTCTATACGTAACAATGTGATACTTCTGGCCAATGTATGATTTCCACACTGGCACGGGATTTCACATATTCCTGATCTCCTTAGACCTACAATAGGTTGCCTTCAGCAGAACATAGCATTGTTTGTAGTTGCACTGGACGGCGGAAGACACATTTAATTTGATGCTTCTTGAACAGGCTACCAAACTTAAAAGTACACGGCAGCAACATAGGGCAGAAAAACCATCCTCGTGGAGTTCTCCGATTCTTCTTTCTGTTCTTGAGCTTTAGTACGTGCAGGTTGAACTGTATTACGAATCTGTTTATGAGAGTACCCGTTTTCCACAAACAAAGAGCGAAGATGGATAAGCTCTGCTGATAAGCTCCCTCTAGCCCTATTGAGGAGAGTTCGTAACACGCCACTGCGTTGAGATAGCGGACGGCAGCTCGTATGTCGTAGTATAGGTCAGTGTCAGTTGGTATATGAGACATACTGTGAATCAAGAAACCATCTTCTTTTTTGCGGATCAATACATCTAAGAACGAGACATCTCCATTTTTCTACACTTCCAAGGTGAAGCAAATGCTCGGCTGAACGGATTTAAGCTGTTCCAGAAATGCAGGAAGCGTTGCTGCCCCATGTGGCCATAGTAAAAAGGTCTTGTCCACGTATCTCCAGAAACATTTAGGTTTCAACATCGCAGACTGAAGTGTTCTTCCTCGAAGCCTTCCATAAAGAGGTTAGCTACTACGGGAGACAAAGGACTACCCAGAGCAACACCGCCAGTATACCAAAACTATTGCTCCTTAGGTAAAAAATAAGTCGAGGTTAGCACATGTTTCAACCGACGTAAGATGTCCTCCTTCAACTAAGCTCCCGTAAGTTTTAATGAATCCACCACAGGTACTCGAGTGAACAATGAGACGATATCGAAACTCGCCAATACATCGACTGGTTCGAGACGAAAAGTCTTCAGTCGCTCTATAAAGTTCGAATGTAAAGTTAACATTTTACTACCAAAGGGCTCAGAAGAGAAGGGAGATGTTTTGACAGGTAAGATGTTGGGGCTCCTATATTACTCACAATGGGGCGAAGCGGAACCCCTTCGTTATGGATCTTAGGGAACCCATAAAGTCATGGTGGAACTGGCGCTTGTACTCTTAAGCTCTTTCTAAGATGTTCAGGAAACTGGCTGGATTTGAGGAAGGTGGTTGCCTTCCGTTGTACTGCGTCAGTTGGATCCTTCCGGAAACGACGATACACGGAGTCCTGCAGTAAATCCGTCCCTCGTGAAGTAAGATGTTTGCCGCAGACAAAAGAACAATAGCGTTTCGCTTGTCAGCAGGTAATATCACTATTTCTGTGTACTCTCTTAAGGAACGGAGAGCTCTCCTTTCTTCGGTGTCTAAGTTCTGCTTGGGTGTGGGCATCACAGTTATGGCCCTGCAAGTCTCTCGCCTTATTTCTTCAGCAGTCTCACTGGGAAGTTTGAAGACATCTTGTTCAATGGAACTGATGAAACCCTTGATAGACGAAGTCTGCCACTACCAGCATCGTATTCTCCGTCCCTATGAAGACTAATCCCTGCTCCACCTACTATCACTACCTGATCCTCCTTTGTAAAAATCCTACATAACCCCCTTACACTGTCAGTCACCTGAGCCAACCCTGCACTAGGCTTCACAAAGCTAGTGACCTGGTACTCACTCCCGAACACTTTCTGCAACTGATGGCCCGCACCTCTACTGTGTGAACTACCTAACAGCAGAGCCTTCTTCTTTCTGTAAGACTTCGCAAATGACCTAGGCCTCCTAACTGATGATGACTGCAGCATCTATCCTACACCTTCAGCAACAAGAGGCTCGTCTCCACTCAACTCTGACAGTTGGTCCAATCTATTGCATATACGCAAAGTACAACTGTCTGAATACCTCCTCCTCCTAGCTGCGTTCTTGCCAACTGCCAGTTCCCATTCCCCAGCGCCCTTCACCGTCCTGGACCTATCTAGTTCCTCCTTTTCGTATTGTAACTGCACCTGAAAGACACCGATCTCACGCTCCTGCTCCTCTGTCAACTTATTTCTGCTGCAGAGTCTGCATTTCCAGGAGAGGATCTCGATAGAATGCCCACTTTCTTCCCCATTGAATTCCACCCAATGAAAATCCCACACCGTAACCCACTACTTACAAACCTTCGACAGAACCCACACATCTCACTCATGGAAAAATTTTACAGTTACTAAAAAACTAAACGTCTACGTTACTCAAGTTCAGTTACACCAGTAGAACTATTTATAGCACTAACAACAGCGTTCTCGAAATTCTCTCTTTACTAAGAAAGCAAAAACTTTATTAATACTACTAAACCTCAGATAATACCAATACCAACAAAACTTCACAAAATATGAAATGGAATGAGCATGTGAGAATTGTGTTAGGAAAAATGATTAATCGACTTCGGTTTATTGGGAGCATTCTAGGAAAGTATGTTTCATCTGTAAATGAGACCGCAAAATGGCTCTGAGCACTATGGGACTCAACTACTGAGGTCATCAGTCGCCTAGAACTTAGAACTAATTAAACCTATCTAACTAAGGACATCACACACATCCATGCCCGAGGCAGGATTCGAACCTGCGACCGTAGCGGTCGCTCGGTTCCAGACTGTAGCGCCTAGAACCGCACGGCCACTCCGGTCGGCACGAGACTGCATATAGGGCGCTAGTGCGACCTATTTTTCGGTAGTGCTTGAGTGTTTGGGAAACATACCAAGTCAGATTAAAGGAACATATCGAATCATTTCAGAGGAGGTAGGTTTGAATAACATGCAAGTGTTATGGAGAAGTTTCGAGAACTCAAATGGAAATCCCTGGAGAGAAGGTCAGGTTCTTTTCGAAGAATATTGTAGAGAAAATTTAGAGAACTGGCATCTGAAGCTGACTGGAGAACGATTCTGCAAGATGTATTGCAGAGTATTGATGTAGATGGACATGTAGATGTGAAAGACGAGATCAGTTGATAGGAGGCATTACGGAATTGTTAATTTGGTACTGGAAGGAAAAGTGAGAGAGGGTAATAATGTTATATTGCGTCCAAGGCTTGAGTTAAGCGTAGATGGTGGGACTTCCACAGGACAGACCACTATGGAGAGCTGTATCAAACCAGTCTTTGCAAAGAAGGCCAAAACAAACATATTACGACATATTGAAAGAAAAGCTAATTAACATATTGAATGACGCATGAAATGTTAAACAGCTTCCCCCAAGCTACCATGAGGAGCTTATCATATTCATATCCAAGAAATACCCATCAAGAACCACTAAATCCTTTACACCCACCAAAGTAGCCGAGAGCACTAATGCACTGCTCCCTGGACTCAGATAGGCGGGCCAGTCCCGGATCGAATCCACCTGGCGGATTAACGACGAGGTATAGTGTGCCGGCCATCCTAGATATGGTTTTTAGGCGGTTTTCCACATCCCACTAGGTGAATACTGGGCTGGTCTCCACGTTCCGCCTCGATTAGACGACTCACAGACATTTGAACATGTACGCACTATTTCATGGCTTACACTAGAGGCAGACAGCTGCGGTACATTACTTACATTCCAGGGGGTTTGGGTTGGTGGCAGGAAGGGCATCCGGCCACCCTCTGCAAGTAACACTTCCAAATCCCTAACAACAAGGCGGACCCCGCGTTGGCGCGGGACAGCACCCAAAGAAAGAAACAAAAACCAGTGAATCCACTATGGTGATAATCTTGATGAACGCTAACTAGAAAATACTAGCTCTAGCAGTAAACGCAAGATTAAGGGACGTAATGAAGAAATCAAGATATTACCAAACGTTCACAGTTCCAGAGCGCTGTATAATCGACGTCCTGAGTAACTACTGTGACATAATAGCCGTTACAGACAATTTTTGTTGCACAAATGCAAAATTCCTCTTAAGCTTTTCTCCAGCCACCACTAAGCCAGGACAGTATGCCATGCAGCAAACAGAATGAGAAACTGAAAGAGAGGCAATAATGCAAATAATTTAGCATAACCCGGAAGATATTGTTTCACGTTCCTGCTGCGAGCAGCCAGCATCGTTAATTCAGCAACATCACCCCACGAAGGAGAGGCCAGGACGTCATTCTGACAGCACAGCACGGTTGCGCAAGAACTTGTAAATGTTCTGCAAAAACACATACTGGTCCACTGGCCCACTGGTTCACTGAGATGAAGCACCAAACTGAAGCACAGAAAGCCACAGTTGTGACACCAAGGTGTGGAAATTAATGCTATTCCAGAAGTTGAGGACACATTCAGTCGTCCTCAAAAGACATAAGTCATTACCTCAGATGGGCAGTAATAAATAATCCGGCTTTCAAGCCCATATGTGATTCAGTTACATGAATCAGCAATAATGCAGCCCCAGTGTTGTGCTGACTGCCATATGCCAGATGACTTCTGTCTTCAGGATTGCTACCTCTGGTACCTGGTAGAATCATAATGGAAAATTCTCAACAGGATATGAATAGCTGATGATGTTTGTAAAAGTTTTAGTAAAAATTAATTTCATGGTCTGTTTTCACGAAATAATGATTTGGAAGTAATTAAAATATTAATGCTTAACTTAAGCAAAATGAAGCCTGTGTAACAAAATTTGATAAAGCCAATGCTGTAGTTATTGCCAGTAGAGATGACTATGTCTCCAAAACTTTAAAATACTGTGAGCCAAATAATGTTTTCGAAGTGAAGGAGGGTCTTACATGAAGAAATTAGGGTTGCTGAGGTGCCATCAAACGCCTGTTAAAACCTTTTCAAAGAATCGATTAACATGAATCTACAGGTTCCTAAGCTACATTCTCAGTTCAAGGTTCATAAAATAGATCAGCCCGTTCATCTGGCTGTAAATTCTACGAGCAGTGGATGCCATGAATTAGTCATGTTTTCTCATGGAAGGATCAAAAACTTAAAGCCTACGTTTTTCAAAATAAGTGTTCAGTAGCTAGTAGTCAAGTCTAGATGACTAAAACCACATATGTGAAATGTAAACAAGAGACTAAATTAATGTCTTTCGATATTACTAAATTGTAATATAACAATTCAAACAGCTGCAGAAATTGTGGAGAAAAATCTGTGTGTTTAAAAAAAAGTAGTCTAATGGATGAACAAATTACAGATCTTATATATTTACTAAAAGTAGTAATTGAATACAATTACTTCCAGTTTCATGGAAAACTGTTTCAACAACTAAATGGCCTTGCAATGGGCAATCCGTTAGTGGGTATTCTAGCAGATATTTTCATAAAGTCACTAAACTGATCTTTTTTTTAAGTTAAGCTTCCACAGAATTAGGCATTCAGTGCTATTCTAGGTACTTGGAAGATATTTCGATTATTAACAATGGAACTAACGATGAAGTAGACTAACTCCTTGAAACATTTAATAATCTTCATGGAAAAATTAGTTTCACTTGGAAGTTCTAAAATGAAAGTCACTTTGACCATAATAGATGATAGAATAACTTCTGAAATTTTCTGTAAAGCAACAAGCACCGATCTAATAGTACCTTCTGATTCAAGTCATCCTCAGTCCCACAAGACAGCGTTCTTTCATTCAGCGAGTCATCGGTCTGCAGTCATACATTTACCATCAGTTAAACTGAAGAAAGAAATTAATTAATTAAAAAAGTAGCCTATAACAACAGTTATGAACCCTCGTAAGAGGAAAAAATTTTCAAAGTGAGAACTAATAAAAGGGTGACTAGATAACTGTCGAAATGGGAATAATGATAAAGGAAAATATATTTGGGTACGTTACTTAGGTAACTCATAGTATAGGATTCAGCGTCTATTGGTTAACAAAAATGAATTCAAACTTCCTTTCTCCAGCAATAACATTTTACAAAAAAATTATATCCACAATTTAAAAGCTGCAAAAGAACCTTTATGTAGTCAGGAGTTTACAAAATTGCTTATAGTACATGTCTGGTATTTTATGTCGGACAGACCAGTAGGACGTTTAACATAACGTACAATGATCACCTGTTAGTAATGAACGGTACCAATGTTCATAACTTTTCTGCCGTGGAGCATTCGCTAATATTGGGATACTGCCCAAAAGTAGTAGACGAAATGACGATTCTAAGTAGAGAGAAGTTAGGGTGGAATCTGATATTTTGAAGGGACTTAATTTTTTTAGACTTATCGTCAGTAAAGATGGTCTCATTTTAAATGAACAACCACAGTTGAGAAATAAAAATTTCTACAATGTTTTTAAGCCGTTGCTCGCAACTGTCTTACGTTTTGGCTTACGTTTCACTTCCATTTCGGAAAGTTTTTTTCCCTTTATTTAATGGACTCTACATTTCCTTTGGTATAAAAAGCCAGACAGAACTTTATTCTGGTGACACAGGTTTTGGATGAAGAACACTTTTCTTTTTTGTACATTGCAGTATCCTGTTAAAGTGCTACTATTGTACATTTTATTATCTTTCGGCAGCACAAATATTTTAATTAACATTTTATTCATTTTGTACTACATATTGTATTTTATAAAAATGTTTTGTTCCTTTTGTGTTCTCTTTTATAATGGCCTTTCTTTCACACTGTGTACTATTTGATTTATTTAAGACAGTTCAATGCATATTACACTGAAGTATTATTACTTCAATTACATTATCCATACGGTTGAGCGTTTATCATACTATTAGCGCCCAGGAGATGAAGTGCTCTATCCTACGTTTACTTGGCATTATAAGTAGTTGCCACACGTTTAGCTCCATGTCTGCTCTTGTAATATGCTGTACCTGTGGTGTAATTCTTGCCGTTTATCACAGGGGACTTAATCTAAAAGAAAAAAAAAAAAATGGTTCAAATGGCTCTGAGCACTATGGGACTTAACATCTGGGGTCATCAGTCCCCTAGAACTTATAACTACTTAAACCTAACTAACCTAAGGACATCACACACATCCATGCCCGAGGCAGGATTCGAATCTGCGATCGTAGCAATGGCGCGGTTGCAGACTGAAGCGCCTAGAACCACTCGGCCACACCGGCCGGGGGCTTAATCTGTTTTCTGCTTTTTGGCTTGAGCGTTTCATACAGTATGCTATCAATTTTAACGTCGAATAAGTCATGCAAGTACCATTCTTATTCAATGTACTTCAGTTTACTGTTGTATATCGCTGGTATAACAGTGGATAGAGCACGTCACCTCCTGGGCGCTAAGAGTGTGATAAACGCTTAATCGTATGGATAATATAATTGAAGCAATAATACTTCAGTGTAATATGCATTGAACTGTCTTAAATAAATCAAATAGTACACAATGTGAAAGCGAGGCCATTATAAAAGAGTATTCCTACTGGAGGAGAAACCACTACCAGTATTGGAACCTGGTGAAGGCTCGTTACAATAAACTTTACGCAACCGATTGTCTGTATACATCACTTATTCAAACGATGTATTAACAATAATAGATGATGCTCCTCTATACATTGAAATGGGAGCAGTTCCACGCAACAAGATAACACAATGACACAGGCCATAGGAAATAGTTGGATCCTTTAATTGGGGTATCTAACACCCTACTAGAAGACAGGGTGCATATTTCATATCGGATCTCTGGTGTGACGTCACGTCTGCTGGACTGCTGTTGAAATTGCTCGTCAATATTTTATAAAGTTTTAGTCTTCAATTGCTTACTTTAAAGTTTGTTTGTGTTAATATTTGCTGTAGAAGTAATGTATTAGTGAATTTTCGTTAATCTCAGTCTTTTTCCTGTGTTATTGACTCACGCCAAAGTAGTGTGTTTACATTTCGGAGGATCCGGTTGCGGCTGTAGCGATTATAAAACTAAGTGCTGACTAAGCTGTTCGTGCACTGTTATACAGTTATTAAATTTAATAGTTTTAACGGTGTTTCGTGCTGTTTGTGACGAAATAAAAGTTCGCTCGCTGTATTCTTTAGAGTTTACTGTGCATTGAAATCGTTTAGTAAAGTTTGAGTGGTTCTTCTCAACTGACGTTTCTTATTGTTTCTAGATAAATATTTCAGTAACATTTTCGTTCACTGTTTTAACTTTGTAAAGTTTTCCAGTGGGCGCTTGAATTTTAGGTTTTAGCTTACATTTTTCTACATTTAGAGTTAGCTGCCATTCATCACACCAAATAGCAATTTTATCTAACAAGTAAGTCGTTTTGTATCATCCTACAGTCACTCAACTTCGACACCTTACCATATACCACAGCATCATCAGCAAACAACTATAAATTGCTGCCCACTATATCCGCCAAATCATTTATGTATGCAGAGTATAATAGCGATCCTGTCGCACTACCGTGGGGCATTCCTGGGTATACTCGTGTGTCTGATGAACACTCGCCGTCGAAGACAGCATACTGGGTTCTTCAACTCACTCGCGTAGCTACTAACCTTATTTAACAGCCTGCAATGGAGCACCACGTCAGACACTTTCTGGCAATTTAGAAATATTGACTCTGCCTGTTCTTCATCCATAGTTCGCAGTGTATCATGTGAGAAAAGGGCAAACTGAGTTTCGCACAAGCGATGCTTTCTAAAACCATGCTAATCTGTGGACATAAGCTGCTCGGTCTCAAGAAAATTTATTGTATTCGAATTGAAAATATGTTCAAGGATTCTGCAGAAAACTGATGTCAGGGGTTTTAGTATTTAATTCTTCGGGTGCGGTTCTTTCTCCCTGCTTATACACAGGCGTCACCTACGCTTTTTCCCAGTCGCCCGGGACGTTGCACTGGCCCAGAAGTTCGTCTAGTCGTGCAATAATGCTTTTTTTCCCTCCACAATTCGATTCAGTAACTAATTTGTTGTTGGATCTACCCATCCAATCTTCAGCACCTTTGAAGCACCGTATTTCAGAACCTTCTATCCTAACCTTGTGTGAACAGCTTATTGTTCACTTTCACACCTGTACAAGGCGCCGAGATAAATACTTACACAGAAGACTTCACTTCCTATCACTGACATATTCATCTTTTTCAGAAAATATTTTCTTGCTACTTAACATTTTCCATTTTATATCCTCTCTACTTCGGTTACCATCAGTTATTTACTGCCCTAATAGCAAAACTCATTCACTACTTCTAGTATGATATGACAAATGCCAGAAACGGAACATTCTTTTAGCCAACATTAACCCTCGCCATATCAAGGAGGGGCGGGGAGAGGGGAGGGGGAGGTTACTTTATGCCCACATTTTGAAAATATTCTAATCTAGTCCCGTACTTTGTAATTTAAAATTTTGAAAAAGGTTATTGTGTTTAATCATTTCTTATAACAGATTCCGTAATTGTTATGAATTTTCTGGTAAAAGGTAATCAAAATTTTAAGTCGTAGTGCTGAATGAGATTTTTCACAGCTAACGTCACTATCATAATTTCAAGCTCAGGACCCTTCTTACACATCTAAACATCGCTAAAAAGTATGTTGTGAATAAAACTCAACGACAATTAAAGAAATTTGTGTTCTTGAAAATGTTTGTATGATGATGATAATGTCCCTTTCCTCCCTGTGTGCACATAATGGGGAATGGGTTGGTGTTGTTAAGATCATGGTAAAAGATATTTTCGATTTCAAGACCCTATTTATACGTCAGTACCTATTTATCAAAGGTTTTGTTAATAATGGAATTAGTTTATTTTTAAATTTTTTGTGGTGGGCACAAAGTCCTCCTGCCCACGGTGGTACGCGTTTTCCAAAAAGACGTTGGTATTGCTAGGGTTAAGTAACTACTTCGTGATCACGCCCAATAGTTCGCTTTCTTCCAACTGTGTTATTTATTTGAGTGTTGCTGATTAACTTAGTCCTGTCTATTGAATCGTGTGTAAGTCTTGGAAGCAATGATCTTGTATTCAAAAACGTAGCGTCCATGTGGTGATCGAACTTTGGATCTAGTGGGATCATGAAAAGGGTGTATTAATAAAATAGTATTAGCTAGTCCAATTTAATTCGTGAAGAGAGGAAAGTAATCTAAAACTTCATTACTTTATTGCACTAGACTGTAAGTAAAGATTGACCCGTCCGTTACCAGCCCAAAATTTTCCTGAGAAACCGGCTAATAATTTGAAGGATCAACCTACAAATAAACAATAATGTACTGAATAATCAAAAGTCTACATTTATTGCTCGTAATATGACTAACTCTTTTGCATGAGATCTCGATCGCTGTTTACGTATATGCCACATAAACCTGAACTTCTACTGCAATGGGAGGTATATTTCGAAATCCAAAATCGCTAAAATTTCTCGTAATCCGGAAGTATTACGTTATACAACACCAGCATTGTTTTTGTGATACAACATCGACTGTAGTAGCAACAAGTCGTAAGCAGTAGAGGTACTAAATAAAACCAAGCTTACTTTTTCTCTAATTGATCTCCCAGGTTATAAAATATTCCTTCAGGAATTTTACCCCACTGGTCGCTCAGAGTTGGATAATTTAATCTGGTGAACATTGCTGCTTCAATTTTCCTCCCACTGGCCAGTCACACTGGGCTTGTCAAAATAGACAGCGCACCTAGTGCTGGTGTCCCTCATGGACCTTTGGGTATTACAGATATATTGGGACTGTGGTGATTTTTGTTTCTTGTATCTTATGTCAGTATTTGTGTTCTCATAGATATTTGGGTTTTACACATTTAGCTGTTGTGATCTCGTCTGTTCCCGTATCTCTGAAATGCTGCTCAGCTATCTCTATCTGTTGTGCAGATGCTGTGGATCTACGACAGCCTCACAATTCGCACTTGCTTCAAAATACGGTTTGGTGTCACAGAACTCTCTGAACGACTCAACACGTTTAGTCCAAGGCCTCTGTGGGATACGTCCGCCAGAGGCGTAACTCTAGAAACTACCGTTTTTGTTATCTTGTTGAACTTGAACTCGCTTGCAATTTCTCCTCCTCTCAAGTACGATCGACCTTTGTGACGTGTTATACCATATGCGATAAGTCATAACATATGTTACTACACTGGGATGGACATGTTTAGACCTAGCGAAAGGTGCTTACTAGTGGGTGCTGTGATGACAGTGATATTCAGTGGACGTAGCTTTTGTCATTAAGTGGCATTTCTTCGATTGGACTCTGAGCTTTAGGTGTTTTGTGCTAGTGTTTTATAGTAAAAGGAAAGAGCGTGATACTCACATTCTCTTAACAGTTACTTGACCTTTAGTGCTGCAGTTCCTAAAGCAAGGATCTTTCGTCGTGGCCTGTAGAAAATTGGATCGATAAGTTGTGCTGTCTTGCTCAGAGCCACGACGTGAATGAGTCGAACGTGTCTCAGTTGTACTACAGTAGATCCCGTCTGAAAATGTCAATCTACAAGTAATCACCAAGCTATCGCAAGAATGAAATCAAATTACATCTTCATTTATTGAAATTTTGTGGAAAGCATGCCACTAATATTAAAAGTTGTAATAGTAGCAAAAGGAGACCCTGCCCTCTACTAGTTTAATGATCGTCATCTTTTGAAAGTTCAGGAATGTCTGGATATATACGTTTTGCCACATATTTTTTTTGTCTCCGTTACACTTTTCTTGATTACTTCCTTAGTTACAGATATGCAGGTCGTGCGTGGTAGTAACATAGGTCGTCTGTGTGCAGGTCAATAGTCGCTCTCACGATGTATTCTATGCTGCTGAGCGTGGGCATCCTCGACGTGCACCCCTTCATCACGGTGTCAGTACAGGGCGTGGCGCAGCTCTTGGCGATACTCGTGGTACACTGCTACGTCTCCCGCATGGGCCGTCGCTGGTCCTCCGTGGCAGCCCTGCTGCTGTCTGGCTTCGTGAGTGCTGCCATAGTACTGCTTCTCTACGGTGAGCCATGTGTTATATTTTGTTGTGAAAGAGCGTTTATCACAGTGTCAGGATTTTTATATTTGAGGAAACAACTATTTGGATTATTATTATTCCCGAACTGACGCAGACGAACAAAATTGTCGTCTCTGTTTCAGTTGTGCATACATGGTTTATATATCGCCGAACCTAGTTACTTTCTTGAGGACATAAGGGTATTTCCCCTTAGTTTCTCCTCTCGTACTTAGATTTCCTTCAGTGACTGTAATTGATTTCCATATATATTGTTTGGTGAGCTACTTCGGAAATGAACAACAATTAGGTGAAGAAGATGAAGTCAGATTTTATCTGAAACACTTTTTATTAATGAAGAGTGCAACTTCCGTTTATACATCGCATATATAAACGTCCATCTTGAATATTTCTGTGTGCCACAACTACACTCTGAAATTACTGGAGAAGCGAGTAGCTACATTCACATCTTCACCAGGCTGTGGCTCACGCAGTAGTGACGTGTTTGGCCTTTTTATTTGCTGCGCTTTCTGAAAGATTTACTATGCGTCAGAGATAAACTTTATGTTATTTCTTTAACACACTGACGCTGTTTGAGTATACGGTTGCAGTATTCATGTGCTGTACAGTAATCTATACTCTCATAGAATATAGAAGTACAGAAGAATATACAGTAACACGGCAGAGCAGGTATGCAATTGGCATTGGTGGCTAAATTCGACCTCGAACTTGTTTCGTTGGATTCCCACAGTCCACTTGATGATGCTGCCATTGGAAACCACCACAGCAGGTTGGGGACTCCCCCAATAGGCGGCACTGTAACCGGTGGCCATCTTCCTCTACTAGTTCAATATCTGGTGTCAAAATACCCTCCACAGCCTTCTCCTCCAATCATAGCCCACTATTTTATCGTCGATTAAAGTGAAACAGCCTATCACGACATACGCCAGAGCTGGCCGTCTTGTTCTCTGTACCCAACTCGGTGACGAATGAAATTGAATATTTGTACACCACCTGATGGAGGGCGCAATGTAATCTCAAATTAACTGTGTCTATATTTTCTGTATTATTTATCAAAATGCGTAAAGATATTCACAATACTGTTGTAAATTACAGGTTATAGTGGACTTGACTCCTAAACACGACCGTAGGCTCGTTTCATTCCATATCTACAAAATGTATGCATTATGTTTCAGAAATATGTATTGACATTACTGGTGTATCCTGCATAAATTTTCACTTTGCTGTGGTGTGTATGCCAATACGTCATCTCCTATCTTCAAAATTGTACGTATGTTCTCCTGCAGAGCTCGCGGGACTAGCACTTCGGGACGAAGGGATAATGCGAAGACTTAGCTTAGCCCCAGACTGAATTTTCAGTCTGCAGCGGACCGTGTACTGATGTGAAACTTCCTGGAAGATTAGTTTTAATCTTCCAGCAAGTATCAGAGCACATTTCACTGTAGAGTGCAAGTTCGGTCTGGAAACAATCCCCCAGACTATGCCATGTCTTCTCAGTAGTTCTAGTCCTGCAAGGTGAGATGCAAAACTTCTGTGAAGTTTGAAAGATAGAAGTTGAGATAATGATGGAAGTACATCTGTGAGGGTGAGTCGTGATTCGTGCTTGGATAGTCCCGTCGCTACAGCAATTACCCATGAACGACAAAGTTCTCAGATTCAAGTTGTGGTGTGGAATACAATCTACTAGCAAGTTTCTCTGCTGGTGTAGCTTACAGATTAAGATACATTCGATGCCCAAACCATTACTCTGGACTCAAACATTAAGTGCTAGAATGTTATTTTCACATACAAACTGTCGTTATTATTGCTCTATACAGTACAAAACACATGCGGCTAAAATAACATGCTAATCAGCAAGGCAGTAATAGTTGATAGTTCCTCTTAGCGCCAAATGATACTACGTTATTAGTAGTATAAAAAAAATTTCAATCACCTGAAGAAGCAGCATTTTAGGGAAAATACGCTAGAAAAGTGTAATTAACGTTACTGACTGCCTTTTGAAGCTTCTTTTATAACTTTTTAGCTTGGGCCTCCTTGAGGCTATGTTTCAATAGTGCTATAAATGTGAACGTTCGAGGAAGGCTGCGCCAGTATGGTGGAAAGGTTCTCTAAAATTTTTGCAGACTGCATCTGCTTTCCTTTACCCCATGAATTACTAAATAATACCGTGATATATAGGAACGTGGCTTCAGACGTCACATTTACCAATACTTCGGCACTACAAACAGTACTGAAAATGGCACGCTTTGTAGATATCTTTACTGCAGTGTATCACTTAATCAGCATCTTTCTGTAATTCGAAAAGTGCGACATACGATATGTTACCTTAGATCAAAATTGGAACTGCTCGGTTTGCTTCTGTCAAAGACATTTCACATTCTTTTAACTGTGTTACTACGATTGACAACGTTACACAGAGAAGAGAGTTCGATCTCAGGCCACGAACGACAATTCGATTTTGCACCAAAATAAAAAAAAAAAAACACTTTAAAGAAACTAAACATTGTTGTTGTTGTGGTCTTCAGTCCTGAAACTGGTTAGATGCAGCTCTCCATGCTACCCTATCCTGTGCAAGCTTCTTCATCTCCCAGTACTTACTGCAACCTACATCCTTCTGAATCTGCTTTGTGTATTCACCTCTTGGTCTCCCTCTACGATTTTTACCCTCCACGCTGCCCTCCAATGCTAAATTTGTGATCCCTTGATGCCTCAGAACATGTCCTACCAACCGGTCCCTTCTTTTTGTCAATTTGTGCCACAAAGTCCTCTTCTACCCAATTCTATTCAATACTTCATTTTTAGTTATGTGATCTACCCATCTAATCTTCAGCATTGTTCTGTAGCACCACATTTCGAAAGCTTCAATTGTCTTCTTGTCCAAACTATTTATCGTCCATGTTTCAGTTCCATATATGGCTACACTCCACACAAATACTTTCAGAACTAAACATTATCTGTACTATTTTTCTATAACAGCACAAAACAAGAGTGACTCACTTATTGACACTGCTGATCTACGTTATGGGTTAAAGTTCACTTGTTGGGGACTGACATAGGATATTCCAGAGTGGAAACTACATGAAACTTCGAAGACATAACAAACAGAGCAGTGGTTTTAAAATATTATTTTATTACATTCGCATAGATAAGAAGCGAGGGCTGCGCTGGTTTTAACTGCCCACTTTCAACCACATTTCAAAGTCAGCTAAACTTTACAGTGACAAGTAATAACTTTATTTTAAGTATAAAACGTTTGTCACCTTCTGTTGATAATGCTAACTCCTCCTGTTGTACAATGGAAAATGTATGCAACAGTCGATTCATCAACATTATTTCACATTACTTTGTGTAGGTGGAACTGAGGCTTACTATGCTTTCAGTTAACTTTCAACGAGTTATTAAAGTCAGTCAAACGTTATACGACCCCATGTTATGCTATTAACTTTATCTCGGAGTACAAAAAATTTGTTAGGAGAATTTCATGCGTCTGTAAAAACTTCCACAGCAATAATTTAGAGAAGCGTCTTGCCGAGAACCCCAGAAAATTCTGCTCCTGCGTAATATCACCAAATGTGTCGAAGGTTTCTGTCCAGTCGCTCGACGTCAACTCTAGTGTGGTATTAGAAGTTAATAAAAGGAAAGATGAAGTCTTAAGTAGGCGTTTAAAAAAGCATTCAGGCAGGAGGATCATATAGACAGACCATCGTTTGGCCGTCGCACAGATTTCCGTATCGAGGGCATAGAAATAGCTATCCGTGGCGTTGAGATCTGAAAGAGTTGAAAACAAATAATTCACCACTTCTGGGCGAAATGCCAGTACGGTTTTACAGAGATTACGCTGCAGAATTGGCCCCTTATTTGGCTCACATTTATCGGAAATCTCTTGCCCAGCACCAAGTCCCAACTGACTGGAAAACAGCGAAGAGGATTCCTGTATGTAAGAAAGGTAAAAGGACGGACCTGCAAAATTACAGGCCCATATCCTTGGTATGCCGTAGAATTCTTGAGGATTTTCTTACTCGAATACAATAAGCGTTTGGATTTAGATTCAAAAATGGTTCAAATGGCTCTGAGCACTATGGGACGTAGCATCTGAGGTCATCAGTCCCCCTAGAACTTAGAACTACTTAAACCTAACAAACCTAAGGACAACACACACATCCATGCCCGAGGCAGGATTCGGACCTGCGACCGTAGCGGTCGCGCGGTTACAGAGTGTAGCGCCTAGAACCGCTCGGCCACATCGGCCGGCTTTGGATTTCGAAAGCATTGCTTGTGCGAGACAGATTTACCTGTTCTCAGACGAAACCCTGCGAACAATGGATGAAGGGCAATAGGTTGATTACATATTCGTAGATTTCTGGAAAGGATTTGACCGGTGCCCCGTTGTAAACTGTTAACAGAGGTCCGAGCATATGGAATAGGCCCTCACATATGTTAACCGCTCGAACACTCCTTAAGTAACAGAATCCAGTAGTTGTCGTCGACGGGGAGTGTTCATCAGAGACAACGGCGTCGACACCAGTGCCCCAGGTAAGTGTAATTGTTCTCTATAGACGTGAACGATGTGATGGATACGGTAAGCAGTAATCTGCAACTGCTTGGTCATCGCACTGAAGAATGTGATAAAATGTCGTCGTAGTGTGACTGTAGTAGGATACAGGACGACTTAGACAGAAAGTCTGTTTGGTGTGATGAAAGGCTGCTTGCTCTAAATTTAGAAGAATGTAATTTAATGCTGATAAGGAGAAAAAACAATCCTGTGATGTTCGAATATAGTATTAGTGGCGTGCTGCTTCACACAGTCACGTCGATTAAATATCTAGGCGTAACGTTGCAAAGGAATATGAAAAGCAACGAGCACTTAATGATGGTAGCAGGGAAGGCGAATCGTCGACTTTGGATTATTGCGATAATCTTATGGAAGTGTAGCTCATATACAAAGGAGATCGCGTATAGAAAAGTTCTGCGATCCATTTTTGAGCACTGCTCGAGTGTTTGAGATCACCGCAAAGTTTGTGTAAAAGAAATACATCCTATCAGTTCAGAAACGCGCTGTTAAATTTGTTACTGGTTGGTTCAATCAACTCGCGAGTCTCACGCATGTGCCTCGTGAACTCAAATCGGATTCCATGGAGGGAAGTCTACGTTCATTTCGTGAAACACTGTTGTCAAAGTTCAGAATGTAGGCATTTACAGCTGACAGCTAAACGATTCTACTGCCACCAGTTACGTTTTGCGTAAGGACCGGAAAGACAAGAGAAATTAGGCCTCATACGGAGGCATGTAGGCAGTAGTTTTTCCCTCGCTCCATTCGCAAGCGGAACAGGTAAAGAAACGAGTAGCAGTGGTACTTGGGAACTTCCGCCATGCGCCTTATGATGACTTGCAAAGTAGGTATGTATATGCAGACGCATATTTATCATCTACAGTTGATAATGCTAAGCTATGCTATTATACGGCCGCAACTACATGACACTTTGATGAAATAACATTATGTACAGTAGTTTTAACATCTAAATTTAATACACATTTGTATGGATAAGATACTTTTAGCTAACAAATTTCAACTACTTTTTAAAACCAACCAAACCTTGTAGTGAACCACTGCCAGGGTATGAGCTTTACCTTGCAGTTAAAACGGTTGGCCATTTCCTGCTGACATTGCTGAATTATGCTGTCTGAGACCCAGAACAAAGATCGGGATTAACTTTAGGAAAATACGTGGAAGGGTGACCCAACTTGATGCGTTATTATGATTCCCAAACAAATTTTCTTATTTAATAACAATTCTATGACAAGCCAACTAACAGTTACCAAGATTCTTGCCAAATACATACAGATAGTCAAGGTTTTTAAATTAAAATCACGATGCATAAGGACATTTGCATTATACATAAAATTATAAAGGGTACTCTAAGAACATCTCAACTGTGCAATACAATGGTGGCCCGGTCACAAGCAGTTGATTAAATTAACATGCAGCGGCACTCTGCCCCCGCGACTAGCATCACAGCTGTGGGCTAGTCCCACAACAGGACTTGAATGTAAGTTCAACAGACTTTAAACAAAAGGTACTGAAATGCATACATCTCCACTGGTTATTCCGGTCTTATGTAGGCAAGTTACGGTAAAAACAGAAGTAAACAGCTGTACTTCACCGATTGGCCACATGCGTGTTACGCATAAATCAAGTTAATTAGTTAAATAAAGTACCAGGCCCCATAGACACTGTTAAAATGATAATGATAAATAAACCCTCTTTTCAAGCAATCAAGAAACTCAGTGATCAGTTTACCCAAAGTCTTTCATCACACGCCCACAATGACCTTACAATAATAGAAACAGTGAGTAAACTACTTCCTAACCTGGCGACACCCCAACTGCAGCACGATATCAAAATAATGACAGTAAACTACTCAGCTTGAGTCTGAAGCGGGAGATCCACAGAAGAGCGTCTGACCCGCCAAAACCTAGGCCTTGTGTAATGACGAGAAAGCCGCCGAAGATGAAGAAAAATGCGTCCATGCCTCCGGACCAACAGGACAGCAATGCGACATCCGCTGCCGATACAAAGCTCTGAATATATACCAAACAACGAACAACAAACAAGTTTGACAGAAATTAACATACACAGCAATACTTTAACGGCAAATTAAAATTTTCAAGGAAACCATTAAAACTTCAGTATGGGAATGCGCCGGTCATAGCATTCCAAGTGCACCTTCCTAGAAATGACAAGAAACAATGTAGAAAGTCATCATAAAAAAATATTACGTAATAATTCAAAGAAGATCAAATAAGTCAAAGTATACCTCTCCTTGACAGCTAAACTCATGGTAGCAACGATCAACGCAGCAGGAAAACGCCTGCCGCAACGCTCAACGGTTTCAGCTTAGGGACTAATTGACACCGAAATTTGGATACCCACAAAATGGTAGACTGTAGGTTAAAATGTACAACTATAACCCGAAAGGCTCCTCAGCTCAGTAAGAGTGTGCAAATACGAATGCGCACACACTCACATGACACACAAGTGCATACCTTTAGGCTGAGTGCCAAATAAGATCTACAACAAACAGAAGTTACAATCAGTAGTATCAAATACTCAATGATAAACTATGGTTTCAAGTAACAGATTAAAATGTCAAAGTACTAGCTTGTCGCTTACAGAAATCTCCAGAGTGACACACTGTCCCAAAAGAGGTCACTGAAAGGCATTATGGAACTGGATTTCTGGCCAGCTCACGCCGGGGCAGAATGAACAGTCTTGAAGTACAGTACTTAATGAACAGTCTTCGTACACAATTTCAAATAAATGCCAAAGAGTTCAATAACTTTAGGACTCTAGGTAGGCGTCGGATAACACTGCCCTCCTGCTTGTAGCTGCTAACAAGTTGTCTTATACATCTCGGCGTATTTAGCACACGGTGACTGACTGACGCTCTTCGTAATCAGGTTGCACACGACGAGCGCCTCTCCTCGCCAGCTAGCTCATGGTAGCAACCGTTAACGCAGAAGGAAAACGTTGGCCGCAACGGTCAACTGTTTCAAGTCGCTGCAATCGCCACGATACCGAGCACTCAAGCACACCCGTCCTATTCCGTGTCCCACACACCACTCACTACCACTCATCCCCAGACGGAACACATCACCAAGCAAAGATGTTACGACGAGGGCCAGAATCGATGGAACAAATGGAGCCAGTAGGATCGCGCGCGCCCTCACAGAAGCCGCCACGGCTCAGTGTCGCATAGTGCAAGCCGGCATCAATACACTTAGACACTCTCCCATAGAGTCCGATATACCACCCATTCTGTAAGTAAAAATCTTGTAATTGTGACATAAAGCCATGCAGGAAGAATGCGACATGTTTATTCTACAATTGGAGCTCTTCCACATGAAACTGTCTATTCCTGCTCCATTTCGTTGTTCACAACACATTGCTGTTTTCTTAGCATTCTTGTAAACAGAAATCATCGTCTGATCTATAGTAATGAGACATCTCTATTTTGTTAAAAATTCCAATAAAAGTTTGCGTTAGATACAGATCCATCAAGACGAAGTTGTTGCAGTATCCCCAGGCAGTTCATCAGAAGAACTTACCACTTACATACGACCTGATGTATGTGCAGCCCTCAACACTGTAATAATAAAACTAAGACACATGTCAGTTTGAATATGTCAGCAAGTCTCAAATTGTAGGAGACGTTGCTGACTAAGGATATACACAAATCTCAGCAAAATCCCTCTGACGCCATATACATGCAGTGAGAAGAGAGCTGGAGGACAGGAGGGAGCCTGCAATTAACATAAACCACAAAATTTTGGCGGAATTTTAAAAAATGGGAAAGTTTCCCTGAGTTGTGTAAATGCAGTCAGAGTTATTTTCGCAATTGTTCAACAATTCCTCCTAAACCCCCAGATCGATTTAAACCAAATTTGGTACATTTACTATATAGTGTATGCAAAGCAATACTGTGAGGGTAAGAATCACCCACATCCCATATGTCCAGGAGTGGGGGTGAAAAAGTGTTAGTAATATCTGACATCAAAATGACGGCATGTTGTGCTGGTAGTATCAGAATGTGTTCCACTGGACATGTGTGTGGACGGAGCTGAGCAGAGAGAGGGGGATGCGGAACTGGATAGTGAGAGTAGGAAGATGAAATGGACACAAGAAGGGGAGAGAAGGAGATGGACAGATACAGGTAGAAGTAGGAGATGGACATAGATAGGTGGAAGGAGATGGACAGAGAGAGGGGGGATATTGACACAGTGAAGGAAATCTATGGACAGAGAGGTGGAGGATATGTGAACAGAGAGGGGAGAAGGAGAGTGAGGGGGAGGAGGGGGTGCACAGACAGAGAGAGAAAGGAGGGGATGAACAGAGAGGGAAAGAGGAGCCGATAGACAGTGGCTGATGACATGTACAGAGAGAGGGGGTAGAAGCAGAAGAGGAAGAGTGAGAGGAGGATACAGGTATACAGAGGATGGGGAGGGAGAGCTAAGGTGCAGAAAGGAAGAGGGGGATGAGGAGATGGACATAGAGAGGGGGAGGATGTGAAAAGGGTGAAGAGGTAGTGGAGAGAGCTAAGAGATACGGACACAGAGACAAAAAGGGGGAGCAGGAGGTGGGTAGGAAGTGTGGGTGGAGGAGGTAGACAGGGAGAGCAGGAGGAAGAAGGGGATAGACAGAGTGGGCGAAGGTTGTATGGACTGAGACTTGGGCGAGGAGGACATGAACAGAGAAGGAGGTGTAGGAGATGTGCAGAGAAAGGGGAAAGGTAGATAGAGAGAGGGGAGATAGGCAGAAAGGGAGGAGGAGGAGGTGGATGGGTTTGGTGGGGATGAGGAGATGGACAGATATTGAGAAGATAGGAGGAGATGGGCTGAGTGGGGAGCAAGAGAAGGAAAGACAGTGAGGGGAAGGATTGTCCAGACAGAAAGAGGGGGCAAGACAGAGTGGGTGGACAAGGAGATGAACAGAGAGGAGGGAGAAGGTGACAGAGAGAGGGGCGAGGGGATGAGCAGAGGGAGATGGAGATGGACAGAGAGCAAGGTGGGATGGATAGAGAGAGCGTGAAGGTGAGATATAGAGAGTGGGAGGAGGAGATGGGCCAATGGTGGTGGGAGATTATGTGTGAAAATTAGGGGTGGAGGAAGAGATGTTCAGAGAAAAGGGGGTGGGGTGGACAGAATGAGGAATGAGGAAATGACGAGGGAGAGATGTAGACAGCAGGAGGAAGATGGGGAGGGGTAGTGGACAGTTTGGGAAAGGAAGAGTGGGGAGAAGGAGACAGACATAGTCAGGACAAGGATATGGAAAGAGATGTGGGAGGTGGAGATGAACAAAGAGGTGCAAGATATGTATGGGGAAAGGCAGGAGGAGGAGATGGACAGAGATACAAGGAGGAAGAGATGTGTGCAATATATGTGTTGTGTGCCTCTGCAGGTGAAGCCGTGGGTTAAAGGTTAGTCAATAACTAATCCTAGCAATATATGTTCTGAAAATACTTGTACAAGAAAGAATTGGCAGGAATGGTCTCATAGAACTTGTCAAGTAACAAAATAAATAAAACGCTGAGAAATTACGAAGAGACAGAACAATGTTTTTGTCAGTGTCATGGATGGAAGTAGCAATACTGGAACACCATCGTTGTACACAGGTTTCAAGTTTCTGTAAAACTACAATACTCGTTGAGTTGCAGTTAAAATTGGGGCTTGTATCTTAGAAATTTTAAACATACATCAAATATTTTAGTAAAAATAATCAGTCGAGATCGCTAACGATGATTCATTTAATTACTGATGACCAAACAGCTGACGACTGATTCCTCCCAGCATATTTCGGAGGTCTGTTCGTAGTCTATGGGGTCAGCAATAGTGTCACCCTTTGGTCTGAAGACGATTTACTAAGACTGTAACCAGAAATGAAATAAAACTCCACTTGCTATTATCTTGCTATTATCTTCATTAAAATTCTTGCTATTATCTTCATTAAAATTCTTGCTATTATCTTCATTAAAATAAGATACAGATCGCTGTTGTTCTTAACATGCTTTAAACATTTTTCAATAAAACGGACAAAATTTGAGCAAAGTGTGTCATATAGGAAAGCTGCGAACGATTCCTAAAAACTAAATGACACGAACTTTCTTTCAGCTTTTATTTACTGAAACAGTACACTGAGTTAGATGACGTTCCCTATAAAAGAGATTTTAAATTGTGTTACGTCCTCTTTAAATATCCATAGACAGTTTCAGTTTCACGGAAATCTGTTTAAGTGAAGTTACAATAATTACAGCGAAAGATAACATTAAGTACTGTGTGGAATTGATTAGGTGCACGCCTCTCTCAGTAGCTTCCCAAGGAATGTATCTCACATCAAGGGAAACGGCTAAGCGCTGATTTAACTATTCCTCGTCCTCCATCGCGGGTGTGACTGTGTCAAGTGATATGGATTCTACAGGACGAAAATTTCAAACCTCTCTGTAGTTCATCCTATGTCGAAGGGGTACAAAATTATTACATTACGCACCTAAAGTCGCACGAAATTATTCAGTAAGAATCCGAAGAATTTGTATACTTCTTTGTTATAGAACTGATCTTTATTTAATAGTTTTCAGTGAGTATTTTACCTCCGGCCTTGTCACTGAATTGGTGTTCTGTCGCTCAACAACCGACGCTGCCCGACTACAACTGCTACTTAGAAAATGTATATTTCTCCATTTCTTGGATTTTGAACTACCATTTTCTTTTCTTTGTATATCCACTAACTCCCGTGACGACCTTAAGGCGAGCTTTTCCATTCTTATGCTAATAACTCACTTTTCTACTGAGTTGGTTATACGAGGGACATTTACTAAGTAGTGCGATGCATATTTTTCTGAAAGCAGTTTGGTTTTATTCACAATTTCAATACACCATTTTATTGCCCACGCTTTTGGCTACAGAACCCTATTTTTCAACATGATCTTCCTTTACTGCGACAGCCTTACGCCACCTTACTCGGAGAGCCTGCATGACCGCATGGTATCACTCTACCAGTCGACGTCAGAGCCAATGTCTTGCTGCTACAGTAACCTCCCCATCATTCAAGCACTCCTTCCCACGGAGTGCATCCTTCATTTGGCCAAACAGATGGAAGTTGGAGGTTACGAGATCCGGGCTGTAGGAGGGATGAGGAAGAACAGTCAAGCAAATTTTTGTGAGGGGCTCTCGAGTGCGCAGTTTCTTCATTTTCCTGGGGGTATAAGAGTACACTTCAGAGCTGATCATTGTGCCATGGACACCAAACAGGAAAACACCCTTTAAAAACCTACTGAGATATACAAACAAGAAAAACGCTACCTATATCTACATCTACATCTATATGGATACTCTGCAAATCACATTTAAGTGCCTGGCAGAGGGTTCATCGAACCACCTTCACAATACTCTACTATCCCAATCTCGTATATCGCGCGGAAAGAATGAACACCTATTTCTTTCCGTACGAGCTCTGACTTCCCTTATTTTATCTTGGTGATTGTTCCCCCTTATGTAAGTCGGTGACAACAAAATTTTTTTTTTCGCATTAGGAGGAGAAAGTTGGCGATTGAAATTTCGTGAGAAGATTCCATCGCAACGAAAAACGCCTTTCTTTTAATGATGTCCATCCCAAATCCTGTATCATTTCTGTGACACTGTCTCCAATATTTCGCGATAATACACTCCTGGAAATTGAAATAAGAACACCGTGAATTCATTGTCCCAGGAAGGGGAAACTTTATTGACACATTCCTGGGGTCAGATACATCACATGATCACACTGACAGAACCACAGGCACATAGACACAGGCAACAGAGCATGCACAATGTCGGCACTAGTACAGTGTATATCCACCTTTCGCAGCAATGCAGGCTGCTATTCTCCCATGGAAACGATCGTAGAGATGCTGGATGTAGTCCTGTGGAACGGCTTGCCATGCCATTTCCACCTGGCGCCTCAGTTGGACCAGCGTTCGTGCTGGACGTGCAGACCTCGTGAGACGACACTTCATCCAGTCCCAAACATGCTCAATGGGGGACAGATCCGGAGATCTTGCTGGCCAGGGTAGTTGACTTACACCTTCTAGAGCACGTTGGGTGGCACGGGATACATGCGGACGTGCATTGTCCTGTTGGAACAGCAAGTTCCCTTGCCGGTCTAGGAATGGTAGAACGATGGGTTCGATGACGGTTTGGATGTACCGTGCACTATTCAGTGTCCCCTTCGACGATCACCAGTGGTGTACGGCCAGTGTAGGAGATCGCTCCCCACACCATGATGCCGGGTGTTGGCCCTGTGTGCCTCGGTCGTATGCAGTCCTGATTGTGGCGCTCACCTGCACGACGCCAAACACGCATACGACCATCATTGGCACCGAGGCAGAAGCGACTCTCATCGCTGAAGACGACACGTCTCCATTCGTCCCTCCATTCACGCCTGTCGCGACACCACTGGAGGCGGGCTGCGCGATGTTGGGGCGTGAGAGGAAGACGGCCTAACGGTGTGCGGGACCGTAGCCCAGCTTCATGGAGACGGTTGCGAATGGTCCTCGCCGATACCCCAGGAGCAACAGTGTCCCTAATTTGCTGGGAAGTGGCGGTGCGGTCCCCTACGGCACTGCGTAGGATCCTACGGTCTTGGCGTGCATCCGTGCGTCGCTGCGGTCCGGTCCCAGGTCGACGGGCACGTGCACCTTCCGCCGACCACTGGCGACAACATCGATGTACTGTGGAGACCTCACGCCCCACGTGTTGAGCAATTCGGCGGTACGTCCACCCGGCCTCCCGCATGCCCACTATACGCCCTCGCTCAAAGTCCGTCAACTGCACATACGGTTCACGTCCACGCTGTCGCGGCATGCTACCAGTGTTAAAGACTGCGATGGAGCTCCGTATGCCATGGCAAACTGGCTGACACTGACGGCGGCGGTGCACAAATGCTGCGCAGCTAGCGCCATTCGACGGCCAACACCGCGGTTCCTGGTGTGTCCGCTGTGCCGTGCGTGTGATCATTGCTTGTACAGCCCTCTCGCAGTGTCCGGAGCAAGTATGGTGGGTCTGACACACCGGTGTCAATGTGTTCTTTTTTCCATTTCCAGGAGTGTATAAAAGGTGCTGCCTTTCTTTGAACTTTTTCGACGTACTCCGTCAGTCCTATCTGGTAAGGATCCCATACTGCTCAGCAGTATTCTAAAAGACCACCGAGAAGCGTAGTGTAGGCAGTCTCCTTAGTATATCTGTTACATTTTCTAAGTGTCCTGCCACTAAAACGAAGTCTTTGGTTAGCCTTCCCCACAACATTTTCTATGTGTTCCTTCCAATTTAAATTGTTCGTAGGTATTTAGTTGAATTTACGGCTTTTAGATTTGACTGATTTATCGTGTAACCGAAGTTTAACGCGTTCCTTTTAGCACTCATGTGGATGACCCCACACTTTTCGTTATTTAAGGTCAACTGCCACTTTTCGCGCCATCCCGATATTTCTTCGAAATCGTTTTGCAGTTTGTTTTGATCCTTTGATGACTTTATTAGTCGATGAACGACAGGGTCATCTGCAAACAACCGAAGACGGGTGCCCAGATTGTCTCCCAAATCGTTTATATAGATAAGGAACAGCAAAGGGCCTATAACACTACCTTGGGGAACGCCAGAAATCACTTCTGTTTTACTCGATGACTTTCCGTCAATTACAACGAACTGTGACCTCTCAGACAGGAAAACACATATCCGGTCACATAACTGAGACGATATTCCATAAGCACGCAATTTCACTACGAGCCGCTTGTGTGGTACAGTTTTCAAAGCCTTCTGGAAATCCAGAAATACGGAATCGATCTGAAGTCCCTTGTCAATAGCACTCAGCACTTCATGTGAATAAAGAGCTAGTTGTGTTTCATAAGAACGTTGTTTTCTAAACCCATGTTGACTGTGTGTCAATAGACAGTTTTCTTCGAGGTAATTCATTATGTTCGAACACAATACATGTTCTAAAATCCTGCTGCATATCGACGTCAACGATATGGGCCTGTAATTTAGTGGACTACTACTACTACCTTTCTTGAATATTGGTGTGACCTGTGCAACTTTCCAGTCTTTGGGTACGGATCTTTCATCTAGCGAACGGCTGTATATGATGGAGCTAATGCTTCAACATACTCCGAAAGGAACCTAATTGGTATACACTCTGGACCAGAAGACTTGCTTTTATTAAGAATTTACGTTGCTTCACTACTCCGAGGATATTTACTTCTACGTTACTCATGTTGGCAGCTGTTCTCGATTCGAATTCTGGAATATTTACTTCGTCTTCTTTTGTGAAGGCATTTCGGAAGGCTGTGTTTAGGAACTCTGCTTTGGCAGCACTGTCTTCGATAGTATCTCCATTGCTATCGTGCAGAGAAGGCATTGATTGTTTCTTGCCGCTAACATACTTCACATACGACGAGAATCTCTTTGGATTTTCTGCCAGGTTTCAAGACAAAGTTTCATTGTGAAAACTGTTACAGACATCTCGCATTGAAGTCCGCGCTACATTTCGAGCTTCTGTAAAAGATCGCCAATCTTGGGGATTATGCGTCTGTTTAAATTTGGCATGTTTGTTTCGTTGTTTCTGCAACAGTTTTGTAACCAGTTTTGTGTACCAAGGTGGATCAGCTCCGTAGTTTGTTAATTTATTTGGTATAAATCTCTCAATTGCTGCGAATACTATTTCTTTGAATTTAAGCCACATCTGGTCTACATTTATATTATTAATTTGGAATGAGTGGAGATTATCTCTCAGGAAGGCGTCAAGTGAACTTTTATCTGCTTTTTTGAATAGGTATATTTTTCGCTTATTTTTCGAGGATTTGGGGATTACAATATTCAGTCTTGCTACGACAGCCCTGTCTTCACTAATCCCTGAATCGGTTTTGATGCTCGTTATTAACTCAGGATTATTTGTTGCTAAGAGGTCAAGTGTTTTTTCACAACAGTTTACTATTCGCGTGGGCTCATGAAATAACTGCTCGAAATAATTTTCAGAGAATGCCTTTAGCACAATTTCGGATGATATTTTATGAGTACCCCCAGAATTAAACATGTATTTTCGCCAACATATCGAGGGTAAATTAAAGTCACCACCAAGTATTATCGTATGAGTCGGGTACGTGTTTGAAATCGAAGTTTTCTTTGAACCTTTCAGCAACTGTATAATCTGAATTGGGAGGTCGGTAAAAGGATCCAATTATTATTTTGTTCCGGTTGCCAACAATCACCTCTGCCCACAGTAATTCACAGGAAGTATCTACTTCAATTTCGCGACAAATTAAACTACTTCTGACAGCAACAAACACGCCTCCGCCAACCGCGTTTAGCCTATCCTTTCGGAACACCGTTAGTTTCTTTGCAAAAATTTCGGCTGAGCTTATATCCAGCTTTAGCCAGCTTTCAGTGCCTATAACGATTTGAGCATCAGTGCTTTCTATTAGCGCTTGGATCTCTGGTACTTTCCCAACACAGCTACGACAATTTACAACTGTTATACCAATTGTTCCTTTTTCTACGTTCTTCCTGTGTTCAGCCTGCACCCTTTGTGACTGAAGCCCTTCTTGTGTTTTCCCGATACCCTCTAACCTAAAAAAACCGCCCACTCCATGCCACACAGCACCTACTACCCGTGTAGCCGCCTCATGCGTACTGTGGACATCTGACATATTCAGCGGAACTCGAAACCCAACCACCTTTTGACGCAAGTCGAGGAATCTGCAGCCTACACGGTCGCACAATCGTCTGAGCCTCTTATTCAGACCCTTCACTCGGCTCTGTACCAGACGTCCGCAATCGGTCCTGTCGACTATGCTGCAAATGGACAGCTCTGCTTTCATCTTGCAGGCAAGACTGGCAGCCTTTACCACTTCTGCTAGCCGCTGGAAACGAGAGAGAATCTCTTCTGATCCAAAGTGACACACATCATTGGTACCGACGTGAGCCACCACCTGCAGTTGGCTGCACCCTGTGCTCTTCATGGCATCGAGGAGGACCCTTTCCACATCTGGAAGACTCCACCCGGTATGCACACGGAGTGCACATTGGATTTCTTACCCTTCTTGTCAGCCAAGTCCCTAAGAGGCCCCATAACGCCCCTAACGTTGGAACTCCCAACTACCAATGATCCCACCCTCAGCGATTGCCCGGATCTTGAAGGCTGAGTGGTTTCCTCTGAAACAAGACAGGCGACAGCATCTGGCTGAGCGACAGTGTCAGCCACAGACAGTACCTGGAACCTGTCTGTCAGACAAACCGGGGAGGCCTTATGTGCGACCGCCTGGGAAGTCTTTCGCCACCTTCTTCGCCCCGGGGCGACCTCCCACTCGACCACAGGTGAGGGGTCAGCCCCAGCGCGAGCAGTAACTGGGTTGGCCACCGGTGAGGACCGATCGGAGGACTCTGACGTGTTGGACGTCCGTTGGATCCCCTCGGCCGGCCCACAACAGTGGTGCCCATCCACTGCAGCCTCAAGCTGTGTAACTGAAGCCAGCCTGAAGCTGAGAGCGAAGTGTCATCAAGTCGACTCGCATCCGCACACAATAATCGCTGGCCCTGTACATACTAAACACCGTGGAAAACTAAACTACGCAGATAAACGGACTATCGGCAAGTGCTGCGCAACTCTATTGTAGAACCTGACGAAAATGCACGAACCATGTCTAGTGATACGTAGATATTCAAAAACCTAACTACCGAAGCACTCAGGTGAAACTAAATAATTTGACCGTGATTTGGAACTTGCAATATGTCACAAAATCGGTTTACTTTCCGACGCAAACGAAAAACGCGACAACTGAGGCTATTAGATATTAAATTTACACGCAGAAACTCAAGAAACTAAACTATTAAAGCACACAGATGATATAATAAAATTAGCTCCTGGTTAGGAACTCGTAAATGACAATTGCGGTTACTTGCCTGTTGCTGCGCCTGTTTCGGTCGGCTACTGCTGCCTGACTATAGATGGCCCCTTCCAGTAACAAAGTGTGCAGTCGCACCAGTAGTGATAATCAAGGCGGAAAATGATAAACCCATCCAGAATAATGATTCAAAGGTTTCAGACCACTGACATCAAACATTAGCTACAAAGTAATGAAATGCTTATTACCGCCAAGTATCAGAATGCAAAACACAAAAAAGTAATGAAAAGTACAGTGGGTGAAGATAAACTCTGCACGTAACAAACATCACAAATAATATTTGACAAAATGTGTGATAGGAATGGGAATGAATCCCCTTACTTCCCATTGATAGAATTGCTATTTACGGTCTGATTGTGCTGGCCGGGTTGACTGAGCGGTTCTAGGCGCTACAGTCTGGAACCGCGCGACCGCTACAGTCGCAGGTTCGCCTCGGGCATGGATGTGTGTAATGTCCTTTGGTTAGTTAGGTTTAAGTAGTTCTAAGTTCTAGGGGACTGATGACCTCAGATGTTAAGTCCCATAGTGCTCAGAGCTATTTGAACCATACACTCCCTCCACCATCTTTGCAACAGAGATTCAGACAATCGGAGCTCTTCCAGCAAAAACGAGGCAGCTCTATGATTACTTTTGACCTCATCAACCACTTCGCCAATGAAATTGAGTTTCACCATTTTCAGTGGGAAACTCATCTTGCTGGTATGAATGTGTGATGTCACTCACATAATTTTTTTCCCAGGACAACGTCCTGCATTGGCTCACAGAAAAAGAAACTGAGAGATGCGGCGCAAGTCTGGTATGTGAGAGACAAGTTTGTTGTGTGGCCTTCCCGGCGGCACGACTGATTCTTCGAAAAGCCACCTTCACTCTGCCTTTTGTGGCTTACGACCAGCCTCGACTCAAAGGAGACAGGAATTATTGCCTACCATAAAACTAACTCACGCAGATATGCTGGCTATGTTCACATACCAAAGTCAGCCTCTTACTAAAATTCATTCTTATTTCCCGTGTATGAGGACATAATAGTTGATAAATAATTGCTTAAAAATAGCTGAAAATAAAGTATGAGAAGTGAAATGGAGGCTGTCGGAAAGAACAACTGCGTTTCCGATGCACAGGCAACTTGCACAAATGGTCTTTCGTCGCTTTTTGTGGACGTCTGTTGGGCGGCGAGGAAGCCGGCAGGTACCGCGCCTTTGTGGAGGAGTGTGTCAGCACTACCAGCACAGACGTCCAGTTGTGCGACGTGGTGTTTGGTTGTGATTTGTCGATAACCTTGAATGGGAGTGTTCCAAAATTGCAGGAGCCATCGCCGTGTATGGCCGGCCGGGAAACGGGAGATCACACAGGTTTGCGATACCTTGTTGTGATGATTCAGACGCCTCACCCAACGTTTCGTGCGACGTGTTTTTGTTCACTGCCAGGTGTCCGTAGACATTCTGCAAGCGCCTATGAATATCTGCGACTTTCTTATTTTCCGCCATAAGAAAATCAGTGCTTTGAATGCACCTCCATTACAGATGTCATTTTGAAGGTCGATACCTATCGGAAATTCAGAAATTAGCCTATAGGCGCTGAAGCGGGAATATTCCACGATGTCCCACGATACATTCTGCATTTTCTCTACCGAAACTGACGGAGAAAAAAATGTGTTGCATTACTTACTGAACACCCCTGATAGTATATCACTAGCTTCTCAGTAGCAGCAGCTCGGTCTAGCTGCGAATCTTTACATAACTCATCTTGAGACTGTTTCGTTTCCTTGTACTTCTTTGTCATAAAAAATCTCTTATTTTCATTTTTTAATGAAGCTTCATGTTTCTAAAGAATATACTACCAATATCGGACGGCCTACTCGTATAGAAGCTAACAGCATGCTAGCTTGCGAGAAACGACGGTGAACCGACACGAATCGAATCTGCGCAGTGGATTGACGAGTATGGCCTAGCACCAGCTAGCCTCAGTATGCTTCTTAGGCGGTTTCCCACTCTTGTTTGGAGAAATGCCGTGATGGTTGCCATTTGCCGTCTCAGTCAATGCGACAAACAAGCAGTTAAAAAAAAAATCAAATGTTCAAATGTGTGTGAAATCTTATGGGACTTAACTGCTAAGGTCATCAGTCCCTAAGCTTACACACTACTGAACCTAAATTATCCTAAGGACAAACACACACACCCATGCGCAAGGGAGGACTCGAACCTCCGCCGGGATCAGCCGCAAACAAGCAGTTAAAAAACGATCACACACACACACAACGGAGTTTATATAATTCACAGAGAAGTGGTGCACTCGACTTCTCACTCTTAGGTAACTGTCGACTGTGGCGTCAGGAGAGACATCCAGCAGTATAGCTCAAAAAAAAAAAAAAATTGACTGAAATTGCTTACAGCGGAAATTGGCCTACACGGCGTAAATTTCAACGGAAGGAAGATAAAGACTAGTAGTAAAATTAGACGCATGAATTGTTCCTAGTAGTTATTTTATGGTGTTGGAAACGGATTTAATTTTCCCGCTGTGACCAGTTCCGTGTGCTGTGCCTTCACAGTTCGTGCTCCTGGGATCGCGGTAATGGCGGTGCTCGCCGTACTACAGTTCGTCGCAACAGCCGCAGGTGCGACAGCGAACCTGCAGAGCTTAGAAGTGCACCCGACGTGTGTGCGCCAGATCACAACCAGCCTCGAGATGTCTGCCGTCGGCCTCGTGATATCGCTGATGCCTTACGTCATATTTACGGTAAGTAGATCAATGATAAACGCTAAACTTTGGTTTTTTATCGCAGACTGCACTGCAGATTTAGGGAGGAGATGACAAAATAGACAGTTATCATTTTCTTCATCTTCTTACAATTGTCGTGAAGTATTCTCTAATGTGACAAACGGTGCAAACCTAAAATCTCTATGTTGAGAAAACATGGATGTTGTGCAAAGAATATAACACATACTGTTTATTCTTACTGCGGAGTAAAGTAAATACAGCGTCGTTGGGCTAATGCAATATTAAAAATGTAATTAATACAGGGTGGGGCAAATAAAAGAGGCCCGGAGAACAGAGTTCCAGGGTAAAAAGGGACACAGAAAAGGAAATACGGTACTAACCTGACTATAACATAAGCTGAAAGTGATCTCCTTTCATACCTTGGTACTTCTGGGCCGTATTCAACAAGTTGCTAAAGACGGATCGAAGCTGGACTGCTAGAATTCTGCAGTCTCATCTGAAATGTTCTGCTGCAGTTCTTGAAGACTATGAAGACTGTTGCGATACACCTTAGACTCGAGGGCTCCCCACGCAAAGTAGCCGCACTCTGACAGATCAGGTGACCTGGTGGCCAACTATGGCCGCCACCAGACTGACCTCTGATAAAACTCTGTCAGGCGTGAAAATAGTGTAAGTGTGCTACTAGGTTCGGCCGGCTGTATGGACAGTTGCTCCATCCTGTCGGAAGTAGCTGTAGGTCTTTTCCTCCTCCATTAATGCTGCCACAAATTGTTTCAAAATGTTGGAAAAGTAACGCACCGAAGTCAACGACTGATGAAGAAGATGGGACCAATAATGCAGCGAGCGCACAATGTACACCAAACCACAACTTTCTGATAATGCAACGATGTTTCGTGGAAGTTACGTGGATTCTCCTCTTCCAATAACGTATGGTTTTGTGAGTCGACATAACCACTCAGGTGAACCCAGGCTTCATCAGGCATAAAGAACAGATCCATGTCCAAGCCATTCATTGTTATCTCAGTGAACAGCCGCTCACAAAACTGGAGGCGTTGAGGAGCATCTTGTAGCCTTAATGCATGAGCAACAGACAGTCGGTAGGGAAGCATGTGAAGTCCACGGGAAGTATTCATAAGCATGATCGGTGTAATATGCCAGACTCCTCCGACTGGCGTCCGATTGATTTGGTACAACTCCGATGAATTTTCTGGTGAACTGCAGCCACATCTTGTGGTGTCTGGTCGAAGTAGAGAGGATATAAAATGTAGACTGGCAATGGCAAGGAAAGCGTTTCTGAAGGAGAGAAATTTATTAACATCGAGTATAGATTTAAGTGTCAGGAAGTCGTTTCTGAAAATATTTGTATGGAGTGTAACCATGTATGGAAGTGACAAGAAGCTTATACAAGAAGAGAAACATTCTAAATGTGGTGCTACAGAACAATGCTGAAGATTAGATGGGTAGATCACATAACTAATGATGAAGTATTGAATAGAATTGAGGAGAAGAGAAATTTGTGGCACAACTTGACTAGAAGAAGGGATCGGTTGGTAGGACATGTTCTGAGGCATCGAGCGATCACCAGTTTAGTGTTGAAGGGCAGCGTGGAGGGTAAAAATCGTAGGGGGAGACCAAGAGATGAATACACTAAGCAGATTCAGAAGGATGTAGGTTGCAGTAGGTACTGGGAGATCAAGAAGCTTGCACAGGATAGAGTAGCATGGAGAGCTGCATCAAACCAGTCTGTGGACTGAAGACCACAACAACAACAACACCAAGAACAAGAACAAGCGAAGGAACAAGTACTGCAGCGTACTGCAGCTTCCGTTGGTGCACTCTGAAATGTTAGAAAAATAAAAAATAACATTTATGCGGCTGCGTTCTCAAAATTTAGTGTATGAGCTAAGTAAGCTTCGTGGTATACATTTAAAATAGTAAGTACCATGTGTATAGCTAAAATATACAAGCTCAGTCTATGAATAAACACACTGGACTCATAATTTGTTTCTTCATAGAGCGAGCATAATACTTACAATTTTAAATGTAAACGACGAAATTTACTTGGCTCATTTTTATGACCTTATAATTTTTATATAATACATTATTACATCCTAGTTGATACGATTAACAAACTGTGTACACAGGTCTGTAGACGCTTAATACGAACCGAAGTTATTTACTTCATTTAAGTGAAATATTGTCATCAGTGACGTGAATAAAACATATAAATATATTCTTGGATCACTGGAAAATCTTACTGCTACAGTGTCGCAACTATTAGTGACATACATTCGATACTCACAAGCTTTTTTATCAGATAAAATGCGAGTACTCGCATCAATAGACGATACGCTACTGTCACAAACAAAATAACTAGGGATGAAAAAGAAATCAGTCGATTCTCTTATTTTTTGAGTTAGCAGTCTTCTGGCTGGTTTTATGCGGCCTGCCAAGAATTCCTCTCCAGCGCAGACTTTTCCATCTCAGAGTAGCACTTGCAATCTACGTCCTCAGTTATTTGTTGGATGCACTTCAATCTCTGTCTTCCCAACAGTTTTTATTCTCTGCAGTGTCATCTAGTACCATGGAGGTTATACCCTAATGTCTTTACAGATGTCCTATCATACTGTCCCTTTTTCTACTCATCGATGATTCTGTAGAGAACATTCTCATTTCTCATCTTATCAAACCATATAATTTTCAATATTCTTCCGTAGCACCACATCTCATATGCTTCGATTTTATTCTGTTCTGGTTTGTCCACTGTCCGTGATTCACTACTATGAAATGCTGTGCTCCAAACATGCATTCTCAGAAATATCGTTCTCAAATTAAGGCCTATGTTTGATACTAGTAGAAATCTTTTGGACAGAAATGCCTTCTTTGCCTTGAGAGTCTGGTTTTTATGTCCTCATTGCTTAGTGCATCATGGGCTATTTTGCTTGTAAGATTGCTGAATACGTTAATTTCATCTACCAATTTTGATGTTGAGCTTCCCGCTGGTCTCTTTTCTGCTGTTTCTCATAATTTTCGTCTTTTTCAACTACACTTTCAATCCACATTCTATATGTATTAAACAATACATTCCATTCAACACATCCATCTCCATTTTCACAGAGATTTGCTATGTGATTAGCAAGTCTTATCATTGATATCCTTTCACTCTGAATTTTAATCTCAACCTAGAACCTTTCATTTATTTCCGTCATTGCTTCTTCGATGTGTAAATTGAACAGTAGAGGCAAAAGACTGCATCCCGGCCATACACACATTTTAATCCGAGATCCTCGTTCTAGGTCATCCAGTCCTATTATTTCTTCTTCGTTCTTTTAAATAGCATATTTTAAACGTATTTCCCTATAGCTTACTGCTATATTCCTCAAAATTTCGAACATATTTCCTCATATTACATAGTCTAACGCTTTTATGAAGTTAAAAAATCCTAACAGTGTGTCTTTATTTTTCTTCAGTCTCGCTTTCATTATTAAACAAACGACAGAACCGCTTCTCTGATACCCTTACTTTCCTAGAGCGAAACTGATCGTCACCTAACATATCCTCAATTTTCTTTTCCGTTCTTATGTATATTATTCTTGTCAGCAGTTTGGTTACATGAGCAGTTAAGTCGATCGTCCGATTATTCTCGCACTTATCGGCCCTTGCTATCTCCAGAATTGTGTGGATGATGTTATTCCGAAAGTACGTTGCTAGTCTCATGTATTCCACTCATCAACTTCAACAGTCACTTACATGACACTTTCCCTAATAATTTTAGGAAATCCGATGGAATGTTATCTATCCCTTTTGCCACATTTGATCTGAAATCTTCCAAATGTCTTTAATTCTAATACTATATGCCCTGTCTCTTCCATATGAGGTAAAAATTCTTCTCCTATCACGTCATCAATTACCCTGCAATGGGCCTGCAATTTTCTCTTCCCACCTATCCGCTTTATCCTCTGGGTTTAGCAGTGGAATTCGCAAGTCACTCTTGACGTTGGTACCCTTGATTTCCATTGCATCGAAGGTTGTTTTGACTTATACATATGCCGATTCAGTTCTTCCGAAGATCGTTACGTTTTCGATATCTTTTCATGTACTCGTGGTATCCCCGCACTTCCGATTTATTCCATTCTTTAGTGATTTGTACTCCTGCCTTTCCCTCAGCGTTTTTGTACTTCCTTCTTTCGTCGATCAATTGAAGTATTTCCTCGGATACTCAAGGTTTCTTCACAGTTACCTACTTGTACCTATGTTTGTGTGTCCAGCATCTGTGATTCGTCTTCTTAGAGATGTTTACTCCCCATCAACTGAATTGCTTAATGTGTTTCTCCTTGTCGCATTATCCAGATCCTTATCTAACTTTAACCTTCATTGCCGGCCGAAGTGGCCGTGCGGTTAAAGGCGCTGCAGTCTGGAACCGCAAGACCGCTACGGTCGCAGGTTCGAATCCTGCCTCGGGCATGGATGTTTGTGATGTCCTTAGGTTAGTTAGGTTTAACTAGTTCTAAGTTCTAGGGGACTAATGACCTCAGCAGTTGAGTCCCATAGTGCTCAGAGCCATTTGAACCATTTTTTTAACCTTCATTATTGAATACTTCAGTATCTCTCAGCTTTCCGCATTGATGCATTCAGATGACTCTCTTATACTTCAGTCTTCCGCTCATCATTACTGAATTATGACCTGAGCCTGTATCTGAACTTGGATACACACTGAAGTCGAGTATCTGATTTCGGAATCTCTACCTCACCATGATGTAATAAAGCTGGAAATTTTCCTCATGTCCAGGCCTTCTTCACTGATACCTCCCGCTCTTGAGATTCTTGAACATCCCCAGCATACGGTTTTCTGCTGGTGCTAAAACGTTAGAAACGCTTTTCTTGGATTATTAGGAATATACATTTCATCTTATTCGAGAGAAAAAATAAATTATGTAGTAAGACGAATTACACCTGAAGATGGACCCACAGGGTCCGAAATGCATCGTGTACTGAATAAAACACGAAAATTTGTAACTGAAGGCGCTTTTTAATTCATACCTCGAGTGAAACCACATCGTGCAGTACAACCAAATTCACCAGCAAACTCACAGCACTATCATAACAGATGTAGAGCACAGGCATCCAGCGAATTTTTGGCAGGCGCTCCACATCTCTAATTTATTTTCTGAATTATACATGGAAACTGATGTGCACGTGCTAGAATTGTGTCCGGGCATATACATTGCGTATCTGGCCATCATTTACACTGTGCCAGAGCTTACGTTGGATGTAACGTTAAAAATATACATTTCAACATCAAACTCTTGACCAGTGTTAAGATGGTGATTTTTCCAAATGCGAAATTTGAGGTTTTTTTGCCAGAGTGTACACGGGTATCCCAAGGTGAATAGCCTGTGAATGAATGAGGAGGAGTACAGACCATCTAACGATTTGAATTACATCTTTTACTTGGGTGTCAAGAATCTCTATAGTCACGGAATGCAACAAACTCTGCCATTTGTAGGGTTTTGATGGCTGTCCAAAGAGAAAATCGCGAGACTGAAAAAAAAACAAAAAAAAACCAACTTAGTGGCTGCAGTTGCTGGTGTCAGATATGCCCTGGAGGCAGACCTGGTATGTCACAGCAATTTGTAAGATGCACACAGTGACCTACCCCTGGGACTGGAATGGCTGGTCCTTTGAAATGGCTCCATCCCCAAGTTGATGATTACACTCAAGATCAATCAGAAATACAATCTACACTAAAGAAACCTCCAGCAATGTCTCAAGTTGGCGATGAGATATATTAGATTCACTTGTGGCATCTCCTTCAGTCAGCATCCTTAGCTGAACGAGTAGACTGATATTAAAACTGAAAACAGAACATGTGATTTTCGAAAGAATTTTATACAGTAATGAATAATTCTTCCTGCAGCGAAACCATGGAGAATGTTAGAAACTACTGTGAAATTCATTTAGTTTACTGGTGGGATGGGCATTATGGTGCAAGAAATCACATCACCAAGCGAAATCTCAAATGGGTCATCGCCTGCAATGATGGACTAGTCACTTTGAAGGTGGCCAAGGTTTCAGTGCAGCCTATCTGATTTGGTATATGTATTCTGGAGCTCTCCAAACTTCCCATGTACCATTATCAGTTTGCAAAACAGTAATTTGCTGACATGAAGTTAATTTATATGGATGCAGAGTGCATTAAACTTTGCAGTCCATACGAAGTTATTAGATACTGCGCTGAGGGATTCAACGCATTCAACACATCTGCTTGTGCAACTGATAATCCCTATGGCAGAACACCTCAGAATAAGAAGATTATTGGGATGATGACAGACGAGGTGAATGGCTCACAGATTGGGAAGTTTGTGTGACCCGTTTTCAGTGTGTACTGTATAGTTGCTGTTGCCACCCTAAGGTGGGCTGCAATGATGATGAATCTCCACATATCTTGCCAAGTAGTCTTTCGGACCTGCCCCCATGAACCATGGACCTTGCTGTTGGTGGGGAGGCTTGTGTGCCTCAGCGATACAGATGGCCATACCGTAGGTGCAACCACAACGGATGGTATCTGTTGAGAGGCCAGATCAACGTGTGGTTCCTGAAGAGGGGCAGCAGCCTTTTCAGTAGTTGCAGGGGCAACAGTCTGGATGACTGACTGATTTGGCCTTGTAACACTAACCAAAACGGCCTTGCTGTGCTGGTACTGCGAATGGCTGAAAGCAAGCGGAAACTACAGCCGTAATTTTTCCCGAGGGCATGCAGCTTTACTGTATGGTTAAATGATGATCACGTCCTCTTGGGTAAAATATTCCGGAGGTAAAATAGTCCCCCATTCGGATCTCCGGGCGGGGACTACTCAAGAGGACGTCGTTATCAGGAGAAAGAAAGCATTCTATGGATCGGAGCGTGGTAAGTCAGATCCCTTAATCGGGCAGGTAGGTTAGAAAATTTTAAAAGGGAAATGGGTAAGTTAATGTTAGATATAGTGGGAATTAGTGAAGTTAGGTGGCAGGAGGAACAAGACTTTTACTCAGGTGAATACAGGGTTATAAATACAAAGTCAAATAGGGGTAATGCAGGAGTAGGTTTAATAATGAATAAAAAAATAGGAGTACGGGTAAGCTACTACAAACAGCATTGTGAACGCATTATTGTGGCCAAGATAGACACGAAGCCCACACCTACTACAGTAGTCCAAGTTGATATGCCCACTAGCTCTGCAGATGATGAAAACCTGATGATGAGATAAAAGAAGTTATTCAGGTAGTGAAGGGAGACGAAAATTTAATAGTCATGGGTGACTGGAATTCGAGAGTATGAAAAGGGAGAGAAGGAAACATAGTAGGTGAATATAGATTGGGGGTAATAAATGAAAGAAGAAGCCGTCTGGTAGAATTTTGCACAGAGCGTAACTTAATCATAGCTAACACTTGGTTCAAGAATCATAAAAGAAGGTTGTATACATGGAAGAATCCTGGAGATAATAAAAAGGTATCAGATAGATTATGTAATGGAAAGACAGAGATTTAGGAACCAGGTTCTAAATTGTAAGACATTTCCAGGGGCAGATGTGGACTCTGACCTCAATCGATTGGTTATGAACTGTAGATTAAAACTGAAGAAACTGCAAAAAGGTGGGAATTTAAGGAGATGGGACCTGGATAAACTGACTAAACCAGAGGTTGTACAGAGTTACAGGGAGAGCATAAGGGAACAATTGACAGGAATGGGGGAAAGAAATACAATACAAGAAGAATGGGCAGCTTTGAGGGATGAAGTAGTGAAGGCAGCAGAGGATAAAAAAAAAATGGCTCTGAGCACTATGGGACTTAACATCTATGGTCATCAGTCCCCTAGAACTTAGAACTACTTAAACCTAACTAACCTAAGGACAGCACACAACACTCAGTCATCACGAGGCAGAGAAAATCCCTGACCCTGCCGGGAATCTAACCGGGGAACCCGGGCGTGGGAAGCGAGAACGCTACCGCACAACCACGAGCTGCGGACAGCAAAGGATCAAGAAGGTAAAAAGACGAGAGCTATTTGTAATCCTTGTGTGTGTGCGCGCGCATGTGTGTGCATGTTTGTTTGCTTCTTTATTTTTCAGCTGTGGCTGCTAGTCCCCATACAGTGCGAATACTGTAAAAAAAAATCGATGGTAGCATTACTAGTATGATGTACCTCTACATAAAAGCTATCTTGTTTTTCAAACTTTTTTATTATAAATACACTCCTGGAAATGGAAGAAAGAACACATTGACACCGGTGTGTCAGACCCACAATACTTGCTCAGGACACTGCGAGAGGGCTGTACAAGCAATGATCACACGCACGGCACAGCGGACACACCAGGAACCGCGGTGTTGGCCGTCGAATGACGCTAGCTCCGCAGCATTTGTGCACCGCCGCCGTCAGTGTCAGCCAGTTTGCCGTGGCATACGGAGCTCCATCGCAGTCTTTAACACTGGTAGCATGCCGCGACAGCGTGGACGTGAACCATATGTGCAGTTGACGGACTTTGAGCGAGGGCGTATAGTGGGCATGCGGGAGGCCGGGTGGACGTACCGCCGAATTGCTCAACACGTGGGGCGTGAGGTCTCCACAGTACATCGATGTTGTCGCCAGTGGTCGGCGGAAGGTGCACGTGCCCGTCGACCTGGGACCGGACCGCAGCGACGCACGGATGCACGCCAAGACCGTAGGATCCTACGCAGTGCCGTAGGGGACCGCACCGCCACTTCCCAGCAAATTAGGGACACTGTTGCTCCTGGGGTATCGGCGAGGACCATTCGCAACCGTCTCCATGAAGCTGGGCTACGGTCCCGCACACCGTTAGGCCGTCTTCCGCTCACGCCCCAACATCGCGCAGCCCGCCTCCAGTGGTGTCGCGACAGGCGTGAATAGAGGGACGAATGGAGACGTGTCGTCTTCAGCGATGAGAGTCGCTTCTGCCTTGGTGCCAATGATGGTCGTATGCGTGTTTGGCGCCGTGCAGGTGAGCGCCACAATCAGGACTGCATACGACCGAGGCACACAGGGCCAACACCCGGCATCATGGTGTGGGGAGCGATCTCCTACACTGGCCGTACACCACTGGTGATCGTCGAGGGGACACTGAATAGTGCACGGTACATCCAAACCGTCATCGAACCCATCGTTCTACCATTCCTAGACCGGCAAGGGAACTTGCTGTTCCAACAGGACAATGCACGTCCGCATGTATCCCGTGCCACCCAACGTGCTCTAGAAGGTGTAAGTCAACTACCCTGGCCAGCAAGATCTCCGGATCTGTCCCCCATTGAGCATGTTTGGGACTGGATGAAGCGTCGTCTCACGCGGTCTGCACGTCCAGCACGAACGCTGGTCCAACTGAGGCGCCAGGTGGAAATGGCATGGCAAGCCGTTCCACAGGACTACATCCAGCATCTCTACGATCGTCTCCATGGGAGAATAGCAGCCTGCATTGCTGCGAAAGGTGGATATACACTGTACTAGTGCCGACATTGTGCATGCTCTGTTGCCTGTGTCTATGTGCCTGTGGTTCTGTCAGTGTGATCATGTGATGTATCTGACCCCAGGAATGTGTCAATAAAGTTTCCCCTTCCTGGGACAATGAATTCACGGTGTTCTTATTTCAATTTCCAGGAGTGTATAACAACTGTGAAAAACTGTATTTTCAATGCTAATAAACTATAAGATAAATTGTTGTATCAGTGTTATTACTTATAAATGACCCTGATCCTGTCGCTATGAAAATCATATATATATATATATATATATATATATATATATATATATATATATATATATATATATATATATATATAGTGTTGTCCAAATAATTGTTTTATATATGCTCTGAATTTGGCCTGAATTACATTCAGACTGTTAAGTGTAATCACATTCACAGGCATTCCTTCAGTAACTTCAGCATCCACTGATTTTATGCTTAAAAGGCTTTTAGATGCATATTTCGGTGCTGAATGACTAGAAGCATTTATGCTCCTGTTCTATTTGTTTTATATTTGCACTGTGCTCAGGCAAATAGTCAACAAAATCACATTATTCAGCTCTAATAAATGGACGCCAGCCTTTCAGTCTGCCTGCCACAGTCAGTAAAGCATTGTATAGGTCGTTTACGACTGATGTGGCAGTCATTAAAACAAAGGCATTCTTCGCTGCAGCAGGGTCTTGTCATGAAATTTCAATCATAAACTTTCTCCTCAGATTGTGAAAATATTTTGTTGTCACCCACCTACATATGGAGAAGTGATCATCATAATTAAATGAGAGAAATCAGAGCACGCATGGAAGAGTTTGAGTGTTATTTTCTTCCGATGCTGCTCAAGAGTGGACCAGTAGAGAAGTAGCTTAAATGTGGTTCGATCAACCCTCTGCCAGGCATTTAATTGTTAATTTTACAGTAATCATGTAGACAGAGGTGTTGATTTAGATGTTTAAATTCACCAAGCTTGACAGTGTAATGTATATAACTGCCACCTCAGATTTTAGCTCTAGCACTGGCTCTCAATGCTATCGACCACTGATGGCTCACCCTTTAATATAATGATATTAATAAGAGTTGTCATCTTTCTCTCTATGAACCCTATCATACTGCATAGATGGTCCTATTTGTACCATGCATACTACACTCTAGCACCAAGATGTTGAATGTTCTCAATTTCAATCACTGCATTAGAGTCACTGTAGGGTGCTAGGCCTACATTCACATCTTTAGATCCACTTGCAGTCACATTGTACATATTGATGAACAGCGGCATTCTGCTAGTACTTATTTGATACTTGAGCTCCAACTGTAGCTGTGCTACAGAATAGTTGAATGACACCGGCATTCTGCTGGTACTTATTTGATACTTGAGTTCCAACTATAGCTGTGCTACAGAATTGTTGAATGACAGTCATTCTGATAGGTCAGGAAGACATTATGTGGAGAGTGACTGCCGTTCCTGCTGCTGCTGTGGTGGTTCAGGCAGGAACACTTGCATGTCCTCATCTGTAACAGCAATAACAAAGCCCTAAGTGTAATGCAAAACACACAGACTAATAATAGTAATTAGAGATGGATGAAAAAAATACTTCCTAATAGTCTTCTTCCTCCCAGCTGATCGCTGCTACGTAAATGTTTCATACTGGCCATTTCACTACAAAGTGGAGACAGGATGGAGCTCAAGCAATCGTATTATAAAAACTAAAATTGCTCGAGGGATGAGGGCCTCAGCTTTCACGCCATTGGCAAGAACGTCAGTGATCCAGGGCTCAGCAGCGATCGACCGACTCGTATTGACATCATCAAATATGATGCCGATGCCCTGGGGTTGGTAGAGGGGTGGGGAGAGCGGTCGGAGGTGGAGGTATTTCTCGGAAATAAGAAAGTAGAGGGGAATTCCGGAATACTGATGCTGACCTCATCGTTATTGAAATGACCTCTTAGTCGCAGTTATCTAGACCCTGCAGTGATCCTCTGCTTTCATGAACCTTCGCCTAGTGGTCATGCGACTGCTTTACATCTGGCGAACAAGCTGGTATATTGCCAGACTGACTATTGCACAACGGGGTCTGTGTACTGTCCTGTTATATACTATATATAGCATCTGTCTGCAATATGGTCGATCATTCACATGCTACACCTCGTAACACGAGCATCAGACTTCATGTATTAGTATACTGTTGGTAGCACGTAACTCACGTCATTTCTCCTGTAATCAGTACACTCGAATTCCGTGTCATGAAGAAGCTATCTACATTTTTTTATGGACATGTTCAAAGTCTCGTTGATTCGACGCAATTACGTGCAAAAAATATTTTGTCGCAACCGACAATGACTTAAGTAAATACATATTTAGATCAAGCTGTTTATCACGTGGTTTACCCGAAACGTGGATTTGTGATGATTACTGATGAAATCCTCTTAGCGTTGCTATTTCACTGAAGAATATTTCAGGTTAAAAGAAAAGCCTATATTTCGGATCATATTTGTGTAGAGTGCTGTGCAAACTTTCCTGTTTGTATGCTTTTTGCATGATGCAAAAATGTTTGTTGTTTGTAGGGAGGATCAGTGGACCAGCGACTGCCATTCGCCATCATTGCGGGAGTCAATGTCCTGGCTGCATTCCTCATGTCTTTCTTACCGGAATCAGCACTGCAGAAGTTGCCTGAGACATTGCAGGAAGCTGCAGTTTTTGGGAAAGAGCAGCCCTACTGGAGCTGGAAGCCTAAGCCCGCGGCCTCTTTCCTTGCAGAAGAACAGAAATGCTTAAGATCTACTGCAGGCAGACCTGTCCGGGGAGTTTTTTCTTCTCACAGTGATGGCTGCTTCACTTGCCGCTGCAAGTGGTACAAGAATAGTACTGCTACGGCAAGATAGTCGACAGATCTTAGCATCACGCGTGTTTCTAGTTTAGTATTATTGAGGAAGATATTTTTGTAATATAAATTTTCCTTCCGGCGATTGCTCGGCTTATGCAACATTGGAGACGTCATAGAGGTAACTGCGAAGTGTTAATTCATTTGACCACTTTTTCAATAAAATTATTTCTCATTCAACATCTTTGACATCGATATTATTACTGTCTTAGAAATGGTGCAAATTCTCCTAATTATTTCTTATCGTTAATTTCAGCTGTCAGAGATTAACCTGAGTATATAGCCTTCATTAACAGTTTTACGCCACTGAGGTTACAGAATATTTGTGTAGATTCACGAAAAGCTGCATATTCCCACTTTTTCAGATTAGATTAAATCTCAGCAGTTCCCATCCTACACATAAGGAACTACGGCCAGTTGAAATAATAAAAGCCTAAAGCTGTTAATGAATTTAATAGGCAGGTAAGTATGATATGTTACACTTGTATAAAGGAAATTCTGCTTTGGATTCCGAGCGACAGGTAACAAAAAGTAAGAGTGACTTGACAGAATGCTTTGATATAATTTTTTCTGTGAAGGGCGAGGCAATTTAATACACCAAAACAGGTAGTGTCGTCAGCATATTTGAGGCATTAGGTGGACCTGGATGTTTGAGAATATCTAAAGTAAAGAAGATGGTTGAAGCACGCCAGCAGCAGGGTAAAAGCCGCAGGAGCTGTTTCTCGTTGTGGGACGTGCAGGCCGGTTATCTGGCTCTGTGTTATTCGGCTACCTCTTTGACTGCCCTCTGGGTAGCAGTTGCCGTCTGATGCTCTCTGCACCATAGAAGCCTGTATTGGCTCTAACACTGGATCTCTGCCGAGCTCGGATAATACCAACACCATATCAAATCTTTTATTCATTAGTAAAGACGAACTGCAAAACTTAGCATAGAGTGGAGTGCATGTAATTACTTGGAACCCTGTGCAAAAGTGTATATTTGTCAGTCTGGCAGAGCTGTTGCTGACAGATTATCTGAAAATGAGAGACGCTGGAGATTAAACAAGAAAGAGTCAACCTTTGCTGATCATCTTTCAATAGAAAACCACTCATATGGCACAGAGTGAGAAGTTTCTCATTCTGTTGAGGAAAGGAGAAAGATGACCTTACTTGACATATTGGAAATCAACATACATGTGACACAAATGCCAAACTCAATTTCCTTTTGTCCTCTGTTAAATTAAGTTCCAGTTTCGCAAAAATTAGATTACAATTGTAAATTCATGTTAATATGTTATTTGTTGTTGAGAGTATCTGCACGCAGAAACTTGATGTTTCGCTTTTCTAATTATTTTTAGCACAATCGGTTTTTTATGATGCAATCATAGCCGGTTTCGGCCTTCAAATGGCATCCTTAGATTCTATGGGCGGCGTCTGATGAACTGTTTTCCATGTGAGTTGAGAACGCATGAACATTTTTTCTTCAAATGCCGCCCAGTTACGACTGTACGATAAAAAGGCGACTGTGTCGAAAATAATTAAAAATAATAACTTACAGTAAATCAGTCAGCGTCTCTGTAAACGGAAAGTCGCTTTTTCCAAAAGTTGATGGTTGATGTTTCTTTTTTATGTAGATATTTCTGTAGAAGATGAAAGAATTAAATACTTCCCTATACAAATACTGCATGCCGTCATTTTTGTATCTTTTGAATATTCTGTATAAATAATATCTGTGTAAGGCATACGTCATATTCTTCCGTGTTTGCGACACTCAGTTATCACCTGGCAATGGCCTGAGAAGGCGGCAGTCAGTTGGAGAACAAATTAATACAATTTTACAGAACGTTTGGAACAGAACAATATTCCTCACTAAAATATTGTTGGCACAATTACAAGCCGAAGGAAAAATAGCTCTTGCTGCGGTTTCGTCGGTAACAGCAGCCACTTCATTACTCGGTGGTAAAACTGTTCATAAAATGTTTAAAATCCCGTTATATTTTGATAATAGTGAACACAGTGAATGCCTTTTCCCCACTACGTGTTTGTTGCTTAATAATGTGGGACGCGTGCACCATGATTAGTCGTAAGGCGGTAGAGATGATTGACAAATATGGCGCTACATCTCTTTTTTTGAGGCTATATGTAGCAGACATTACCAGTTGTTCACCGGGAACAAAGGGGCGATGAGGTAAGGGCATGCTTGAAGAGCTCAAGTCTGTGGCGTCACATCACGAGGATGCACTTTACAGTGAACATGCGGCACCGGAGGCTACACGAATGCACAGGAGTTTCCTGACTTATTCTTTAAAATTAGTGAGGGCACATATCCGCAAGAAGATGGCCAAACTGTTATTACTATCTTGTTCTGTCAAGCACCGACGGGAAATTCATTTAGAATGAATTGAATGAGATTATTTACTGGTTCCACAGCATTCACCATCTCACTTATTCTAGAATAAAAGTGCGTCACGATCCCATCATACTCAATTAGTGAGCGCGCACGGCTGCTACTACCTTTCATGCCAACGTTCTCTTGCATTCTCAATGAGGTTTTGTAATACGTTTTTGCAACGAAGCCCATAAGCACAGTTCAAACGACGAGAAAATTATCGACTGTACTCCATATACACATCAATGAAAATAGGTACACATGCCCTAGGTCTCATATTAAATATTAGCAGTTAAGACTCCATAAGTCCCACGATTCAGACCCCGCTGTCTAGGGGAGCCGGCACGTTAGTTCAGCGACTTCGGTCACAGGGTAGCTGCTCTCTGTAATTAAAAAAACTGAGTTAATGGAACAAGGCTGAACTTGAACAAGTGTCATAGGACGTCCGCTCCGAACAAATAGAACGATCAATTACGAACAAAAATGAGATGAACAAAAAAAGGGGGTAGCGTCTTTGATTAGTAATCAAAGCGTCATCGGTCCCGGATTCGAAACCCGCCACCTCCTAAATTTTGATTAATAATCGGCATTGGCTGCCGAAGACTTCCAGCGTCATCCTCATACTGCCAACTGCCTTGTCAAACAGGGCGGAGGAGCCAACGGAGGTTCAGGGCACTCTCTTGTCTTCGGGTGGGGAACTGCTCCTAAAACTGGAAGAATCAGCAATGATCAACAGCATGAGGATGCAAAAGACAATGGAAACCACTGCATTAAAGACACATTACGTGTATCCATAGGACATGTGGCCTATAATTGAAAAACTGTCATGATAATCTCTCCATTTGCATAGGATTCCGGAATAGACCCCCATTCGGATCTCCGGGAGGGAACAGCCAGGAGGAATATGACCATGAGAAAAAGACTGAATAATAACGAAAGCCACTTGTGAGAGGGAGTGCTGAAAAGTAATGCCTCCGAATTATTTTATGTGAATATACTTAAAGCTTTTTAAATAAAACAAACGATATTAACATTCTGAAAGCAGTATACACATTGCGAAAATATCAGATCGCATTCTACATTTCTGTTCTTCATGTCTACATATTAATTTCTCAACATAGGCGACCAACACATTTCTCCCAACAAGAGACCCTTTTGTTTATACCGTCACTGTAGAATGTCTGACTTCATTGACGGAGCTCCAACCTTACCTCTGCTTGCACCATCAATATCAAAGTGGAGTTCTCGAAGGTGTTCATTAAATTTTGGAAACAGATGAAAGATGGATAGCACGAAACCGTGCAGGATGACCGCTTATAGTGAAACCAAGGGATCATATTATTGCAAATGCCCTAGCAGTTGTGTGTAGTCTGGCATTGTCATGACGGCGGATAGGGTCCTTCATGTGTGGATGGACTCTTCAAATTTTAAACGCGATTACAGTACGCTGTTTCCCACGCACCGACATAGTTACGCTACACGTCTCCATAATTAGGAGCTCACTAACGTCAGAGGACTACTAGTATGCTGGCATGAAGAATGAAGGTAAAGGATGTTATAACAACTGATTTATTTAAAGAGCTTTAACCGTCATCACATGAAAAATTCCGAGTCTTACCTTACGACACACCCCCATACATTTTTTTGTTTTAGAGATTTTATGATGACCATTACTTCTAATTGTGTGGTGAGGGTCATATTAATATTACTGAAGTTATTTGAAATGGTTGGTCTGAGACATTCCATAGAAACTTTTACTAAAGGTGACACTTCTTTTTTTTTCATGAAAGTAACGAAGAGCTTATAGTTTTTGGAAATTTGTGGTAAGTTCCCAAGAGACCAAACAGTTGAGGTCATCGATCCCTGGGCTTAAACACTGCTTAAACTAACTTAAACTCACTGACGCTAAGTACAACACACACGCCCATGCCTGAGGGAGGACTCGAACCTCCGACGTGGGGAGCCCCAAGAGTTTATTAAACAGTTTTGCAACGCTGCACGCACCTCCTCCTCATCTCTGAGTCTGCCAATCTTCACTACATTCCACATTGTCTTTATTTTGGTATCTGATGTAGCTATATATTTCTCGGAATGCATTTGCCTCGGTGTCATATTAACTTAGTATCAGCTCTTTGTAGTGTACCTGGCCGTTGTGGGTCAAGTCGTATTCCGCTACATGAAGAATCGTCGCGTCAGCTAAAGACACTCGCGAGGTTTAAGTAAAATATGGGGGCCAAATATCGACAGACCTACTGTACGTACCGTATCTGTTCCTACAGAGAGGGTGTACGAGAAAAGATGTGCACGGAAGCCAGGAGAATGCTGACTACTTGCTGGGTGTCTGGTATGCAGTCCATGGACCCAGAAGACGTGCACAGAATAGGTGGGACTCTGGAATCTCACTGGAAAAAAACAAATATTTCTTTTTACTGTAATGTAAGAAACCTTTTTGGTATTACGTTTAGATCGGAGGCGCTCTTTGTTTGAGGTCTCATAGAGTAAGACCGTATTAGCGTTATGTTAGTGATCTGAATTGAAAATGCAGTTATGCAATGCACATCTGGAAATGGATGGTTGAAAGTAACAATTCGTGTTCAGTCGACATTTGAGAATTTGGCATAAGTCGTTAGTCGGAAAGTTTCAGAAACTTCCTGCAGCAGAGAAGACACATCGGACAAGCCCACATGGATGTGGCACAGTATAGCTGGTCCACAATATTCTACACGGTGACCGGAATTATATACAAGTCAGATTCATAAAAAAGAGTTAATCCTTCAACAGATCCCTGTAACGTACGGTACAGGAAACAAGTGAAATAGTACCAGGCGATACCAAACTAAATTGGACCAACTAACACAACCAAAATCAAAATCAATATTTTATTTTTTCTCGGTACCTTGTAATCAACTATAGCGTCAGTATCAGAGATATTCCTGACACAGCAAAATTTCCAGTTTCTCCTGTGTTACCCTTATTACTCGAGTAATCCATGGCTTTTTTGTAGGCGTTTGTTTAATCTGAGATCCGTTAAGGAAAAACATATTTCAGATGAGGTAAGGAATGATGATTTAATGTCTTGTCTTTTCATTCATGTCAGGAGCACTCTTTCATGAGTTTCCTCAAATAATCAATTTTTGCCTTGATGGCTACAGTCCTCAGCTCAGATTTAGTAGATTTTATATCCTGAAAAATATGAATGATTAATATAAGGAACGATATGTCAAGATCTGAGCATCAATGACTTCTTTGTTTTTTTGCTGTTAATTAGGTCTTCAAGGTGATATATGAACAATTAAAATTACCTGCAAGTTCTTGGCATACACATACTACTATGAAGGATTTTTACGTAGTTTTTTTCTGCCTCATATGCTTCCGTATGTTGCTTCAAGAATACCATTTTAATCTCCATATTTGCAAATTTTTGAAGATTTGTGATGAATGTCGCAGTTTCTCTCTCAGTTTCCGCTCTACAGAAGCGAGCTGCTGACATAATTCTATAACACTTATCTATAGCAGTGGATGCTGATGTTCAGGGACGTAGATTATGACGATTGTGTTTGACTACGCTAATTTATTTATTTTATTTTGTATTTAATGGCCTTCATTGCACCACTCCAGTCGGTTATAAAAAGGGTTTGTACAAGCTGCTGTTATTCAATAATACAATTCAAATCCTTCTGTCTTCGTCTGAGATCTCTTTTCCTGTAGTCGTTTCACTGATGTTCATTTGTAGACTGGTCTGTGTGCCTTGCAACATTCTAGTTTTCTCTATTTCTTTTTTAGGTCATATACTCTTACATCTTCCTTAATTGTGTGATGCACTTAATGGGGCTCTTACTAGTCCATAATTTTTCAATTATTCCTTTACTAATTCTGTTTTCATCAGAGGTCCAAAGAATGAGATACGTTTCATCCTGATTGTGCTCATGACTGGTTCCATTTTCTCGTATACTGTTTCATTTGAGACTATTTGCCAATGTGTCTTTACTTGGTGTTGGTTATTTGTGCATGTCCTAATTATTCTTTTTTTGTATTTAGTAACTTATCAGTTTTGCCTGTTTTAGTTGTTTTCAGTTGGATGTGTTATTTCTGTTAGTGAAATTATTTTATAATATATAAAATGAATGTTAGGACATCAGTCGCTTTTTATTTAAGACCCAATTATCGAGCTCTTTCAGTCACAGACCATCTTCATGGATTCTATACAAAGATACAAGAAAATACATGTAGCATACAGGAAATGTTACAAAATCTTTTCCAAGAATGTACAAAACATACCTGAATACTTGCAGGGTTAAAGCAGTCTAGGCCACAACATCACATGTCATTACACAAATAATGTCTCATATGTAGAGCATGCCATGAATTCCAGTACAACATACAGCACTTTTAAAATCAAAAATACTAATAACCTGCATAGATAGAGCAGTACTAAAGAGAATATCAGAGATATAAGTGCTATAATTGGACAAAATATTGAGGAGTTGGTCAAAGATCTTTACAAAGTATTTTCGTCGTATGGTACAAAAATGTCTCAACGATAAGCTTCTTGTTGAATGCAGAGGACTGGACTATGATTGGCGAACATCTTTGGTATAGTGCACACGTAAACAGAAGAACGAAGTTGCTATACCCAAACATAGAATAACATCGATCGTACAATACAAGGTAGAAATCATTACAAAAATCTTATGTTATACATCAGCCTAATCACTGCATACATTCAATGAAATGTGTACAAACAAACGTCAATTGTTTCTAAATGAAATAAAAATAGTATCCATCACATAAAAACAAGTGAAAATACGCCGTTCAGAAATCGGCTGAAATGTTACTCAGTATTCATATAGACCTAAGATACAGTAATGAATCATTATTGTAAAATGTCGAGAACTTCAGGAAGAAAACATCACATGTAAATAAAGTTCAGTTAAAGTGCTTAATTAGAAGCCTAATATATCTGTTACACTGGTACCATAAGATAGGGGGGAGGGGAAATAATCACAGTGTAACTAACTACGCGTCTTAAGCTGGGAGGTTTTTCATACCTCCTAATAATACAGAGTTAATAATCCAATGTTACATCATGTACATTTTTTGCTGTCAGACTCACTATTAATGTACTCTCTCTAATCCTTCATTGTTCTTTTTAATGACATAAATATCATGGCTGATATTCCCCTTTTAGTTTATGACATTTGTATGTAAATGTGTACCCTATTAATATTATTATATAGGTCTCTGGTGTTGAACAGTAGTACAGTATTAATTTGTCGCTTTCACTGTAATATATCCAGAAGTAGTTAGATTTCGTTATGAATCTGTTCTATAGCACTCAGCAATTTGAAGAGTTACATTATAACAGATATTCCTGTAAGCCAATCTTTCATTGAAGGTACAAATCTACAGTAGCTTACAATTGATTAGTTCATATTTCATAAAGTTTATGTAGCTTCTTTCGTGTCTTAAACACTCAACAATTCTATTTTTAACTTTCATCACGTTTGATATGAACTTCTGGTCAATAAGTTGCCTTTTGTGAGAGAAGTATGTTCTTACTCTCAAAATGTAGTTCTCATGTTTGTGAGCAATGAGTCATGTGTTTCTTTTCTAAATAAAATTGTTATTGTCAAATGCTATTATGTGCATAACCTTCATGTATTGACTCGAAATGCATATATAAATGACGTCATGTGAAAACATAGTCCTTATAGGCAGCCGGCCAGTGTGGCCGAGCGGTTCTAGGTGCTTCAGTCTGGAACCGCGCGAACGCTACGGTCGCAGGTTCGAATCCTGCCTCAGGCATGTATGTGTGTGATGTCCTTAGTTAGGTTTAAGTAGTTCTAACTAAACAATATTTAAATGTGATGTTTTCCTCTAAGAGTTTATGGCACAACTTGACTAGAAGAAGAAATTGGTTGGTAAGACATGTTGTGAGACATCAATAGATCACGAATTTAGTACTTGAGGGAAGTATGGGGGGATTAAAAACGTAGAAAAAGAGAGAGAGAGTAAGAGACCAAGAGACGAATACACTAAGCGGATTCAAAAGAATGTAGATTGCAGTAGTTATCTGGAGATCAAGAGCCTCGCACAGGACAGAATAGCGTGGAGAGCTGCATCAAATCAGTCTTTGGACTGAGGAACACAACAGCGACAGTTGCATAATTTAGATGCATAAACCTTTAAAGAATTCGAGGAAGAAGAGAGTGACGTCATTTCAGTTTTTGAGTTGATGGAGAATTTTTGACGCCCAGAGTGACAGGGTTACTGAAAATAATTAGTGATTCGGGCATAGGACACTGTCATTGGCTATTTGGGAAATTATCTAATGCCTGGAATGTGCGTTCTTCTGCCATTTTATGAGAACGTCATGTATGTAGCGTTGTCAGTAGACATTTTACTATGAATTTTTCAGTCTGTCTTTCGTAGCACAGATGATTTGCTCAATCTTTGTTATAGTGATGAAAATTCATACCTTAAAGCCATCACTTCGTTAGTACACCTAGGCTCAATGCTAACAGACGTATAACAGAATTCAATAGTATTCTGAAAATTTCTTTGCACACTTGGGCAGTACTATTCGCGTCATCGTCAATGTGCAGTGCGTGTACTACTGTTAGCACATCGAATGATGCAAGGAAAGATTTCGCTCTGCTTTCAAAAGCACCTTCTGTGAGTGGTTATGCAATGACGTGGTCAGCATCGTGCCGCCAGAGGACTTACGGCACCGATAAGGCACGTTCTCTGAGCTGTCACTTCTTTTTTACGTTCTCTGGGCACAACTGAGACAATAGTACAAAGGCTCGGTGACAGCGGTTTTCTGAAACACTGATAGTGAAAACGAAGAACTTTGGTGAAAGGCACCGAGTTACAATCCGTTGTGGAAGACAGTGAAATGTCCAAAAACGCCACTACATACACGGCAGAGTTAATACATTTCGTTTAGGCTCGTTGTACTTCTACCGTACGTCAGAGGTAATGTTCTTTGAAATGGATGATAATGAAGAGATTGATCTGTCAACTGTTGCGACGGTGAAGATGTTAAGCCCCTCCGAAGCTACACATGAGCTTTCTGTCACAGAATATGGCTGCAGGTTTACTTCCAACAGCTGCACAGCATCTTTGCCACAAGTAAGTGTTCTTGTTTCAACAAACAACTGAATGTCGCATACTACATTAATTATTGCTAGTAGAGTTTTCTGGGCCATTGGCAACGTATATCAAACTCTTCTGCGCTGGTTCCTATCCTGATCAGCCAGAACATGATGACCACCAACGTACTATCGATATAAACCCATCCATGCGATAGCAGCATCACCTGGTGAGGAATGACTGCTAGTCTCACACACGTACAGTGCATCTAGTATCCGTGAGCATGTTGTCCGTGTGTAGAATGGGGAAGACACGTGAGATATCTGAGTTTGACTGAAGACAGACTGCGATGGCCCGGAGGCTCGGCACGAGCATTTCGGAAACTGCACGACTTGTCGTGTGTTCGAAGAGTGCTGCGGTGAGTGTCTTGAACACGCGGCGAAACAAAGGTGAAGCCAGTGCAGACGTCGTGGGTTCCAATGGCTCTGAGCACTATGGGACTTAACTGCTGTGGTCATCAGTCCCCTAGAATTTAGAACTACTTAAACCTAACTAACCTAAGGACATCACACACATCCATGCCCGAGGCAGGATTCGAACCTGCGACCGTAGCGGTCACGCGGTTCCAGACTGTAGCGCCTAGACGTCGTGGGGCTGGGTGGCCACCCCACATTATAGATGTCGGACGTCGTAGGCTGGGTAGACTGGTAAAACAGAACAGGCGGCGAGCTATCGCGCAACAAACATTAGACTTTAATGTGGGCAGAATACAAGTGTGTCTGAACACACAGTACACCGAATACCCCTAACGATAATCCTCCGCAACTGACAACCCGTGAATCTGCCAATATTAACATCACGTCATCGACAGCTACGAATTAATGGGCACATGACCATCGGCAGTAGTCATTGGCACAGTAGCATAGCGTTGCATGGTCTGATCAGTCCTGATACCTTCTTCATCTTACCGATGGATAGGCGCGAATCCGTCGTCTTCCAGGGGAACAGTTCTTTGATACCTGTAATGCAGGACGAAGACAAGCTGGCGTCGGCTCAGTTATGCACTGGGAACATTCACGCGGGCGTCCACGGGTCCAGTGGACCTCGTGGCGGCCAAAGAGTATGGTACACTGGTTGCAGACCACGTACACCCCTTCGTGACGAACATGTTTTCCGACGGCAGTCACATTTTTCATTAAGATAATGCGACGTGTGATAAGGCCAGGAGTGTGACGGAATGGTTCGAGGAAGACAGTGGCGAATTCCTGTTGATGTGGTGGCATCCCAGCTCGCCAGAACGTCATAGGCGATTGTTGTGGAAGGTAACAAACATTGTTGTAGGTCATAAAGAGGAAGACCAAACATCAAGCCAACTACAGAAGCGTCAGGGTAAGGTCTCAGAGTATCTCTCACTAATGTTAGTAGGACACTGCCTATACTTTAAATAGGGAGCTGTCTCATATAACATATTTCAAAAAAAGCAAGGAATGAAATTCAGACGAAAAATTGGGATGATACACCAATTTTAGTGATCTATTCATTGCCATTAACAACTCGACAATGTCTACAGAGATAAATTTCAAGTCAGATTATGAGATAATCTGGGTGAAAGTAAGCGCCTAAGATGCGTCAAAATTGTATTGAGTAGGAACAAACAATTTTTTGATGCTACGCTAATCATATTTTCCGGGGATTATACAGAGCGGTAGCTGAAACATCCCACACATGGGGAAAACCTGTTGGATCTGTTGACAATGAACATTGCCGATATTTTAGATTCAGTAAATGCAGAGAGAGAAATCAACGACTATTCAACAGTTGTAACACCAATCACTTTAGTGGTAAAAAAAACAAAAAAAGGAAGTAATAATTTTTGCTTAGTGAAGGAAATAAGTAAGTATTTAGAAACTATTGAGTAACTAACTGCAAATGTCAAACTTCAGACGTCTAACTTTGGGGAAGGAAATGTGAGCAACGTACACCACTATTTCAGAAACATTCGGATAGGAAGGATATAGCATGATCAAATGGCACTATCAGAAAAGCCTTGTGAAGAAAGAGGCATGGCATTGTAAAGCGATATGAAATGGAAGGAGTACGTAAGGACGGTAGAAGAGAAGGTGAATGGTCAAATGGTTCAAATGGCCCTAAGCACTGTGGGACAACATGTGAGGTCATCAGTCCCCTAGAACTTAGAACTATTTAAAACTAAATAACCTACTGACATCACACACATCCATTCCCGAGGCAGGATTCGAACCTGCGACCGTAGCGGTCGCGTGGTTCCAGACTGTAGCGCCTAGAACATCTCGGCCACTCTGTCGCGGAAAATGCTGCAAAACATATTAGTTCCACTTTTTGCCACCAGGTAAAAATATGCCGCTCTAAGCAGTCAGAATATGAAACGTTTTCTGTTTTTAAATAGTATGCTGTTTGTCGCTTTGGGTGCATGTTTTACTTTTTTCTTTTTTGAAGTGACTGTTGGTGTAAGGAGTGAAGAAGGTTGAAGTTATCCGAACGAAATGCAATGGCGATTGAGAAGAAAGACCTTGCACTGCTTGGATGGTTGTTTTATCAGACCGACAGCAACATCAGCACTGTATTGCGGGAAGATAGCTGACAGAAAAATCTGCGAAGAGACTATCTGTCATTAAATTGTCTAAAGAGAATCACCAAGGAAATTGAAAAAAAAAAAAAACAGACGAATTAGGTGGAGCAGCTGGGAGAGACAAGTGGCCTATTCCCATGGCAGTTGTTGAAGTTGCTGTAACTATAGCCAACTGTGCAGCACATGCCTCAAATTCTGCAACCTGTTCTAATGCTGTCACAGGAATTGTACTCCCTGGCCAATTGATCAAAAGATTTTGCTTCGCACTGCTATCCCCACACCAAACGATGCCCCAAGATAGACTGCAACGTGGTGACATTGTTTTCTGGGACGCGTGAGAGTAAATGGCGTGTGCCTGAGGAACACTCTTTCGACGGATGAGGCACATTTTACTCTGCATTGTGCCGTGAATCCACATAACTTTCGCATATGGGATTCTACTGCGTCACATGGCGTGCAGGAGCACCCACTGCAAATAGATTATGTGCCTCTGTGGAGCGGTTTCACAAGATCCTCCATTTTCAATACGGTTTTTTTTTCCGAGGAGATACCTCATGGTCCTGTTATGTGTACAGCAACATCTGCACGTTACAAGGACCTCCTTGTGCAACACTCGAATCCAGCTCTGCAAGAGCGCAACTCTGTCCACACTTCTGTTTTCACGCAAGATGGAGGGCCAACACATGTCGCTTGCCAGGTGAGAGATCAGCTTCGAGAAACCTTCATTAACGGCCACATCATACCTAGGCAATGTCAAGATATGTGTACTTGCAAAACATCCGACGAAGATCCATGTAACTTCTCCTTCTGTGAATATATGAAATATCGTGTGCATCAGGGATGTATCCGAACTCTTTGTGATCTGATGAATGGCTTACGACGAAATATCGCTCTGATTACAGAGAATATGCTGCGAGAAACTATCGAACATGCAGTGTTACGGATACAGCGTGTTTGTGAGTGATTAGATCTTACTGAGCACATGTTGTAACCTGTGACCATATCCTAATAAACGTACCAGAACCACCGCTATCACTTGATTTGTTGTACCTCCCCTTTTCCTGCACCCAAGAACATTCTAATTGCTTACAGCCCACATTTTCGCCTGATAGCAGAAAGTAGAACAATGATTTTTTCACCATACGTCGCTAGTGCACCGATTAATGGACAACGTACGATGTTTCAGCGTCCTGCTATGTATAGACTCTGCACTAACCATCTGGTAATATCATGGCAAAAGTATCCGAATGACCTCAATTGCGTTTCGCCTGATTTGTACGGAATCCACACAACATAACTGTCTTACAGGTCCTCTAACCTTGTTTCGGTGCAGTAGTTTGACCATGCAGGAGGTTACTACACCACTAAACAAATTTACTCTGCATGACAAACAGTGTAGATGCAAATTAAAAACACGATAAGGAAAATATCTCGAACCAGGTTATTAGAGATGACATAGTCTTCAACGCTTGTAACTTAAAATTTATTACAATAAATAACATTTCAAAAAACAAGTTTCAGTTTTCAAGTAAATTACGAAAATTTTTGTGCCGCTCTCGGACCACGGACTTTAGCTTGTTTGCTTACCATTTATTTTCTTAAATATGGTCTCAGTCACAAAGAACGAAGTGTGCACGTGTTAAAACTTGAAAGAACGTGCGTAATGTTTTTGCTGGACTTGGATTAACTATGCACAGAATAGATTGTTCACCATATAAGATTGTTAATCAAACTTAGACATCGAAATTTTATGGAAACATTTGTGCCATGTATGGGTAATTGCACCGAAGAAATCACTTCGAAAATATTTTTCTCCTTTCATGTAGGATCGTTTTCACATGAACTGTTTCTCGCTTAAAAAGGAACAAACGAGCTTTAACGGATGCCGTTTTTATAATTCACCATTAAAGTGTGCTCGCTTACAGGCAAATGTGATGAACTATGACCATTTAACATTCATGAGACACTTGCATTAAGTGGACAATGTTTAGGAAAACAGAAAGGAATAGTGAATAGCGTTAAACATCCCATTACCAACCAAGTCATTAGGGGCGAAGCAGAACTTAGGGGTGGGAAGGATGGGGAAGGAAAGCAACAGTGCCCTTCCAAAGGAAATACCCCAGCACTTGCTACAGTACATTTGAATAGTTAAAGGAAAACATCAGTCTGGATACCCAGACAGTGATCTGTATCGCTTTATGTTAATTTATAAAAAGAAAATTATGGCTGCCTATAACCGAAAATATCTGAAGAAAATGCCAGTGTGAGCCCACAAAATGTAGTTTTATGCATCTCGCGGCACTAAGAGAATGTGAGTGTGGGATGGAACTTCTATGCATCTTCTTGCTAGTAGGGCAGTTTGCATATAGTTTATGACCCGATTTGTTCATACAAACATTGAGAATTATTGAATGTGATCATTAGAACAGACATCCTCGTTAAATACTACGGTACTTACAGCTTCATCTTAGTGGACAACACTAATTATACTTCCGGTTGATATTGTACACTACTGTAAAGTTTAAATAACACTTTCAAGATAGCTTGATCCCACATTTACTTGTCTCTTGTTACTACTGGCCACTGGCGCTTGTTAAACTAAAAATAGCCGCGCGGGATTAGCCGAGCTGTCTTGGGCGCTGCAGTCATGGACTGTATGGCTGATCCCGGCGGAGGTTCGAGTCCTCCCTCGGGCATGGGTGTGTATGTTTCTCCTTAGGATAATTTCGGTTAATTAGTGTGTAAGCTTAGGGACTGCTGACCTTAGCAGTTAAGTTCCATAAGATTTCACACACAATACAAAACTAAAAATATTGTCGGCCACATAATAGCCCAAACCAGAAAATCCAACAATGATGGAGACTATAGACATTACTGCTGACTTCACAATGGGGTAGTTGAAAAAATAAAAATAAAAAACAGAAAGTCAATGAATTCAGGTTATGAGAGATTGATGAAATCTGTCAAATACTTCGAGATCAAACCTAACTTGTTGTTTCTAAGTTGCCCCTACACGGCGAAAAAATTCCAAATATATGTCACTGAAGACCTCCTCATGTTGTTGCAGACATTTACCGTGGTAACTTGAGTTCACGGTAAAGAGTGTCTGCCAGCCACTGTAATTATCACTGCAAAACCGGAGTGATGCACCATGTGATCTCACTACTCGAGGCAGTTACATCGTTATAAGAAAAATTTATCAGTAGACCCGGATCAGATCCCAAGTTTCAAATTCATACTACTAAACTGGGAACACACCGCCGGCCGCGGTGGTCTAGTGGTTCTAGGCGCGCAGTCCGGAACCGCGGGACTGCTACGGTCGCAGGTTCGAATCCTGCCTCGGGCATGGATGTGTGTGATGTCCTTAGGTTAGTTAGGTTTAAGTAGTTCTAAGTTCTAGAGGACTGATGACCATAGAAGTTAAGTCCCATAGTGCTCAGAGCCATTTGAACCATTTCTTTGGGAACACACCGCTTCCAATCTCCACACCGAATAGTACTCTGAAATTTCATTGGAAAGCTCAGAATTGACATAGTTTCAGAAAGACAATCAAAAAGAGACAATAAAATACGAGCAGTGCATACACCACAGAAAATGAAGCAGTTCAGTTTCTAAGGAAGCAATATGGTTTTACCATACTTTAACGAACCTCATATCGCAGGATGTGGTGGCTAATTTCCATAACATTTAGTTTCTCAGACAAACATTTTGGACATGCAGAGATTGGCCGAGCTATATTCCTGGTCCACAAAGAATGGAAGAATTCTTTGGTCCGTGTAGAGGCGTGGAATTACATCAGAATTCTCAGGAAACTTTATCTTTGCTGCACTTTTCGATAAATTTGCAGGGTGCTAATTAGAAATTATGTAGAGACTTGGAAGCGGTACGTGATTTTAAATCAGGAGTATTTGAAGGTAGTCTGACTGCTACAGAGATGACAGTACATAAGTAGTAGGGCAACAGAGGCATCATCGCAATTGTAAGTGTGGGTTGCCTACTTCAGGGGCAATTATGCACTCAGGGGCACACCTATTGTTCTGTTTTGATTGACAGGTTATGACCCACTGGGAATAAATCTTCCTTTTGACTGACTGGTCCTTAACCTATTGTTACCTCACCCTTCCCTCTCTCCCTCCTCCACCAACCTGTCAGGAAACCTCCAGCCCTCCCCTGTCCTTCTCACTGATAGAGGCACACTTTCAGGCCTGAGTTATTCGAACAGCCACCTCTCATTCTATCATTTGATTGAATACTTAATTAAATGGATCAATTAATTAATCCCTCCCCTTCTGTTAAACTACCCAGTACTCCCCTCCCCTCTCCACCACTCCGAGCTGGAAATTGGGGGCACTGTGGTGGAGAGGAAGGAACTTATGACGAGAAATTCAATTACATAGCAGAGGGTATATTCTTTATTTATAAGAAACTCACTTTGTAGGGGCTGGATATCTCTTGCTAATCGTTCTCTGCTGTTTGGGGAGATGCAGGTCTTTTAAAGAAAAAATTAAATCGATGGCTTCATTTTTATTCTGATCGTGCAGGGAATACCATCATGGAACACCCATCACACGTAATTACACTGTTAAAAATCTTTAGATTAGACGCATGCACCACCTCCGTCATCCCATTGCGCCACCCACGCAGGCTGCAGGCTGCCTGTACTCAGGGTGCACCGTAGAGAGCCTCAGAAGCAGCTGCGCCATGCACAGGTGTCCACTCAGGCCCTGCGACTGACAGATCGGATGTCACTCTAATCTCCGAACAAAAACATCCGAGAAATTCTCTTCGAAACATGTGCTTTTTCTCTATTTGTCTTTCTGTAACATGTCACTGCCGGGTCTGCACGTGATATTGCAACGAAAGAAACACCAAGTGAAGAGTCAAATCCGTGGTGTCCCCGTAGCAATTGCCTATACCTGCCAGGTGGCATGTCACTGATATTAAATTGATAGTCTAATTAATTAAATTGATCAGGCGAGTCACTTTGCATGGCGAGTAATTTTTCATTTTCACTAGTCAGGTTACACTAACCAGCTAGTTCAAATGGGAATCCCTGGTGGGAACACGAAGTTCTTTTTGAAGAACACTATTGAGAACCGACATTTGAAGCTGAACACAGAAGGATTCTACCGCTGGCAATCACGCTATTACAAAACACGAACACAACGACTATGTTACCGTCACCCCACTTAAAAAGCGGTATTGGTTTTACAGGCACACACAAGAGTCGCTGATAGTGTAACGATTTCTGATAGAAATGCTGTGTGCAATTTGTAATCGTGTCTCTACATTCAATCGCATACTTGCATTGGATCCTATGGAGACATCTTTTATTGATTACAGCCACTGGTGAATAATATTCATGCCACTCTCGTATCTCGAAACGAATCACCTATTTCGAACCTATGTGTTACAGCAAAACAGTAAGACAGTATGAACAGTCACGTTGGTGTTTCTTATTGGGTAAATTGGGAGGACTCATACAGGAACTGAAAGAAGGACAGCGATTTTGCTACTGCATGGCGATGCGCTTCCAAACTATATACAGCTACTACTGTCCGAAGGAGATCTGCATCCCTCAGGGAAGATTCACATCTGTCACCCAAACATTCTGTTATTGTTATTCTGTACCATCCAACAGAGAAAAACTACGGTCTGTAAAAGCTCCCCTAACTTCACCCGTCAGAGAACTCGATAAGATTTTTACCGCATCTCTCTCTTCTGATAGATCGAAAACAGTTACCATATGCGTGCTGGAATTGAGCATAAGTGGTGATCCTATTAAATATACAGGTATTGATCTAGTGGAGCAGGTGTGCAGTGATCAAAGGCACTTGCACAGACCAGTCATCGTCAGTACTGTGGGAGGAGTACCATATCCCACAGACTACAGTATCAGCCACAAGAGAAGGTCCCTGTTTTGTCGCCTGATGCAGTGCTTTTTCTACTGTAACACGCTTGGTACACTCACTTTTTTTCCCGCCACAACTTCAAGGACTGTATCAGGTTCTAAACTGACATTAACACGTTTTGATCCATTGGCTCTCACAGAAAACTGGACATCGTACAGTGTAAATCATATTGCTACGGCTCCCAAAACAAACACACACGCTGGATGACTGAAATAAAAGACCGTCACAACATAAGGAAACGGGAAGAGATCCATGGCATTGTGGAGCGTTTCCAAACTGCTGTCAAAAGTTGATCGGCGACCTCTACGTTTAATCTCATCTTTCACAGTGGCGGCATAGCTGATGGCTCTGTGTTCCATTTCGATTGATTCCTCATAATGCAGCCATGTGCGCGTTCACTGTTCCGGTGCTAGCCACCCCCAGAAGGTGTTGCCCCTCCATCAAGATTCTTTCTCAATCTCAAACAAGCGACGTCAGTAAATTATTATGTGGTAGTCAACAGTGTACCAGTGGATGGATGGGACGGAAAAGACACCACCGATATATTGTAATAAGCATCACAGCTGATAGTGCCAGGGAGTTGCTACACATTCATCTGTACATGGCAGCCTCCTTAACAAGAGAAGATTGGGATTGGGTAGACCGTGCCTCCTCGTCTTTAGCTGAGTGTGCTAGAAGGAATGCCTCATCTTGCCAATCTGCAAAGTTTGACCGCATGAGTAAGAAAGCACAGCAGATGGAAAAGACACACACTGTGACGAATCTCAGTGGCATACAGTTTGATGATATAACCTTAAAGGTACTCAGCAAGGGTCTCAACTTTGCTACGACCCCTAGAAACGTACCCATTTCAGGTTTCGTCAGTGCAGTAGAGCAAGTTGCAGCCACACTTCCACCAAATGTGGCAGAGGAAGTCCGCCGAGAGACCTGCAGGGCCCTCACCAAGGCCAGGCCGCCGAAATCGAACATCACAACCGAGGAGAGGCTTGCACTCAAGAAACTCCGGGAAGACAACAGCATTGTGGTACTGCCAGCAGACAAAGGGAACTCCACTGTCATCTTGCAGCGGGTGGATTATGATGAGAAAGTACGCCAACTTCTGGAGGACCCTGCATACAGAATTCTGGAGTGTGACCCCACGGACAAGTTGGCCAAGAAGACTAGTGCTCTCTTGAAGGAAACAGGGATGCCCGATAAGATCATCAGACAACTACGGGAAAAAGCGCCAGTGCCACCTAGACTGTATGGTCTGCCTAAAATACACAAGGAGGGCGTGCCCCTACGTCCAATTGTCAGTAATATTGGGGCACCTACGTACACAACAGCCAAGTACTTGAAAGGTCTCTTGTCTCCATATGTGGGGAAATGTATTCACCACATCCGCAACTCAGAAGATTTCCTGCAACGCCTCAAGCAACTGCACATCACAGATTCGGACATCATGGTTAGTTTTGATGTGGTATCGCTGTTCACCAGGGTCCCACTGAAGGACTCACTAGAACTGGTTGCAGAGAAATTTGACGGTGCTCTGTTGGACCTGTTCAGTCATACACTAACATCCACGTATTTCCTGTACAGAAACCAATATTACGAGCAAACTGAAGGTGTAGCCATGGGCAGCCCACTGTCCCCTGTGGTTGCCAACATGTTTATGGAGAGTTTTGAGGAGAGGGCATTGGAGACAGCCACATTTAAACCCACATGCTTCTTTAGGTATGTGGATGACACCTTCGTGATCTGGCCACATGGGATGGACAGGCTCAATGAGTTTCTCGAACATCTTAACTCATGCCACCCTAATATCGAGTTCACCATGGAACTGGAGAAGAATGGCCAGCTGCCATTTCTGGATGTACTAGTCCAGAGGAGAGCAGATGGATCAATTGGCCACAGTGTGTACCGAAAACAAACACACACTGATTTATATCTGCAGGCCAGCAGCTGTCACCACGCTGCACAGAAGAATGGGGTTCTGAAGACTCTGGTCCACAGAGCACGGGCCCTGTCAGACCAAGAGAATCTACCTATAGAGATAGAACATCTCAAAACAGTTTTCTCCAAGAATGGATACACGGACAGACAAATTGAGAGGGCACTCCAACCAGCCACTATACCACAGGTTCCTGAAGAAGACCAAGATGAAGCAAAGAAGGTGGCATATCTGCCCTATGCTGGCTCTATTTCTGCCAGAATCAGTAGGATCCTCCGTAAACACAATATCAAGTGTGTTTTCTGTCCAACCAACAAGATCGGGGGACTGCTGGGGAGTGTCAAAGACGACCTGGGATTACGAAAACCAGGGATTTACAATATACCTTGTCAATATGGCATGTCCTACATTGGCCAGACGACAAGAACTGTGGAGATCAGGTGCAAAGAACATCAGAGGCACACTAGATTAAGACAGGTGACTAAGTCAGCCATTGCTGAACACTGTCTAGAACTAGATCATGCCATGAAGTATGAGGATACCAAGATTCTAGCACAAACACCCAGATTTTGGGACAGTGTTATAAGAGAATCGATAGAAATTAAAATGGCTGACGGTCTTATGAACCGTGACACAGGGTACCAGCTAAGCAGAGCCTGGGATCCGGCTCTGGAATTGTTAAAGGAGCAACGGGGCCTGCTGCAACACTACACAAACAGAAGAACCAGAGACATGGAGATGGAAAACGAGCCCCTGACGGACTGCCAGGCGCACCAGACCGAAGATGGAACACCCAGAAGTGGGACTGGTGGGCGCGGACCGCAGAGGGAACATCCAGAGCCGCAGCGGACGAAAAACGGAGCGGCAACGCTCCAACAGGTCGTGGTGAGCGGGCGCGGACCGCAGGGGGAACGCTTGTTATCCCAGACCGTAGATGAAACCCCCAGGAGCGGGTTTGGTGGGCGCGGACCTCAGAGGGAACACCTAGAACCGCAGCGGACCGAAAACGGAGCAGCGGTGCTCCAGCAGGTCGCAGGGAATGGGCGCGGACCACAGAGGAAGCGCCTGCAGCCGTTGGTGGAGGGGGAAGGCCATAGGCATAAATACTGGACCAGGTCCACTCGAGGAGCAGTCTCAGGTCGCACCTGAGGAACGTTACGAGCTACGTGACCGAAATATCGTGCAAGTACGACGCTGATATCCGGCAGAACACCCGACAACCCAAGATGTAATTTTACCAGTCTTTTACAACGCCGACCAGTGACACGGTAGCATGCTTCTCAATTTCTGTCTCGTCGGTAAACCACCCGTCTGCGAGTACCATTGCAGACATATATTGATGGCTGTGCAGTATGCCTGTTCATTGTCAATTCTCGAACACATGAACCAAAGTATACCAGACAGCGATCTACTCACTCATCGATCACGGTGTGTAATTTATTATTATGATTGCCCATGTATCCCTCTGCAGATGGGGACAGAATACGTCGCATATATCTTTGTACATTTAGAGCAATGTGTCGAAACAGGATGGTAATGTCTCATCGCACATGAGATGGAAGTCGTCTGATGATCGACAAGTTTGCTGTTTATGATTGTAAGCAGACAGTGCTCTAAGACACACACAGAACACGTTGTTGTATACGAGTCGAACGTAGGTACTGCCACACAACTGAAGCATACCAAGAGAACAACGGAAAAAATGGTCAAATGACCTGCAGCAACGTGACCCTCTCTCTCTCTCTCTCTCTCCCTCTCTCTCTCTAGAATCCATCATCAGTTCACCATGAAATCGTACAATTACAACTCCATCTGAAACGCTCATTCAGCGTCATCCTTTAACGCAGATGAAAGTAAGTTTAGAGGTAGATCGTTCTCTTTTTTCCAGGAAAGCATCAAAGACAGCAGTCAATGCGCGTGTATCACCTCATTAGATATGCAGTAGAATATTGCCTCGGCGAAAAAAATTGACTTTTCCGTGGTTCCCGGCGCTTCCATGTCAACGTTTTCTCGTATTACTGTTGCTGTCACATACTCGTTCCCATGTACAAGAACTGTTCTGCACCAAGCAGAAGACATGCAAGTACTCCCTCAATTTACCAGCATTTCTGCGACATTTCTCTCAATTTACACGTATTTTCCGTAATTTTTCGTTATTTTACCGATTTTAAGTCACTTCTCCCCATACGATTATGACATCATTTCCCGTTCCGTATTGTAAAATAACTTGTAAATGTAGTACAGATGCCAACACCTAGCGCAAATGTACTATTTTATGGTCGGGTGGCATAGTATAGCACTGTACTCGAATGCATCCAGTCACCTCCAGTCACATAGCCTACAGTTGCAATGTTTACTGTATGTTTTTTGTCGCGGAAGCTCCCATGACCCAGACCAGACCCGAGCTAGCATTCGAATGTGGATACCCCGATGGTGGATCCAACTTCGAAAATAGAACACATCTCCGAATGGCAGATCCACCTTCAACCTCTATCCCAGATGTGGTTATTGTGGTTCTGCATCCCAACATCGCTCTAGATATTATACGTGGCGGATTCACCTTCAAACCCTATCATAGACGTGGCATACTGTGGATCCGCTTCCCAATATCGCTCCGGATATAACGCGCGGCGTTCCTTGTTGATGACTACTGTTAGGGTTAGGTAGGACACGTTCAACGACCTCTCCTTGTACCTCCTCTTGTTCAGGAGCAAACTAATTGTGTGTGAACTGTCTTCATCATTTTGGTGGTAGTGCTGGTTGTTCCAATCCCCTGTTCGGTGTGGGCGGTTGCTGTTCCGTCTGTCGACACCTGAGGTTCCATCTTTGTTTGCATGTCCTTCTTTGGACTTGCTTCTCTTCTGCCAGGTGTTGTATCAGTGATCAAGCCCACGTTTTCTTTCAGTCGTGCTCTGTTCATCCAGCATGTATTCCAATTCTCGCAGGATATTTTTAAAGGATTCAATATCGTTACCACATTTGCCAACCAATATTTTGTTGGAGGTGTGGTAGGCGCTTCATATGGCAGAAGCGGATTATTTCGGCATCTGTACACTGATCAAGGAACTGGTTCTTTTTGACCAGAGCTTCGAAGAATTTGACAGGACTCCTAAATCCTGAGGCGATCGGATCCTTGTAAACATGATCTCATGTTTAATGCGTATCTGCGTCTTGGTCGACCAATAGTTTGCCCAGAACCCATCCCTGAATTCCTTGTATAATGAGCATGTTACCGTGACCCAATGCATTCATTTGCGACGCTTCCCTCGAGATGCCCACGTACAAAATCTAGTTTGCAGTCGAGTGGCCACTGTGGAGAGGTCAAACTGATAAATGAAGGTCTTCGGATGTAGGGTATTCTCGCTGTCTCTGTAGTTCTGGAAAGGACACAAAATGCTTAAAATCGAACGTATCGTTCATACGTTGGCGTAATGATGCTTCTGACGTTCTGTCTGATACTGACTCCGAAATCTTAATGCCTACGTCGCTTACTACAGGATTCGCCATATTGCTGAGTTGCTCGTTAGTTCGGCGTAGTGGTATGCAGTTGTTTATACCACTTGTTCTATCGTCTCGTGATATTTGTTCCATGTGCTCCCATAATTTAATAAAGTAATTCGAAATTTCGTCACTGCGAACGATGCGTTTCATGTTTGCCTAATCTGTTTCTTGCTTTATCTCGCGACCTAGCTCTCTTAACGTCTTGATCGCTGCGTGAGCCTTCTTCGCGTCTCTGATCGCTGTTGTTGCTACCTGTTCACTTCCGATTTGATCTTCTGGGTCACTATTTGTGCCCTCTGTTCTTTTCTCTTCACTGACCTGCCTTCCGCTCCTTTTTCACTGTTTTTCCCTTTCGTCTGCTTCTCTTTCCTCGTTTTATAGTATTTTCTTGAATTCTTCTTCCCCCTCTACTGTCCTTGATTCCATTTTCTTCAAGAACGTGAAGAAATCGTTCCCACTTTGTTCCTTTGCCACCCTATAGTTGCGTGAGGATGTGCGTGAACTTGATCGTGAGTTTGGTCGGCTAGGCAAGCCGGAATTTGCTGTATTCTAGTCCTCGTCGTGCGGCCTGTCTTCTAGATCATTCTCGCGTCGTTTTGTGATCATCATCCTCGTCTACGCTATCATACCCGTGGTGGACATCAGCCTCAGCTTCGATCTGTTACCACTCAATTGCATGATCAGCCCACTCATTACGCAAGCATTCATCACTCCTTACACATGAACGGTAGGTATGAGGTGCAACGAACGTGCTTAGGAGATAGTATCGAATTGCGCCTACGCAGATTTCGCAAAATAAGGTACCCAAAAAGAAGAAATACACTACTGGCTATTACAATTGCTACACCACGAAGATGACGTGCTACAGACGCGAAATTCAACCCACATGAAGAAGATGCTGTGATATGCAAATGATTAGCTTTTCAGAGCATTCACACAAGGTTGGCGCCGGTGGCGACACCTACAATCTGCTGACATGAAGAAACTTTCCAACCGATTTCTCATACACAAACTGCAGTTGACCGGCGTTGCCTAGTGAAACGTAGTTGTGATCCCTCGTGTATGGAGGAGAAATGCGTACCATCACGTTTCCGACTTTGATAAAGGTCGTATTGTAGCCTAGCGGGATTGTGGTTTATCGTATCGCGACATTTCTGCTCGCGTTGGTCGAGATCCAATGACTGTTAACAGAATATGGAATCGATGGGTTCAGTAGGGTAATACGGAACGCCCTGCTGGATCCAACGGAATCGTATCACTAGCAGTCGAGATGACAGGCATCTTATCCGCATGGCTGTGACGGCTCGTGCAGCCACGTCTCGATCCCTGTCGACAGATGGGGACGTTTACAAGACAATAACCATCTGCACGAACAGTCGACGACGCTTGCAGCAGAATGGACTATTAGCACGGAGACCATGGCTGCGGTTACCCTTGACGCTGCATCACAGACAGGAGCTCCTGCGATGGTGTACTCAACGACGAACCTGGGTGCACGAGTGGCAAAACGTCACTTTTTCGGATGAATCCAGGTTCTGTTTACAGCATCATTATGGTCGCATCGGTGTTTAGCACATTGAAAGCGTGTATTCGTCATCGCCATACTGGCGTATCACCCGGCGTGATGGTATGGTGTGCCATTGGTTACACGTCTCGGTCACCTCTTGTTCGCATTGACAGCACTTTGAACAGTGGACGTTACATTTCAGATGTGTTACGACCCGTAGCTCTACCCTTCATTCGATCCCTGCGAAACACTACATTTCAGCAGGATAATGCACGACCGCATGTTGCACGTCCTGTACGGGCCTTTCTGGATACAGAAAATGTTCGACTGCTGCCCTGGCCAGCACATTCTCCAGATCTCTCACCAATTGAAAACGTCTGGTCAATGGTGGCCGAGCAACTGGCAAAACGAACGTCTGACAATAAACCATATACGAGCATACTATACGTGGAATTAGATCCATACTTAAAATTCACATAAAAATTCAAATACTAATAATCTGAAGCTCATAGCCTGGCAAGGTAAAACATACAATTGTATGTTTTGTTTGTTTGACTCAATGCCCAGGCGTATCAAGAGCGTTATTATGGCCAGAGGTGGTTGTTCTGGGTACTGATTTCTCAGGATCTATGCACCCAAATTTCCTTCCTGTCTGACCGATATTAAACTTGTCACAGTCTTGGCAGCTGATCTTATAGGCCCCAGCTTCCAAATATTTGTTGCTGTTGTTGCCAACTTTGTAGCGTAGCTTACAACCAACTGTACTTTTCGTTCGAAATCCAATTTTTATGTCCGTTTTTCTGAAAGCCTGCGCAATTCTGTCGGAAAATGCACCATTGCGTGACATTGCAACGAACTTCTTGCCCTCTGGTTCTATTGTCTCCTTCTTGTCACATATTTTTCATTTTAGTTAATTATGTTCATTACATCACGATCATTATATCCATTTGCCTTGGTTACTTGTCTAATCACACTTAATTCTTCCACTGCGTCATAAGGGGTGAGTGGCAGTTTTAGCATCCTGTTGATCATAGTTCTGAAGTATGCACATTTATGATTCTTAGGGTGACAGAATTTCACATTTATAATCGTGTTAGTGGCCGTCGTCTTCTTAATGTGCTTATCTTATGCCTTCCATCCCTTTTAGTTAATCTAAGATCCAAAAACCTTACACTTCCTTCTTCTTCCAGTTCCACAGTGAATTTAATTTTTTTGTGCATCCCACCCATACATTCTGCTATCTCGCGTATTTCACTTTCGTCACCCTAGTACAGTAATATGTTGTCGTCTACGTGACAGTTTTTTTGCAGACGTCAGGATTTTGTTCAAAAAACTTACTTTCTAGCTCATTTAAAAATATCTCAGCTAAAGTACCAGACAAACTGTTGCCCATTGCGAGTCCGTCCTTCTGATAAAAAATCTTATCGTTAAACTTAAAGTAATTAAATGAGAACACAAGTTCTAAAATTTCCAAAAGTTCTACTACTACGCCCTGACTAATCTTCTTATACCTTAGCAAGTTCTTCCTTATAATCTCCAACGTATCGTTTACTAGGACACTGTTAAACGGGTTAACAATGTAGCTCCAGCTGGTATTGGTACATCCTTAACGTCCTTTGAAAATTCATAACTATTCTTGACATTGAATGACTTTTATAAGTATACGCTGCTCTCAGTTTCTTGTTCCGTTCCCGGTTCAATTTGTAATTGGGACATGACATATTTTAATTATCGGCAGAATCGTTTCTCCTCTGTTGTGTAATTTGATTTGCGAACGAAGCACAGGAATGGACAGTTTCATCATTTTTAATCTACGTTTCTCTTTTTCATCTGGAAACAAAAAGATACTGTTGTCAATTGTTTTCCTTATATCTGACTGAAAACGGCAACCGGAATTACTGCTGAATGAACAGAATGAGTTTAAACTAAATGCTTATTTTGATGTATTGAGAAACGTACCAGTTTGAGCAGCGTCGAGTTTCCCCAGCGGATTGGCGTGCGGTCGTGTGTGCCGGCGACGAGGACACTGGGCTTTCCTCCGCAAGTTCCACTGCAGAAAAACAAGCACGTCATACCGAGAAACCACGACGTGCCGTCATTGAGACCACATTCCGGATGTATTATCGACTATCGGCTTTTAGTTTTTAATTAATAATCATTGTTTCGTTAATTACCTTACAATTACGTTTACGGTAATTGATCTGGCAGGCTGGAAGATTTCATTTTGTAGATGTGTTTTTAATCTTATACCTTTTTATACTGGCTTTTATACAATTGTATGTTTTACCTTGCCAGGCTATGAGCTTCAGATTATTAGTATTTGAATTTTTATGTGAATTTTAAGTATGGATCTAATTCCACGTATAGTATGCTCGTATATGGTTTATTGTCAGACGTTCGTTTTGCCATGTAAAGTAGTTTTAGTTAATGACTACGCATACCTCTTCTTAACCAATACATTTACGATACTGGTTGATCATGTACCCTAGCTGTAGTGCCCTCTGCTGGCCTCAGCTTCTTTGTATAAATACCAGACGCATTCTGGTCACCAGCGCTATGTACCTACATGTTTAGTTTGACATCGATACTACATCAGAATATTTTATGATATGTGTGGCTTGTATACATGGCTGTTAATCATGTAAACACTTTTTATCTTTCTTATGTAGCACCAGGCCTTTTATAGATTTAGCGTCAGCTTAGTCGGTTACACGCTATTTTTGTTTTCAAACAACTTACGGGAATTCAGCCAAGTAATTTTCACAGCGACTGCCGATATTTCGGCGGGAGGACACCCTACCATTTTCAAGGCACAAACTGCAGTTGATGATGGTCGAAGTAGAGAAGATATAAAATGTAGACTGGCAATGGCAAGGAAAGCGTTTCTAAAGAAGAGAAATTTGTTAACATCGAGTATAGATTTAAGTGTCAGGAAGTCGTTTCTGAAAGTGTTTGTATGGAGTGTAGCCATGTATGGAAGTGAAACATGGACGATAAATAGTTCGGACAGGACGAGAATAGAAGCTTTCGGAATGTGGTGCTACAGAAGAATGCTGAAGATTAGATGGGTAGATCACATAACTAATGAGGAGGTATTGAATATAATTGGGGAGAAGAGGAGTTTGTGGCACAACTTGACTACAAGAAGGGATCGGTTGGTAGGACATGTTCTGAGACATCGAGGGATTACCAATTTAGTATTGGAGGGCAGCGTGGAGGGTAAAAATCGTAGAGGGTGACCAAGAGACGAATACACTAAGCAGATTCAGAAGGATGTAGGTTGCAGTAGGTACTGGGAGATGAAGAAACTTGCACAGGATAGGGTTACATGGAGAGCTGCATCAAACCAGTCTCAGGACTGAAGACCACAACAACAACATCAAACTGCAGTTTGTGCCGTGAAAATGTCGGGGCACATTCCCGTACGTTGTTTGAAAATTGTATACGCCAGGAGAGATCCAGGTCTCACACTATTTTTGTTCGTAACAGATCTGAAGATGGCAGCAGCCGAAACCGGTAATAGTAAAGTGTAAAAGTTTGCGTGGTCAGGACGGACCTGTAAAATAAAGAAACAATGTAATGATGATCAGTTTTTCGATTCAACGCTTGTAGAGAGCTACTGGTTCAGAGCTAAAGACGTCATTAATTCTAGTTTAGAGTGCATTTTGGACCTCAAATAAATTTTGTTGGTGGTTGTTTGATATAGAGCGAGAAAGAAAAATGTTTGAGAGCGGAGAAATACGTGCGGCAGTGACTCTTTTCCAGCCGTAATCCTGGATAGGTTAACCAGTGAAATCAGTAGAATGCAGACGGCGTTGTCGGCCAGTGCCAACACTTGATGTAGTTTCCTTGACTGTTTTTCTTACATGGCGACTGCAACACGTCTCAGTTGTTGGCAACAGATACCCTTTGAGTTGGTAAAGACCCTGGGTTGCAGTTTGTAACTCCTTCTCGGTACCATCAGATGCATAAAATTAAATTTTGTGGACTCACACTGGCATGAGCATCAAATATTTTCCGTTAGGGCCAAAGATGATTATCTTTCAATGTAGTCAACATACGGTGGTTCAAATCCCAGTCTGGCCAGCGAGATTTAAGTTTTCTGTTATTTCCTTAAATCTTCGAAAAGGGTAGAATGTTTCATTCCCCATCTTCCCGAATTTGAGCTTCTGCTTCAACTCTAATGATCCGGTTATTGAAAGGCTCTTCCCTCATTTCTTTTTTCTTAAGCATTTCCCACTGAATGCTACTGGCCCAGGAAGGTTAAATATCTCAGGTCATAATATTTGCCAACAATCGGGAAAGAATGTCATTCATCAAGGACAACTTATATTCTTGAATATGGAAAACAATTCACATCGAAGTGATCCTCCCTGAAAGGAGAAAACCGTTTTCTGATGTTATTTTGCGGTGCAGTTACCTCATACTTGGCACAAATATTTCCAACTGCCTCAGCTGCCTGTAACTCATTGTTAAATCCAACGACAATAAAATATCGCAAATATTAGAAATCTTTGCATCCTACACTTCTTTTCTAACTGTTAAACAACGTCCCTCATAAGCTTCTACTACGCCACATTCAATAAATAACCCCAAGAACAATTCTAGAGTCTCGAATAAGTATGAGAAATTAATAAAGATACAACGACCTGTGTGGTAGAGCGTTATGAGTATGCAGGTGAGATATTTAGCAGCCTAGAATTGGTAGGCTGTAAGGAAAATTGATTTTGTACGGATCTGCACTAACCTGTCGAGCCAAGGATGAGAGCATGGTGTGGCTGGGCCAGGCCATTCAGAGCATACATTGCTGGTTGACCCATGTACAAGGAAATTCCATAATAAATCACACTTTTATAATAAAGAAAATCTGAATGCACCAGCGATCCCAGATAAATAAGGCACATCCAATGAAACAATAGTATTTTCAATATTTTTCAAAATACAAATGTCAATTATGTGTGGTGACTAAATATTGTAACAGTGAACCTTAGAAGTGAGAACTTTTAAGTGCTTTATTCGATTTCAACAAAAGATATCTCAGATGATTGCTTGCACTATAGCTATCATCCCTGAAAGTCACATATTCATAACTATTTTATATATTCATATATTACATTTTCATTAGGCAAGCATTTGTCAGAATATCATATCCTCAACAATAACACAGCAACTGAATGCAGCATGAGAATCTCATATCTAGCCATACTTCTGTAGTTTTTTCAAGGAATATGATACTATTTTGACAATAGCTTTATTTAAATACAATTGCAGTCGATAATATGAAACCACGTTAATTTATGAAATAGTGAGTCACATCAACTAGCTGACACCGTTATTGAAAAGGGTGCCAAAAGGTGCTTAGACCAAGCAGTTATAAACAACTTTTAAACAATATTTAACGACAATATGTTGTCATTTAATGTGAGTGAATTTATGAGCGTGACAGAATGTTTATAACAAGTTTTTATTTAATTATTGGTATTATATATTAGTTTAGCATGGAAAGTCGTCACGTTGAGTCAAACGTATGTCTGTAGAAGATGAAAGCGTCGTAGTTTTGGTGGGGACTGCCTTCAGCCAATGGAGAAGCACACAGTGGCAGAACACTGTTGGAGTCCAGAGGAGACAAACACTTTTGGAGTGGCGCACTCAAGGGAGCGTCTGGGACACGTGATGTTGAGGTCTTGAAGAAAATACTTTGTGCTGAGATCGGGAAGAAGGCACACACCTGTGGTAATGTGTTTATTCGGTTGTTAAAGTGATTGATTCTGGGCAGTGAACGGCCAGTATAATATTCTAACGATCGAAGAGAACTCTATTTCTCATGAGGTCTAAATGTACTCAAGTGCAGAGCTTTAACTCTTCCGAGTGCATTTCCGAACTGAGAATAAACAGAACATGACTAAATCGTCATGCTGAACTCTGAATTATTTTGAGCTGGTGAATATTTTCGCGTATCTTGGTTACAAATGTAGTTTGATGCATGTTTTAGATGACAATTCAACTTGGTTTTCTGCTAACGTTCTCGTAACGCTCACAACACAGCTTTACTGCGTTTAATAAGATTATTTCTGTCTGTATTATAAGTGGTTATCTTAAGGCTACTTTCCGTTTATCCGAGACAGATTTTCACGAATAAACATAATTTAACAGAAATCTCTAGTATAGTCTTCATCAATTACAGACGACATTGTAGAACCCTTTTTATTATTTATTTATTTATCTCTTATTTAATATGTCTGTTTATTCTATTAATTCGCATAGACTACCTGATTGCAGGTTCACAACTACAGATTATTATTAGCAGCGAGTTAACTTCTGGATATGAAAACAGACATGTGTGGCTTGGCCCCACCATATTAACGAGATATTCTTCTGCAAACCGAGCCGAGCATTCCTAGTTATTTAAGATGCGAGTAACAGCAGGCAAAGCCGCAACTGGCTTGCTCGTATGGGGTGCTGATTATGGAAGCTACTCAGCAGAATATTGTAATGAAATTTTTTATAAAAAGTTATATATGCTTTGATAGCTATTAATAAAGTGGCGTCAGAACAAGAGATAAATAACTCTAATAATGCTATGAACAGTGTAATGCAATTTAATTTAGTCCGACGTGGATCAGCAATCAGCAAACTAGCTCAGTACTCAGAGTGGTTATGGGATTACAAATAATTAATCGTCTCTCTCTTAAATCTTCACAGATATTCCCGAACATATATCAAACGTATAGCTGAAACTCATTTGCTTATATCACCAAATAGTATTACTTGGGTCAGTTCAATGCAAAGTAATAAAACCCGTAACTTCAGATAAAACCCGTAACATCAGATAGTGGTTTCGTTTTGAATGCCAATATAAGGTAACGAGCATAATCCTTTACTGATGAAATCTTATACTAGAATTAGAATCCTGTGACTAGGCCTTTCTGCCTGGGATGTTAACTCGCAACCATGAGAAAATCTGAAAATGAAATATATTAAATTATTCGTAGCGGCCGCATAGCTTGTGGAATCTGAAAGAAAGTTTAGTGTCCTAACCGGCGGCACGTCTCGCAGATGAGCTGAAAGAAAGTTAATAATTATTTTTTTAGTATGGCGCCTAACAATGGTCAATGTTCCTTTAAGTTCACGTCTACTCAGGACAAGCAAGGTTTAGGTTTACAAATCATTGCGTACCGTACACAAATTTAAAGTCATGAGCAACTATATTTTAGTTTCGTTTACAGCTTACATAGACTGTTACAGCAAGATGAACCTCAGACAATCGTTCTTTCCTCTTCGATTCCAAGAACTTAAGAACACAAAAAAAGGGTCAGTCACAGAATCTCGAATGTCCATAGAATATGCATACATTGCAAAATAATGCATTTGTTTACTCTTTTGCCGGCCGCGGTGGCCATGCGGTTCTGGGCGCGTCAGTCCGGAACCGCGCGACTGCTACGGTCGCAGGTTCGAATCCTGCCTCGGGCGTGGATGTGTGTGATGTCCTTAGGTTAGTTAGGTTTAACTAGTTCTAAGTTCTAGGGGACTGATGACCTAAGATGTTAAGTCCCATAGTGCTCAGAGCCATTTGAACCATTTACTCTTTGGCATATATCACTAGCTATTCACACAATAATTATCGATACGTGGCATTTACGCACTTCGAATTCATGACCTTCTCGGGAGAGACATTACAATAGCCCCCTGGGATGGCCTGGACTAAATTATGTATGCGTACCAGTCAGACCATGGTACTGTTCGATTATAGTTTCAAACTCCACAACATTGTACATGTATGTTTCTTTAACGACTTTTCCAAATGTCGTTTGCACACAATAGTAATTAACATAAGTGCTTTGCCTAATTCTAAGAGAGGGTAACTACAGTACTTCCCTCCCGTGTGGCACATGTTTCAGTCCGGAAAGGTATTAACAAATCTCACTGGAAAATGACTTTATTTAACCTCCCTATTTAGGTTCGCGGGCATGGGAAAACCGGGAGTTAAAAACTAGGGTCTTCGAACTGTATGGCCACATTCATCCAGTCTCCAAAACTCCCAATTTACATTTTGCTGCTACTCAAGGACATGTTCGAATGTTCCCCCAGTGTACCACATCAAAGAATACAACAGGCGAAAACAGTGAAATTATGATCACACAAATGGAAATAAAAAACAATCTTCTTGTAGGTGATAAGCTGATCATTTTTCACTTATAGTGGAACACGCACTTCGATTGATACTACTGAAGTTTGTTACCACAACACACGTACAATCATCACACGTAATACAAGTCGTCGATAAGTCGTCGATCGCCGATTTTCAGCCGTTGCGACGCCGGTGTGACGAAGACGGTGGTGCGACGATACTGCAGTTAACAGTTGACGGAGCGGACAATCGATTGTTGGGCTGCGGCCGTTGGCTCTCCGATCAGCTGACTCGCCTCTGCTCTCGCGCCATCTCAGCATCATGTCCATTTCATGGGCGTGAACATGAAACAACCCACGCTAGCATTAATTTTAATTATTTACGTAAAAGATGTTATTGGCTACTGGGAAAAGAGGCTTATTTAGTGGTCCATTCATCCGATATTCGCACATCAATGTTCGTTTTAATGTTCTGTAATGTGTTTAGTTTTCCGAGCAACCATTAGTCCAGTTTGCGGAACACGATGTATTCTCTGTTTAATTCCTTTGAGAATTACACAGTCTATTGGTTCATGACTATCAAAGTTTCGCACTGTTAGAGTGTCCTGTAAACTCATGTAGTCACTTTTCACAAATTCCAACTCCGTACCGTTGTTCACAACATGTGCGTACACACTGAATCCATCTAGCTGTCACTATGGTTGGTGTCCAAAGGTAGATTTACTTTTGTCCACACTCACTGTAGTGTTCACAGTGATCGCTAACTGTAACAAATTTTTACTTCACATGACATTAATATTCACATTATCCCGTGAAGTCATCTTTGTTGCACAGCCGTAATCTTAACACACTAAATATCAAATTTTTTTACATGAATAAAACACATTATTATGCCACCTTCATACGCAGATTTCAGAGTCATTTTCTCTTTTAACTCTTAGCTGATAAAAGTGCACGTTGACACAGTCTTTCACTGACTTTATGCGTTTGCTAGACTTTTTTTCTCACTTTCGTAGCACACGCTGATGCTTTTGCAAATCAAATTGCTTTACATATTGCTTCTATCGAAGCACTATTCACCATGTTGCTATATATATTGGCTTTGTCGTTGACATAACTTCTTTCAGTTTTATAAGTCACGACATTAACATTTAGTCCTCATTAGGATCTGATTTTATCTGCATAAATTTTATGTCATACACTTCCCTCAACCTTTCTTGCTGAAAGTGGACCTTTGGCCATCTGCACTATAGATCGTCAGACAGTTACATGTGTGTTATTCGTCACTTATCACCGATCCACACTTTTAACTATTTAAAATTTTAAGTGAGGAACCGTTTGCCAGAAAACCAGGACTCAGTTCCATGTGTGCAATCCCTGCTTTCGCGCGCATCATTCCTTATATACCGCGGCTCTAAACTTCATGCCATGCAGTTACTTTCTCTTCACGAGAATGTATATTCCTTTAATTCTCAATAGTGCCCCCCGGACGCATGCAGTTACATGGCTTAAGGCCACTACTGGAGCAAACGAAACTGTTACTTACAGTAGATCTAAACATTGTTCTTACGTAATTAAAACATGCCTGTTTACGTTTACACTCCGAGAAATCAATCAAGCGTCACGACTACGCATTGATACATGGTTATATTAAGTCACACCATTCTCTAACTTACTAAAACTAGTTAATCACAAAAAATGCAAAAGAATTCTTATCCTACTATATACACATAAAATTGAAATCTGTCTCTTAGTTATATTTTCAGTGCAATTATTTCTTGCTAATTCTACTTTGTTTCTGTGTCAGGGTACCCTTAACACCGAAGGTCTTATTAATGCAATTTCCTATTATAAAACTACAAACTATCAATGATATTTAACACATGAATATAAAACTTCATTACTCACTAAAGTGTTTCACTATTTAAATTACATTTCTAGTACAAACATTATTTTTCTTAACTGTTTAGCCTTCACTGTATGTACATTTTTAAATCATGATGTGGGTATAACCCGGGTATTTTGCCTGATTCTGAATACCCCAGAATATAGCATCCTTCATTCGGAATCCTCATTATTCTGTAAGGTCCTGTATAGATCATCTGCCATTTTCGATTTACTTTCTTTAATACCGAAGTTTTCGGGTTCGCCTTTAACAACATGGGATCTCCTTCTCTGTATTTCTTCTTTTAGTGTTCAACCCTGAGGTTGGTTTGCAGCAGAGCGCCATTCCTCTCTTCTGTCTGCCTTCCTCTTCATCTCCACGTTATGTCTTCCATCCAACGTCATTCATGATCTGTTGCATGTATGATATCCTTGGTCGCCCCTGCCGATTCCTTCCCTCAATAGCCCCTTCTGCTATTGTTCCAATGATGTGCCCTACAAGTTTGTCTCTTCTTGTTTGGATGTGGCTCCACAGAGATCTGGTTTTCTGTACTCTTCTAAGCACCTCTTAATTTGTTACTTTGTCTCTCCATCATCCTTTCATAGCACAACATCTCCAGGGCCTTTAGCCGTCTTCTCTCTTCTCTTCCAATCGTCAAAGTTTCACATCCATATAGGGCCACACTCGAAACGAAACATTTCATGATACGTTTCCGTATTTTCAGACTGATGTTGTTGCTGGTGAGTAAGTTCCTTCTCCGATTAAATGCAATTTTGGCCTTTTGTATTCTGGTCGCAATTTCTTTCCGGCTTCTACCATCTCTTGTGATTTTGCTTCCTCTATCACTTCCAGCTCCTCTCTTCCAATTGTCATTCTCAAAGGTTCATATTCTGCTCCTGTACTGCATACCATCACTTTAGTCTTTTTCTTGTTTATTCTCATTCCATACTGATTGCATAGAATATTTTCCATTGTTCTGAGGACTTCCTCTAGATATTCTTTCGTCTCCGTGACTATAGCAATATCATCTGCATAACGTAGCATGTGTATCTTCTGCCCATTAATTTTGACCCCCACCTCAGTAGTTTCTCGAACTTGGTCTATAGCTTTCTGGATGTAAGCACTGAATATAAGAGGAGAGAGAGCACATCCTTGCCTTACCCCTTTTCTAATATTTGCTTCTTGTTCATGGCGACAGTTCCTAATCACTGCCACCTCATTTTTATAGAATCTGAGTATCACACGGATGTCTTTGTACATTATTCCACTTTTCCTCAGCACTCTGAACATCTCTTGCCAGATAACGTTGTCAAATGCCTTTTACATGTCTACAAAGGCAATATAAGTTGGTTTATTTTTCTGTAATTGCTTTTCGATAACGAGTCTCAGTGCCAGAATCGCCTCTCTTGTTCCCAATCCCCTTCTGAAGCCAAACTGATCTTCACTCATCATATCCTCCACTTTCTCTTCAATTCTCTTCAGAACTGTTTTTATGAGAATTTTTGATGCACACGATACTAGGCTTAGAGTTCGGTACTGTTCGGATTTTGTAGCTGCTGCCTTCTTTGGTGTAGGAACAATGATACATTTCTGGAAGTTTGTCGGTATCTCTCCCGTGTTATAGATGGACGTAATAAGTTTAAGCAGCATCATTTTCATGCTGTCACCAGCATTCTTTATTAGATCTGCAGGGATGTCATCAATACCCGTTGCTTTGTTGTCCCGTAGTTCTATTAGAGCTCTGTCAAATTCTTCTTGCAGAATGTCATCTCCCTTGTCATCTTCGTCTACTTGCTCTTCTCTTCCTATTACTTCCTCCGAAAGAGATGTTCCAGCATACAACTCCTCACTGTATTTGTTGCACTTTGTTTAACTGTCGGTCATGACGTCGTTTTCTCAGATTAGCCTGTTGACTCAATGCCAGCAGTGCCTCTTTCATTTTCCCTCTTAACTTTCTATTCTAGGTATACAAGGCACTGATTCAAGCCATTCATTTTTCTCAGAACGATCAAACATTAATTCCTCTGGTGTAAAACCAGTGGCATCATGTGGCAAGTTGTTGTCTATTTGTTCAAAAATGTTGAGGTAATCGCTCCATTACGTACCCTTAGTTGCAGCATATGTCCTCAGGAATCTATTAAATTCACGAAAAATTCTTTCCACTGGGCTTGCGCGTGGATTAAAACGTGATATCAAAATGGGCTTGATCTCAGGAGATCACATAAGAACTCCTTCCATTTCGTACTGTTAATATACGAAGCACAATCCGATAAGATAGTCATAGGCTTGCCTACTTGTGGAACAAATTCCGATACAATCCCCTTAATAATAGGGATAGAGGTTGTACGTTTTAAGGAATATAATTTCACATACTTCGTGAACAAGTCATATATCGCTAGGACATACTTTACACCTCCTGGAGCAGTGGGTAGAGGTTCCGCGACATTGACTGATACAAGACTTAGCTGTCTATTCGGTATAATGGGATGCAATTCCCCTTTTGTGCTTTTATTCGTGGTCTTGACGTTTTGACATAAGGTACAGGTGCGTATTAACTTCTGTACATGCCTCTATAGGTTCGGATAGTAGCAATACGTAGCAATTTTTCTTGTACACTTTTTTATATCGAAGTGTCCCCAACAATGGTGTGTATACCAGATTAAATTTTCTAATACTACGGTATATTGATAATTTTCACTTATGGACCGTCTGACAGCAACTGAATAAAACACAATTTTAGTGCCATACGCGTTTCGCCTTTATTTTCTGCAAGGCATCATCAGTGGCCTGGAATATGTACATATGTTAGCTATTTTATTTACATTTTTGTCACTGTGCCTATAGGTTATAAACAGTTCTGGTGGTTGGTGTTTCCTATTAAGTAGTAATGTTTTGAACTGTACTTACAGGTTGCGTAGACAGTTTCTTACATATTACGCTCCTGTTGCATTTTTGGTGTTGTTCTTCTTCCTATGAGCGCCAATTTGCTGTTTTTTCCGCATTCCACAGCACTATGCACTGAGCGCTTGTTTTAATGCAATGTTTTGGTTTCTGTTGCCGGCTGTCAAATGTTTTTGCCAAAGATCGAATATTACTGCCAAACTTATGAGTGTAACTATTGAAGTATCTGTGGTCTGTTCGTGTATGCATTTGTGTGTGTGAGTGTTTTTTGGTGTCGTATTAATTTAATTTAATTTTATTTTATTGTATTTATTTATTTATTTATTTTTGTTTTTGTCCTGTGTATGTGTGTGTGTGTGTTTTGGTGTTGTGCTGTGTGTGTGTGTGTGTGTCTGTCTGTATTTTGGTGTTATATATATATATATATATATTATGTTATCATTTCCTTTATTAAGTGTAGTAAGGAGGCTGTGTTGATGTGTGTTTGTTCATTTATCACATGTTTGTTTTCTGCTATGGCTTTCTGGATGTGGAAGTTTTCTTGCATTTGTATAAGATGTTTGTCATGGTTGCTTATTCTCATTATTTTCATTTCTTGTTCCATGTTTGTAGGATGATGGTTGTAGTGTTTTAAATGCTCTGCAAATGTGGAATGGTTTGTTTCATACTTCCAACATCTGATATGTTCTTTGTATCTTGTTTCAAAATTCCTGCATGTCATGCCTATGTATACTGCATCACAACTTTGATACTCAAGTTTATATATTCCTGATTGTTGGAATTTGTCCCTCTTGGTAGTTGGCTGGCTTAGGTGTGATTGAAGGGTTTGCCCAGGTTTATATGATATTTTGAAGCCCTGTCTCTTCAGGATGTTTGCAACTCTGTGTGTTAGTTTATGTGTGTAGGTCATGGTGTACCATCTGGTTCTTTTCTGTGTGGTGTTGTCATTGTGTGTGTTTGTTGAGTGTGTTTGTAAGTTTTCAGCTTGTGAATTCTTTTGTATTGTAGAAATGTTGTGTTTGTTTTTTATTTGTGTTTTTATTTTTTGATTGAGCCTGTGTACCACATGTGTGTCATATCCGTTGTTCCTAGCTATTTGTATGATCGTGTTCATTTCTTGTTCATAGTTTTTCTTGCTGAGTGGGATTCTGTTTAATCTATGTAACATGTGTCTTAGTGCTGCAAGTTTCTGGCTTTGGGGGTGGTTGGATGTCGAATGTATTATTGTGTCCGTGGCTGTTGGTTTTCTAAAGATGTTAAATGTATGTTTTCCATTTTCTTTTTCAATTGTAATGTCAAGAAAATTTATTTGATTTTCTTTTTCTTTTTCAAGTGTGAATTTTATGTTCTTATGAGCTTTGTTTATTTCTGAATGGAGTTCATCTATTTTTTCACTTGGCTCGTCTACCAGACAAATAATGTCATCCACGTATCTGTACCAATATATGATTTTGAAACTTTCATTTGTGGTTATTTTATCAAATATCTGATTTTCAAGGTGACTGATGAAAATGTTTGCTAGTGTTCCTGATATTGGGGATCCCATGGGCAGTCCATCAGTTTGTAGATAATATTCTTCCTCAAACTGAAAGTAGTTTTGTTCAGTTGTCAGTCTGAGCATATCTGTTATTTCTTTTATTGCGTCTGTGGTGAGGTTGCTGTGGGATGAGAGATTTTGTTCTATGATTTCTATTGTTTCTGTGATAGGGATGGAGGTATACATATTTTCTATATCGAATGAAATCAGTGATGCTGTGTGTGGTACCTGTATGTTCTGTATGTTTTCTATTAGGTTTCCTGTGTTTATCACTGTTCTGTTGTTTTCTACTTTATAGTGTTTTGTAACTAACTTTTGGAGGTGTTTGGCTATGCGGTATGTTGGGGCTTTCTTGAAGTTGATAACAGGTCTCATTGGCATTCCGTCTTTATGTACTTTCGGTTGACTGCGGAGTGTTGGTGCTTGTGGGTTTTTCTGTGTTAAGTAGTATTTCTGTTTGTCTGTGAGTGTGTGTTCAGTGTTTTTCAGACGGTCCATAAGTGAAAATTATCAATATACCGTAGTATTACGCGCAACTGAGGAGGACAGGACCACAAAAGTTGAAGATGTAAATTTTCTAAACTTCCTTCTGGAATACAAACAAGCCATTGTTCACACCCAGACTTCCTTCGGTAGAACAAAACATTGTCCTCGATTGTATAAAGCCTTTGTAATTCACTATTCTCCCTACTGTTAAGCATTTCTCTCATTGTTGCAGATTCGCTAAGTTCTTACACATGGACAAATATTTTTGTCGTCGAGTTCCATCCTTTAAAAGCAGTACCTTATATTCGGATGATTGTTCCACTAGTTCAGCGAACTCAACTAAGCCCTGTGGTAGCCGCGATAATGCATCGGCCACCACATTTTGACTTCCCTTTACATGTCTTATCTCAAATAAATATTCCTGAAATGACAAAATCCACCGAGCTAACCTAGCATGTAGCAACTTACATGACACTAGGAAACTAAGTGCTTCGTGGTCACAAAACACTAGTATCTTCTTTCCATGTACATAATAGTGATACTTATGGAAAGCCCAGACTACTGCCAGAGCTTCTAGCTCCGTGGCTGAGTATGCAGCTTCACATGATGACAGAATGCGACTACCGGAACCAATAATCTTTTATTTCAGCAGTCCCTGAGGTGTCGTCCACTTGAAATAAACACGCCCCCAGGCCGTAGCAGAAGCATCCGCCGCAATACAAAAATCCTTCGACATATGTGGATGGTGAAGTACCATGGAATTTAACAAGGCTTCTCTAATTTGATCAAAGTTATGCTTGCATTGATTAGTAAACACCCACTGAGTATTTTTTCTCAATAAGGGTAGTAACGCTGTCCTGTTAATCGGCTGTGGTGGTATGAACCATCTAAAGAAGGAAGTTAAACCGAGATATGCCTTCAGCTTTTTAAGGTTTGTAGGGTACGGTACACTCTTTTTTGCTCCTAATTTCCCTGGTTCTGGAGAAATACCTATTGGTGATATCACATGCCCCAGGTACTTTAACTGGTGGCAACCAGATTTTTATTTCTTTAAATTAATTGTAACGCCAGCCTGTCAGAATTTATCCCAAACCTGCTTCTTTAGAGTCACATTTTCCTCCCAGGTATTCGTGGCTTCCAACAAATCGTCCACATTGAGCGTTTCTAGATCTAACAACTCTGGGCCTAGCATGGTGTCTAATGCTGAGATAAATACACCCGCGTTAACATTCAGGACGAATGGAAGCACACGAAATTGGCGCATCCTTGCACCAAAAATAAAGACAGTATATTACCGGCACTGTTCCGTTAAGGAAACCTGCCAATATGACAATTTCAAATCGATGCTTGAGAGAAATTTCACGCCGTGAAATCTTTGTATTTCTTCATCAAGGTTTTCTGGCCTTGTTCTTACTGGTATTATAATTTTATTGATGTCTTTAGCATCAAGTACGAATTTTATATTTCCATCCGCTTTTCCCACAGCTAGTAAGGCACTATTATAGGGAGAAAGGGACGGTTCAGTTATTCTCCAATCTAGCATTTTCTTCATTTCCTTCAATACAGCTTCGCGTTTACTCCAAGGCACGGAATAGGAAGCATGACAGAACGTCAGGAGCGGATATATATACATATCATACACGTATCCTCGAATTATTCCGGGTTTTTTCGAAAATGTGCCTGCATAGTTACTCAGTAATCGAGAAAGCTCATGCTGCTGTTCGCTAGTTAAATATTCTCACTCTCTGACTTTTAATTGAATCTCTTGTTGTATTTTAACGATTTATTCATCATACTGTTCTTTGATTTCAGGATACGCCCTCAGTGGTACATTATCCTGTATATTAAGTACAAAGGGTTCCACTTCTACATGTTCGAACCACCGACAGTACCTATTGTGATTTGCCATTGTTTTGATCAATGGGAATTGCAAATTCTTGGTAGGCGTTCGTAGAAAGCACGAGCCGTGAGGAATGTCGATCATAGCGCTTCTTTCCCTCAGTATGTCCCATCCCAGGATGCAAGTTGCAATTAAATTCTTAACAATGAGGAACGTTCATAATATCGCATCATTTCCTATTTCTATTCCTGCCTGCACCTGAGCTTTGCCACTTTGCGACCTTCCCTTTATTACCCCCTTAAATTTACAATTTTGAACCGGCAACGTAGGCAGTCCTTTATTTTCCTTAATGACATTAAAGAAATTCTCAGACATTACCGACACAGCCGCTCCTATATCAATTAAAACCGTTGCGAATACACCATTTACTTTTACGTGTACCGCAGCTAGCACGATCTCGGTTTTTTGGTCAGAACATTTACGCGGTTCTGTGACTAATTCCTCCTGTAATTCCTGGCCGTCATTATACCCATGTTGACGTCGAAGTATTTGCCGGCATGGGAATGGCTTCGACATTATTGATCGGGACTTCCAGTTATCTATTTGACGGTGCCGGCCAGTTAGCAGCCATATTCTGCCGCCACTGGCCACCTATCTGTTTCATACTTTTGGGCTGAAAATTACTTCCGTAATTCTCCTCCTTCCTCCTTATCCGATCCATCATTTTGCTTCTGTTCTTATTGGGAGAGCAGTTACCGCTTGAATTACCATTTACTCTATTTACATTCCCTCCTTTTTGTCCGTTCGATCTCTCATAGCTATTATCATCACATTCGTATCCACAACTATTATTCCGGTGTTGGTTCCAATAACCGCTATTCCTATGTTTGTTCCTTCAACAATAAATTTTGTTGTCGTGCATCCTCTTGTATCAGATCCAAAGAATCCAAGACCGATATTAATGTCTCTAAATCACTGTCAGGTACATGTACCAATTCTCTCTGTATTGAGATAGGCAACTTGGATTTCAGTATCCTAAACACGTTGAGTGTGGCGATAGGCTCTGACCAGTACCTCGTTTTGTTAATGTATGTACTTCTCAAAATATTTTCTGAACTTTCCTAACTTTAAATGGTACATCTCAGGGTTATACACCTGTTTCCGTAGTCTTTCTTGTATACTCACTAAAACCTGGCCAAAAAATGCAGCTCGAACTCGCTAAAAGAATGACAGTTCTCTGCCACCTCTGATGCCCATAATGCGGCATGTCCGGTGATATATGAGATAACAAACTGTATGCAGGTAACACGTTCTTAAAACTCTTTATGAATATTACCGAATGAATAGATTTCTTTTCTTCAGAAAACACCTGAATTTGTCTGTGTTTCAACAATGACTCTTCATGTTTCAATGTAGAAAGAGTGGGCATGTCATTGCGCACATCTATCGGATTATTTCTACATGGATTCACTGCGTATGGCCTAATAGTCACATTATTTGCTGCTGAATTTCCGTACGTGTCCCAATTTGATACATTATTTCCACCCTGCTGTACATTAAATGAACTACTGCAGCTTGGACTAGGTGCGGCACAGTTCATGATTCTATGCTCAGTCACCCAATGGTTTTCCCATAATCTCGGGTCCTAAAGGTTCGTAGTTTCTGCTTGTACCTTCATGATTCTTTTATGTCCAACATGGTCAAGCATTACGAACTTCACTTCAGCTTCTACCTTTCGTTCTATGTTTAAAGAAATCTCCTCGATGCCCTCGGTTAGTTGTTTGACTTTGGCATCAAGGTATTCCTGTACCTCTTTGACCTCGGATACTTCTCCGGACAAATTATTTACTTTTTCTGGTAAATCTTTCCAACTTTTCTTAACGTCAGATATACCTGATTCTACCTTTTCTGTTTCGTTATTAACGTGTTCTAATATACGTTGATCCCTGTCATCTAGAGCACGATTCAGCTTCTGTACTAACGCTTGGTCGCGTTTTACTAACTCTCGTCCACTTTAGCGATTATATTAGTTTCAACCTTTTCAAAAAACTCATTTAGCCGTTTGATATCTTCCTCACGCTCTCTTTTTCTCTGATGCTCCATTATTTCCAATTTCTGGAGCAGAAATGCAAGCATATCGTTTCGATTCGCTAGCTCTGCCAGCGTTCGTTCACTTTCGGCTGCTCTCTCGCAGCTGATTTTACCCGTGGGTCCGACAGTCTCTTGTCCCCCCCCCCCCCCCCCCCATTTACAACGATTTTAAACTCTGTTGACTAATATCCGACTTCAATTTTCGACTGTCAGGAGGGATCGTAGTTCGTTCAGTTTAACTAACTACAATTTCTCCTGCCAACGATCCACGAATATTCTTCTCCTGGTCGTCGGTTTCATAATTTTCGAGTTCCAAACGGTTACGTCTTGTACTCGTCTAACTGATGTAAATAGCGTCACACGCAAAAAATCAGATAATAAATTATCAACGCTTTCTACACTAACAGTTGCAATCGAAATGCTAGAAGGCAACTACGTGGAACGTTTGTTATTAATTACATGCGCCCAGGTACTACTGACTAGCGTCAATTAGGCACCTGGTCGCGTGCATTCGATTCCTTACCCCACAGTCTGTCTTGGATGTAAGGAACAGCTTGGGTCTGCGATCACTCATCCAGATTCTCAGTCAGCTTGTCGTCGTTCCTGTGTAACGGAAACGTTTTATTCATTAATTACGATTCACTATACGCTTATATACATACTTTTAATCAATGACAGCAATGAAATTAGGTCTCAGGATTCTAGATTCGATTTAGGCCCCACGAGTAAAAGTGTTCAGTGCCACCAGCTGTTGGTGTATTTGAACCGAGCTATTTAAATGCAAAACATAAACTCTGTAGTGATAAGAAGTATATTTGAACATTCAGGTACACACACTGCAGAACACTTACTATCGGCGCCAGTGTAATGTAATTTAATAAAACTTTATATGCTTTGATAGCTTTTAATAAAGTGACGTCAAAACAAAAGATAAATAACTCTAATAATACTATGAACAGTGTAATGTAATGTAATTTAGCCCGACGTGGATCAGCAATCAGCAAACTAGCTTAGTACTCAGGGTGGTTACGGGATTAAAAATAATTAATTGTGTCTCTCTTGAATCATCACAGATAGTCCACAACATACATCAAAAGTATAGTTGAAACTCATTTGCTTATAGCAACAGATAATATTGCGTAGGTCAGTTCAATGTCAATTAATAAAACCCGTAACCTTAGATCGTGGTTTCGCCTCGATACCAATATAAGGTAACAAGCATTATCTCTTGCTGATGAAATCTTATACTAGGACTAGGATCCTGTGACCAGGCCTTTCTGCCTGGGATGTTATCTCGCAACCTTGAGAAAATCTGAAAGTGAAATATATTAAATTATTCATAGCGGCCGCATAGCTTGTGGAATCTGAAAGAAAGTTTAGTGTTCTAAGCCGGCCGCGGTGGTCTAGCGGTTCTAGGCGCTCAGTCAGGAACCGCGCGACTGCTGCGGTCGCAGGTTCGAATCCTGCCTCGGGCATGAATGTGTGTGATGTCCTTAGGTTAGTTAGGTTTAAGTAGTTCTAAGTTCTAGGGGACTTATGACCACAGATGTTGAGTCCTTTAGTGCTCAGAGCCATTTGAGCCATTTTTTAATGTTCTAACCGGCGGCACGTCTCGAAGATGAGCTGAAAGAAAATTACTAAATATTTTTTTAGTATAGTGCCTAACAATGGTCAAGTTCAGTAACAGAATCTTGAATGTCTATAGAATACGCATATATTGCAACATAATGCGTTTGTTTACTCTTTGGCATAGATCGCCAGCTATTCATACAATAACTATCGATACATGGCATTTACACACTTCGAATTCATGACCACCTCAGGAGAGGCAGTACAATATCCAGGAGGTAATATCACATTAGCAACACGTCAAAGAAAGCGACTGTGAACTTCATCTATCTACACTTTTCAGTAACATTTTACTTGCAATAATAGATTATATACTTGAAGATTCTTCACGTCACATGCTGGATGAGCAATGGTTTCAACGCTGCTTCCTGCGAAATTATATCAGAGGAAACGGAGTTTTCAATGAAAACATTATTTCTGCTTTGTGTGCACAGTACGTCTTGCTTGCCACTAGACCACTGATACACACAGCATCACTGTAATTCAAACGGAAAGCAATAGTTGATGTAGAAATGTTCGCATCCTAATATTTTGCCATTTCGTGGATGAGTCTGCTACTCTATTTTATGTCAGTGACTACCCAAATCAAGTCAAAAGTATGCATTGGGTAGCCAAGGCAGCTGATGGATGACAGTGCGGATAAACAAGAAAATGAATGAATGATTTTGCCCAACGTAGAACAGCCTTCGTTGCGACAAAATCGTGCGTCAACCATCCATATAGTTCGGTGGTCTATTGGAATGATCTAACTTCATATGATTAAGGTCTGTCCGGGGTCAGTTCAAGCAACCATTTATAAGAAGCATGACTAGAAATTCCTTACTGGTTGTAACGTCAACTGAGCAGCGTAAACCCACATTTAACATTACGCAACTTCGCTGATGACTGGAAGAGAGTTCGTGTACACTGAGCCATGATACAGGCTGAAATCGCAGGAAGCAGAATGTCCATCACTACTAAGCTTATTTAGACCCTATTATTAAGAAACAAATCATAGTTTTAATGTCACAAGGTATTTAATGGTTATGTTATGTGAACGTGAGATGTTGAAAATAATGATGGTGGAACTCAGAGCTCAACGTTGTGGGATGTGATCCCCTTGGGTGATTTGTTCCATCGTTATTTGTTTCCGTCAAGATTCAAAATTGCTCAAGGTGTCCACTAAAGACGCGTGTTTGTCTTCGAATCCTGCTCCGGTACTAAACTTTTCATTGTCATTCCAAGCTATACTACGTGCAAGCCAATGTAAAAGTGACAAATATTTATGATTTTTGACGCGTCTACGTGAGTTACCAACAGTAACGATTGATGCTGGTTTCGACTCCCAGTCCGACTTACAACTTTTGATCATATCATTTCAGGTTCAAACAGGGCACTCCTAGCTACTGGTGAAAAAGAATTTGAAATTTAAGATCTCTTCGTGATAGCCAACAAAAGATATGTGTGTTGGACTGCCAGTGCCTACTGAATTATTCGTCACGAACTTCACCCTTTAAACACACACATACATAGTCGCTACTGGCGGAATATATCGATATTTATCGTATGTTTGTGGCTTCAAAAGTAGGGTGATACCTGTAGGTGTCGGGTTCGAATCCCGGAAAGGTAGAACTTTCTCCTCTCGTCGTATCGGTTTCAACCAGCTCGCTATTGGTGAAATATTTCAGTATCTACTATTTAATTGTGCTTAATTACGATCTATCAGGTGCTGGTTTGAATCTCTGTCTCCATAAAAATTTACGCTCCGTCAGTTCAAGTCTAAACATGTTCACACTTCGTTACCTGAGGCTGAAACCATATTATGTGGTTAGTTAACAGAGAGAATAGTTGCTGGATAGGAGTACTGGTTTCTGGACAGAGTACAAAAATTTTCGCCGTGTTGTTTCAGTTCGAATCTTATTTCTTGAAATATTATTTATTGTAACAAATATGATTAAAGACTGTTGCACCTTGTAAAGATCCTACTTTGATTACTGAGATTTATTTTTTCGGCCATCGGACTATCTGACTCCAGTGTGGGAGCTTTAGACAGAGAACAATCGTCATTATGAAATTAACCCACACCACGTGCCTGAAAAGAACACGTATTCTTGTAATTTTCTGATATTAAAGCCATCGAGCTGAAAAAAATAAAAATATCAGTTTTAAATAGAACTACAGTGCAAGTCAAATTAATTTGTTTTAATGTTCTTTTAACACGTAACAAAACTTCGCTAACGATGACTAAATCTTCCAGTTCTGCGTTAACATTGAAAATTAAGCTTATTTCACATTCATACTGAAGTAAACGCTGCATATTGCGTTTTCACATTAATTAAACAGATAGTCACTTACCGCGGACACCTTTTCATTTGCGTTCTAGTTTCAATATGTTCCTCCACGAAAATTACTGATTCACAAATACAATACTGCTTCAACCACAAATACCAAAACTAATCCTGCACGACTTTTCGCGGAATGGGTGAATTACTTAAACATTTTTCTCCTAAAAACACCCCCTCAGTGGAATTTGTTCAGAAACTTGGGAAAAAAGTATTTTGAAATTCCTTAGCACATCCATTTATTCACTTTGACACACACTTCACCCTTATTATGTATTACTTCGATACGTTCTGTAGATGTTATGTGCACAGGTTGTGCAAAAACTGGTGCTATTTGGATACACAATTCGATGTTGTATGACTGATATACATAAAATGTCCTTTGTATACAAGGAATTTTGTTACACATGTAAATGCTGCTCAGTACCGGTACATCGGAAGTGCTGGCTTTCATTAAACTGGATCTTGAATAGTTGCTAGCTGATTACCTGACGTGGTTTAGAATCTTAGAACTGTACATCAAGTAGGACGTCATTACTCAAGTGGTAATCAAATTAAAAAAAGCCAAAAATCCATGCACACAACATGACATGAACTTAAGCATACAGTAGAGTCTCGATATTCCGTGCGTCCCATGAATCCGAACCTTTAAAAAAAATCACCTATAGAACCATAAACTTCTTCTGGTTTTTGTTCACACAAGCAATACTTCTGTGGGAAGTGGTGTTTTACGTTTACCACACTCGGCACAGTACAATGTTGTTTTTGTTTCTACCCTTTCTAAAAATGAGTGCTGCAACAAAGGAAAGGAAATTTGTGACTCTGAATGTTAAGTTAGATGCTTTGAAACGCATTGACTATGGAAGAAAAGACCCTTCCTCTCGCATATAGGGTCAGCGAAGTTACTGTTGGTGAATGGCTAAGAAACCGACTTAAACTGCAAGAGTTTCCTTCAAAGAAATACTCTGAAAAATTTCTGAACCAAAAACCTATAAAGAAGTCAGAGTTCGAAAAAAAATGTGCGGCCTTGTTCATGTGGTTTACGCACGAAAGACAGGAGGGATCTCCGACTTCAAGCTGACTTTTTCTGGAAAAAGTCTTGTTCTTTAGAAACAAGCCGGAGCAGGGAGACGACAGTTTCGCCGCTAGTGTGGGCTGGCTCAAAAAGTGGAAGAGGAGGTATGGAATGCATAAACTAGATGTGTGTTGAGGAAAACATTCTGGTGACTCTGAGGCCATTTCGGAATTTATTGCTAAGTTTGAAAAAATCATAGTTGAAGAATATTTAACAGTTAATAAATTTACAACTGTGACGAAACTGGTTCTAACTGCAGAATGTTGCTTCCAAAAACGCTTGCTTCTGGTGAAGAAGAAAGTGCTCCTGCGCGCGAGAAAAAGTAAAGAGGGGCACACAGTCATGGCAACTTCATATGGAATTGGAAACTACAAACTGGTTGTGATTGGGAAATCTGCCAAGCCACGAGCATTCAAGAATAAAACCATATCAGCTCTCCCAGTTATCTACATGCATTCAAATAATGCCTGGATGGATGAGAAAATCTTTAAGAATTTGTTTTTGTACTCCTTTTTACAGGAGTGCCAAAAGTTTTTGAAAGAAAAGGGACTGCTGTGCAAAGCTAATGACAGTGGATAATGCGTTCTCACATACAAGCTTGTAGTGAGACGGAATCCGCGCCTTGTTTCGCCCATCAAAGGTTACCAGTTTGATTCAGCTGATGGATCAGGAATGCCTCAAGAAAAAGTACCGTCGGCGGTTGTTACAATGAGTTGTGAGTTCGGAACACAGTAAGCGTTGTGGGAGGTTTAAAGAAAACGACTGTAGAGGACGTTGTGCACTGGATCAATGAGTCTTAGAGCGACATAGTCAGATACAATTTTTATATCACGGGGAAGAATGCTACAGGAAAGAAGGTATAATGCAGATTTTGACGATGAGGACGATCATCCGTCGTGTGATTGAATCAGAAGGTTGCCAGGCTATGAAGAGACAGAAAATGTGCTTGTAACTGAGTGGTTGACTTCAGACGAACAGTTGGAAGTTACAGACTCGTCTTTAAGTGAGATGGTTAATACACTAACGCACTGTGGAAGTGCTGAGGGTGGTGGGGCTGGGAGCGTACCGAGGATGGCAGTGTGGCACTTGGGGCCACCATGCGCTACGTGAAACAGCAGCCAGAGGTGGCACCAACCGACACCAAGTTCTTCAGACGGTGGCGTGATATAGCCGAGCGGAATGACATGCCACCATTGTTTCAGGAAGTAAGTTCTTACCGGACATAAGTAAAAATCTTTCTTCTGCCAATGTAAATGCCTTTGTAAACACTTCGTTTCAATGAAGTTCACTTTTTAACGCACGTATTATTTCCAAAGTCTTTCTATTTCTTTTTCCGCCATAAATTTCGATACTCCGAGTTTTCATTAGTTCGAGGTGGTCCTGGTCCCGTTCCCCTCGAACTATCGAGACTCTACTATATCAGCTATCATGTTGAATAGAAACTGATAATTTTTTCTGTGAAATTCTGAAGGTAGCAGGGGATAAATACGGGGAGTGAGAAGATATACAACTAGTTCAGAAAGCAGACGGCAGTTATAAGAGTCAAGGGGCATGAAAGGGAAGCAGTCGTTGACAAAGCGAGACAGGGGCTGTAGCGTATCACCGATGCTATTCAGTCTGTACACTGAGTAAGCAGTAAAGGAAACCGAAGAAAAATTTGGAGTTGGAATTGAAGTCCAGGGAGAAGAAATAAAAACTTCGAGTTCTGCCGATGACATTGTAATTCTGTCAGAGACAGGAAAGGACTTGGAAGAGCGGCTGAGGGGAATGGGCCGTGCCTTGATAGGAGTATATAAGATGTCATCAACAAAAGTGATACAAGGATAATGGAAGTCAGTTGAATTAAATCAGAAGATGCTGAGGGAATAAGATTAGGAGTTTTTCTATTTGGGCAGAAAAATAACTGATGATGGCCGAGGTAGAGAGGATATAAAACGTTGACTGACAACGGTAAGAAAAGCGTTTCTGAACAAGAGAAATTTGTTAACACTGAATGCAGATTTAAGTGTTAGGAAGTCTTTTCTGAAGTTATTTCTATGGAGTGTAGCTATGTATGGGAGTGAAACATGTACGATAAACAGCTTAGAGAAGAAGACAATAGAAGCTCTTGAAATGTGATGCTACAGAAGAATGCTGAAGATTGGATGGGTAGATCACGTAGCTAATAAGGAAGTGTTGAATAGCATTGGGGAGAAGAGGAACTTGTGCCACAACCTGACTAGAAGAAGGGATCGGTTGGTAGGGCACGTTCTGAGGCGTCCAGGGATCACCAATTTAATATTGGAGGGAAGCGTGGGTTGTAAAAATCGTATAGGTAGACCAAGAGATGAATACAACAAGCAGATTCAGAAGGATGAAAGTTGGAATAGGTATTCGGAGATGAAGAGGCTCGAATACGACAGAGTAGCTTGGAGAGCTGCATTAAACCAGTCTTCGGATAGAGGACCAAGCCGACATTTTTTTCCTCTCTATGGGTCTTTGAGATAGACAGAGACTCTAGTATATTAAGTTAAAAAAATAACATTTTTAACCATCAGGTTAAGGCTTTGATTTACGTTCAGCTATCTTTATATTCCACCATGAAAGCTTTTTTTTATCAATCTTTGATTGGTTTGATTCATCCCGCCACGAATCTCTCTCCTGTGCTAACCTCTTCATCTCAGAGCAGCACTTGCAACATACGTCGTCAATTATTTGTCGGATGTATTTCAGTCTCTGTTATCCTTCACAGTTTTACCCTCTACAACTTCCTCTAGTACCACGGAAGATATTCCCTGATGTCTTAACAAATCTCGTACCATCCTGCCACTTCTTCCTGTCAGTGTTTTCCTCTACTATATGTACCCTTCCTTGCCAGAACCTCCTCATTCCTCACTTTATCAGTCCACCTAATTTTCAACATTTTTCTATAGCACCATTCACTGATTCACAAAAACGATACTGCTCCAGTGACGAATCTCAAAACTGATCCCGCTCGCCTTTGTACGAAATGAAAGAACTACTCAAACATTTTTCTCCTACGAAACTCTTAGATACACTTTCTAGAAAATTCTTCATACCGTTGTTTTATCTGTGACGCTGCTGCGTGGAATTACTCTGCCAACGATTCGTATGCACCCACTAACTTGGTGGGTGACGGGTACTGCTGTGGTAGTGCCTTTCTCAAGTACGTAGTTAGTGTTTATAATTTGTGGCTATTTGTCTTTCTAACAATGGAAATAAAGTTTTACTCACAGAATATTCTTTTGGAGTCTTTAGAGAATAAATTATAAAACCGACTTTGTGTTGCAGGTGGGGATTGAGAGTACTACAGACAACGCTGACCGAGAGGTAGCGCCAGTGTTTGAAGACGTCCTTGATTTATTAGGTTCTAGAGGAAAATTCCAGACTAGACTGAATATCATATTTAATTGCTTTGGTCCATTTGTCAACCTGCTGAGCGTGTACGCCTTCCATCTTGCCATGCAAACTCCTGATCACTGGTGTTACGTACCCGGGAAAGAAAACACTAACTTCACAGTTGATGAATGGAAGAATATTACAGTTCCCAAGTAAGTTTTACTGTGAAAGGTAATTTATACCAATTACTGAAGATTATCTGCTGTTCTCTTCCTCATTCTTATATATACTATGTTCAATTTTCAACGGCATATCTTAATAAATGATGCCAATGTTTCATACATTTATACTAATGCTTGCTAATGGATTTCATACTTCGACACAGGATAGGAAACAGATTCAGCAGGTGTATGATGCACAACATAAGTGATATCGATGACGTCATCAACGTAACAACGATCCCTTGCCAACATGGCTGGGTATACGACGATACTTGGTTCTCCCTGACGGCGCCATCGCAAATGAACTGGGTCTGTGACGATGCCCACATCGTTAGTGACGTCATGTTCTACGCACAAAACGCTGGCGTAATTCTAGGACTGGTGCTCGGCTACGTTGGAGACATGTAAGACAATTTTTATTTTCAGTATCGGAATCTTATATATTTGAAGTAGATGCCTGACAACTGTGATTCAGTGTTTAAAATGAGTCAGGTAGCAGTCAAAATTACAAAAGTCTTAGTCGCAGGTCGTTAAACAAATTAGAAATAGCAAGATGCGGTCAGGGGATCCCTCAATAATGCCGAAATTCATTCTGGCTCTTCGTTGATGATGTCATCACTAAATATGTAGCATTCGGCGATGGTGATGCAACAACTGGATCTTCGATCCCTCGAGTAAAACTACAGTGTAATCCGTGTGAAATGATTCGCGGAAAGCGCGTACAGTATGATTCACGGTGAATTGATGTGGATATGGAAGCCGCTGCCAACAGGCCACAGGTGGCCAACTTCTTTATGGAACATTTCGAAGCACAGGAACTGGGCTTCGCGCCTTGTAAACTTAAGATGTGGTACAGATACATCGATGATACTTTCGTCGTATCGAGCCTTGGTGATGAAGCGCTCGGTGACTTCCTAAGACACTCGAACAGCCTCCATGGCAACATAAAATTTACCATGGAAGTAGAACAGGACAAAAAACTACAATTTCTAGACGTGCTGGTCACAAGGGGTGGTGAAAATTTGCGAAACAGTGTGTATCGAAAACCAACACACACAGATCGATACCTGTACAAACTATCAAATCACCACCCGAGCAAAAAAAAAGAGGCATCGTAAAGCGGGCAAAACGAATATGTGAACAGCAGCTCCTCAGACGCGGAATACAACACTTGGAAAGTGTTCTGAGAAGCAATGGATATTCCACAAGTTATATTAAAAATATAACAGGCCAACCACTCGGCGAAGTGACAAATCAGAGAAAGAAATGTCGGGTACGGCCTTTCTGCCATATATTTCCAGAGTGACCGACAGAATCGGCCGTATATTGTGCAAACACGGCGTAAAGATTATTTACAAACCGACAAAGAAGATCAAAGAGTGTCCCAGATCTGCAAAGATTTAGGGATCCACTTGCAGTGTCGGGAATATACCGCATACCACGCACATGCGGAAAAGTTTATGTTGAAATGACTGGACGATGAATCAATACGAGGATCACAGAACAGAAGCGACATTGCAAGTTGGGGCAGGTGATGAATTCGGACGTGGCATAGCACGCGCTGTGTGGGACCGACCACGTAGTAAAATTCGACTACACGTAAGATGTGGCTGTAGAGAAGAACTGGCTTCCTGTGCTGCAGCGAATGACCGTCGCAGGTAGCACGAGAACCGCACCGGAAATGACCGTGGAGAAGCCTTGGATGTTGTTGGGCCAAGTAGATACAGTCTACGGCCGCGAGCTGGGCTCCAGTCCACCATCAGCAATGGAGGGTGATACTTTGACAATGCCAGCCACTCGTGCTGATGAAACGTCAGAAAAATCATCAGATGAATGTCGGGCAACGAACTCGAGACAGAACTGAACAGATAGTTCGTCAATAAATGGCGACGAAAGCCTCAACAATTTTGTATTGCTCTAACGTCCCAATCTTGAATACCACATGGGAAACACGAACACTTAAATCGGTGAGGAACTGCAAACTTGTATTTTGTAAATAACCTGTTCGCTGCTGCGCAGTAACAGATCGCCCATCAGGAACCAGTGTTGAGTAATAAAATTTCACAATGGAGTCCAAACAGTGCGATAAGCTATTGTGGTCCTAAACATTGTATCCTGAGCGGGTCTCAATTAACGTTCTATTAAGTCTGCATAAGAGAGGGGAGGGAATCATTAAATATGAAAGGAAAATCGATATTTACAATATTTTCATTATGTATTTCAAAAACGGTACAGCTTAAATGATAGGAATACGGCATTTTTTCCAACGGTTCACTGAAAACAAGAAGTGCGTGGGTAATCGAAATTGATTATGAGAACTAATGGATGCAAGCTTCTGAGGGGGATGGGAACAGCAAGCTTATCACGCCAGTTATAGATCTCTGGAATTCAATTGCGGAGTTAAGCACAGAGTATGCAGTGATTACAAGACGAAAGAATGACAACCAGTGAAGTCAAGCATAACACTAGTGCAACGCTATCAGTCGAGAGTTACCCTAAGTTCAGAAATTCACTGCATTAACGCTCATAAAGCTCTGGTATGGTGCTCCTGCGTCATATTGTTACCATAGTCAGAAGGTATCCTGTGTCTAGCCCCAGAACCTATTGTCCCAGGTGGAGTGGCCTCTCCAAAGTATGCAGCCCAATTCTTCGGCTAGCAGTGTAAGTGTTTCTCTCACTCTAGAGTCCGCCGCCAAAAGCTCCTCTGTCTTTCTGCGTCCCAAGTTGAAGTACTCTGAAATCTACATCGTCCTAAGCAAAGGGTCCAGAAACACAACCTGACTCACTTTTGCAGCTGTTTTCCACACCTCTAAAGTGTTTCGATCAGTCGCTACATTTACTGGTCTGTGGTATATTTTGTAATGACTGCAATCCTCCCTTCTGCGGCTAATTATTCCATCCATTCAGTTATAACCCCCCTCCTCTCAGTTAGCAAGCGCGACTCAGAAGCTCCGTGACAGGACATCCGCCAGTGAACGCTATGTTTTTTGCGATGGCGCCTTCTCTCCCACGTGGAAATGCGAAAAGAAAATCATCATCCAAGTTCTGTTGTTGTTGGCTTTGCGGGCCTCCAGTCAGGTGACAATAATTAAGGTTGATGGTATTTTGGTATATTTTCTAATGATATTATCAGTGATCGAAGGCTCTGCTTGCGCAAATTCAGAGACGCCGACGGTGTTTCTACAAAGTCCCTCACCCCACCAGGAAGGTTTCAAGATTTGTCACGTCACGCTGCTATGGTCAGGAATGGGGGGAGGGCAGTGGGTGGAGGGGGGGGGGGGCGCTGCATTTTAATGCAGCAGTGGAGTCTCAGGATATCGTTCCGTGGCTATGTAGGTTCCGTTGTCTGCCGTGCCGCTCCTCCAGCTCGCCGCACTATCCTTTCGCTTTAGGTCACCATCTGGCCGCGAGCGCTCTGTCCAGTTTAGAACGAAGCCGCCTCCTGCGTCCCCTGGGGTCACCCCGCGGTGCAGTTGTCATCCTCCGTCGAGGACCCACTCACCACGAATGGTCTCTTCTCTGTCTCAGTACACAGTCACTGCAGCACGTAGGAAATCAAACCAGAATATAAAAAAAATCACAGAGAGTTAGTAGTGCCATCAAAATCACGGACATATTTATCATTTGAATTCCATGTGCGATTATCGAATGTAATAGTCATTAACATGCTATTTCGATCCATCATCTCACACATGTACGAGGTGTGGCTAACCGGAATAATTAGCCACCTCTCTGCAAATCACATTTAAGTGGCTAGCAGGATCTGATTACCCCTATTTTACTGTGATTGTCATTTCTCCCTAAGTAGATGGGAATCTACAAAATACTTTCACATTTGGAGGAGAAAGTTCGTTATTGATATTTTACGAAAAGATCTCGCCGCATTTGTTTGTTTTAATGATTTCCACTTAAACTTGCGTTTCATATCCGTAACACTCTCTCCCCGTATTCGCTGTCTGTCTTCTCTGGTAAGAATCCGATAGCATGCAGTAACACTGCAGAAGTAGACAGACGTAATATAAGCTCTTTAGTAGATCAGTTGCATCATCTAAGGTTTCTCTCAATAAAACGCAGCGTTTGTTTCACGCTCCCCAAGACATATTCTATGACTTCGTTCCAATTTTTGTTAGTAGTTCTAATTCCTAGCCATTTATTTGAATTTAACCTTTAAATACGTGTGATGAATCGGCAACCGTAATTTAACGGATTTCTTTTAGTGCTCATGTGGACGTTCACACACTTCGTGTTGTTTAGAGTTTGTTACCATTTTTCACTCCACATATATATCGTGTAAAAGTCTTTTATCAATTGGTTTTAGCTTTATGACTTTACTGGACGGTAATCGACAGAAATCATCTGCAAGCAATGTGAGAGAGATGCCAAGATTGTCTTCTAAACCGATGATATCGAGAACTAACAGCAGAGGGGGGATAACACTTCCTTGGGGAACGCCAGATGTCATTTATGTCTTACTCGATGACTTCCCTTCAGTAATTTTCAGAATATTTACCGTCGAGAACAGGGTTCTGGCTAAAAATACTTTAAAAGTGGACACAGGCAGTTTCGACCGAAAAAACATTTATTTTGATGGTAACTGGATTCAGTCAGTTTTTTACCATCTTCAGACACTCATACCATGATGGTAGGTGGTGGTGAGTGGAGCGGGCGTTGTAACTTAAGGAACGTCAGCTGACTTCCCGTCAGTTGCTACGAACTGCGACCTTGCTAACAGGAAATCACAAATCCAGTCACACTACTGTGACGATAATCTACAAGCACAGCATCTGATTAGAAGCTACTTGTGAGGAACAGTTTCAAAAGCCTTCTGAATAAATTGGAAATATGGAATCACTTTGACATCCCCTGGTGACAGTACTCATTCCTTCGTGTTCTGAGTACGTGCTGGGTAAGTGTCAATAGGTTGTTTTCTTCGAGATAATTTATAATGTTCGAGCAGAGCATATATTCCAAAAACCTACTGAAAATAGACGCCTATGACATGGATCTGTAGTTCAGCGGATAACTCTTGTTTCCTTTCTTATATACTGGTGTGACATGTGTAACGTTTCAATCTTTAGGAATGGACTCTTTTTCACGACTTACTTACAGAAACATACTCCCAAAGGGACGTAATTTATATACAGTTAAAACTGCAAGACTTCCGTTTATTAAGCGATTTAAGTTGTTTCACTACAACGCGGGCATCTACTTCTAAGTTACTCATGTTGGCAGTAGAAATCTATAAAACTTACTTCGCCTTCTTTGGAGTAGAATTTTGAAAAATCATGTTTAGTAACCATACTTTAGTGGCACGTTATCGATAACACTACCATCGTTATCCTACAGCCAGTGTGCTGATCGTGTCTTGCAGCTAGTGTGCTTTACATACGAGCAGAATCTCTTTGGGTTTTCTGCCGGATTAGGAGACAGTTTCGTTTTGGAACTCATTAAGCACTCCTCGCACTGAAGTCCGCCCTAAATTTCTGAATTAAAGAAGTGAAAATTCTTGTTGGATACATAACAAGTAACAGTGTACTATTCAAAGTTACTTCAAAACTAGTACTATGTGTAAAAATATCAATGTAACCTGCAGTTGTAAAACATCGCCAATCTTGCAGGTTTTACATTCTTTTAAATCTGACACGCTTCTTTCATTGCTTCTGCAACAGTATCCTGATCTACTTTGTGTACCATTTGGGACCTGTTCCCGGACTTATTAATGGCTTAAGTATAAATTTCTAAATTGGCTCAATACTATTTCTGTGAATGTATGCCACATCCTGTTTATGCTTACATCGACAATTTGGACTGTTGTCAAACTGATTCCGTATTTTTAGATTTGCAGAAGGCTTTCGACACCGTTTCCCCCAAGTGTCTTCTACTCAAGTTGCGTGCCTATCGAGTATTGTCTCAGTCGTGCGACTGGATTCGTGGGTTCCTGTCGGCTAGGTCACGGTTCGTAGTTGACGGGGAAGTAATCGTGTAAAGCAGAAGTAATATCTGACGTTTCCCAAGGAAGTTTTATAGACTCTCTGCTGTACCTGATCTACATTAACGACTTAGGAGAAATTCTGAACAGCCCTCTTAGATTGTTTGCAGATTATGCTGTCATTTACCATCTTTTAAAGTCATCAGATGAACCAAATCAACTAGAAAATGATTTAGACAATATATCTCTATGGTGGAAAAAGTGGCAGTTGACTGTAAATAATGAAAAGTGTGAGGTTATAGACGCGAGTACTAAAAGAAATCCACTAACTTTCGGTTACACAATAAATATCAAATCTAAAGGCCGTAAATTCAACTAAACACTTACGGAATCCAATTACGAATAACTTCAATTGGAACGATTACGTAGACAATGTTGTGGGAAAAGCAAACGAAAGACTGCGATTTATTTGCAGAACACTTAGGAAATGCAACAGATCGACTAATGAGACTGCGTGCACCACGCTTGCCCGCTATCTTCTGGAGTATTGCTGTGCGGTGTTGGATCAGCATCAGATGGTATTGACGGAGGGCATCAAAGAAGTCCTAAGAAGGGCACTTCGTTTTGTATTATCACGAAATAGGGGCGAGAGTGCAACGACCATGATGCGTGAATTAGGGTGGCAGTCGTTAAAACAAAGGTGTTTTTCTTTGCTGCGGAACCTTCTCGTGACATTTCATCACCCACTTTCTCCTCCGTATGCGCAAATATTCTTTTGTCTTCCACCTACATAGCAGGAAATGATCATCATAATGAAATAAGAGAAATCAGAGCTCGCACAGAAAGATTTAAGTTCTCGCTTTTCCCGTACGCTGTTGGAGTGGAACCGTAGAGAAATAGCTTGAAGGTGGTTCGATGAACCCTCTGCCATACACTTAATTGTGAATTGCAGAGTAATCATGTAAATGTAAATGGATAGAATAAAGACAGTCTCTGAGGGAGCACACAAGCGAATTTTTATATGCTGTCTTAAACAGAAATGTTTCGCGTTTGTTTTTGGTGAATGTGATGTTACAGTTTTCAGTATCGATACAAAGACGTTGGAGTCACTAATCCCGATATCCGTCATGAAGCTGCCAACTTGCTCAGGATTATTTGCCGCGAACTGAAAGTTCAAAATTATTTTCGGAGAAAGCATTTATACAATATCGGACGATGTTTTATGGCGATCACCAAGTTTAAACATGTGTTTTCACCAGCATATGGAGGGCAGATTGATTTCACCACCAATAATTGTATGAGTAGGGTAACTTTTCGAAAGGAGATTCAAGTTATCTTTCACTAACTATACCATCTAAGTTGAGTGATCCAAAGAACTAAATAGTTATTAATTTATTCTGGTTGCCAAGTACAGCCTGTACCCATACTAACTCACAGACGTTATCAACTTCACTTGCAGTACAAGAAACTCTAATTCCAACAGCAATAAACACACCCCTACCAACTGATTTTAATCTGTCCTTCCTGAAAACCGTCAGGATCTTAGTAAAAATAGCCACAGAACTTACCTTCCTTTGGCTTTAGTCAGCTTTCAGTCCCTTTGACGATTTCCACTTCAGTGTTTTTTGTTACTGTTTGGATCTCTGGTCATCTCCCAACACAGCTACGACAATTTACAAATATAACAGCGATGGTTGTCAGGTCTACCCTCTTCCTGTGTTTGACCTGCACCATTTTAGTGAAGCCCTTGCAGTACGCTCCCGACACCTTCTTAAACAGAAACCAACCATTCCACTCCATACAGTCCTCGTCACCCGTCTAGCTGCCTATAATGAACCCCTGGACTAACAAGCAATAAGTGGATACTGATCGCAGCCTACACGGTTTCAGAAGCGTCCGAGCCTCTGATCCAGACCCTACACTCTGCTCTGTACCAATGTCCGCAATGGGTTATGTCGAGGATGCTATTGACTGTAAATTCTGCCTTTATCTCGTAACTAAGACCGGCTGTCTTTACTACTTCACATAACCGCCAGAAACCGGAGATAATCTGTTCCAAATCAAACTTACACCTGACATTAGCACCTACAAGGGCTAATACCTGCAGCTGAATGCACTCTGTGCTCTTCATGACTTCCAGAAGAATTCGTTCCACATATGCAATGATTTTCTTCCCATGTGTATGTTGGACTTCCTCTCCTTATTGGCAGCCAAATCCCTAAAGGGTTCCAGCACGCTTCTATCATTGGTGCTCCCAAGTAACAACAAGTCCACCCTCTGTGAATACCTGATCTTGTGGGCTGAGAGGCTTCTGCCAAAAAGGGACAAAAGACTGCAGCTGGTTCAGGAACTGTATCAGCAACACATTGTGCCTGGAGCCTCTTGGTCACACAAACGGGAGAAGCCTTTCGATCAGTGCCCCAAGGTTTTCGCTGTCTGTCACACCTTGAAACGATCTTCTACTCGATCACGGTTGAGATGTCAACCTTTAATGTGGGCAGTAATGGTAGGCCCATACCATAGTAGTGGACCGACATGTAGGACGTACTAGACATACCGTCGATCCCCTTGTCAAATTGGCAACAGCCTTAATGTGTGTGACCAGAGGTGGCACTGGCTTGAGCTGTGAGCGAAGGGCCATCTATTCAGCTTGCATCCATACATATTTACAGTCTGTATCCATAATAAAGAAATTGTTCAAATGTCTGTGACTTCCTGGGGGACCAAACTGCTGAGGTCATTGGTCCCTAGACTTTTACACTACTGAAACTAACTTATGCTAAGAACAACACACACACCCATGCCCGATGGAGGACTCGAACCATTGGCAGGTGGGGCCGCGCAACCTATGACATGGCGCCTCTAACCGCGTGGCCACGTTGCGCGGCCCCATAATAATGTTGGTAGAAGCCCGCTCCTTCTTAGATGATTGTAAAATCATCACTCAAACTATCTACTGTTCCGTGCTGATAACACCAAAACTATGCTATCCATCAATATGTCATCACTGGTCACTGAATACATGCTTACTATACACACACTCCACAGAAACACACACGTGGCTGAAATGTGGACCATGATGATCCTGTTTCCTTTTTACCACATTTTTGGTACTTTTCTATTTGTCTTTCTGATAAACTGAGTCAGGATCCTGTCACAATGAATCAATTAATTCATTTCATTTGTTGATCCATGATCTACCATAGAGCGTATCAAGAAGGAGAAACTTCCAGAACGTGGCATGAGTAAATTTATGCATCAACAAAAACATGAGGACTTAGTCTATACACTAATATAATAACAATACTGTTCAACGTTGTTTGTAATTACATCAGTTAATGTAATCAAGTAAATAAAAAGGAAGCTAGTGTTTGATAAAAAGCTTCTCCTTCCTAATTTCCGCCAAATAACTGGTATTGATAGTCTATTTGTAGTTTAATATTCACTTGATTACATTTGCATTGGTATCTTACTTCCTCTGTATCGAACAAAAACTTCCAATTACTTAATGCTAATAATTAGATAATCTGTAAAAGGAAAGGCTAATAGGTGTTTTTTAATGTTCTGCTGAATTGGTAGGGATTATAAACTTCTCTCTTTATGCTGTATGTGTAGCTGTACACATTACAGTTCAGCAAACAAAATTTGAAGTATATATTTGGAAGTGAGTTGAGAATTTTCAACACAATTGCATAGCTCTCTGCAAAATGTATGGTTATCTGGATTAGACAATACTCTTACTGCTCCATTCCGCTGAATTCCTTCAATCACAGCCCAATATGACACTTCTGTCAAACCACAGTGATTGAAAATATACAAAATTAGCCTATTTTAAATTCTTAGTTTAACACAATGACAGATACGCATAAGAGTAAAACATGCTGACTGAGCTCCTTGATTTTTACTCCTTATTTAACTTTTATGCACTGGGATCACAAGAGTTTTTACAAACGTTGTCAGTTAACGTGTGATCATTAATGTCTACGTTAGTGGTAGCTGGTCATTTTTTTCGTTTCTGATTTCAAGGACATCTTTGTAATACTATGACTTTAACTGCTTGCTGTGAAACAGCTTTTACCCTGTTCAATGTTATATGAACTGAATCTAATAAGGCCGCATTTTAATGCTTGGTTAGTGCACTTGTGTCATGATCAAAAGTTTACCTTCTTAACGGTCTTTTTAAGCTATTTTAATGTAATTTATGTAGGTGAAGAACATGAATAGATCCAGACCCAATCTTCTTGAGGCTCCACATGTTATGCCGTAAGGTAAATGTAATTTCTGTGACGAAGTCTCCAAATACGATTTCTTTATCTTATGAAGGAAAGGCTCCATTATTTCAACAGAGATGCCATTAATGATTTAGTTCGAGAAGTAGTTTTAACAGGTAAGTTTTCCTCTTCCAGAACTCAGGGCACAATAATAATTTTATCCCACGCTATGTTTTTAAACCGATGTCTTACAAAATTTAATCCGAGTATGGTGAATGTGTGGTCTTTTATACTGATGGATGTAACCAGGGTAATTACATCACCTGCACAATGTTGTTTCCAGAAGTTATTCTCAAGATTCGCTCACCTGGTAGATTCACAGTGTATGAAGCAAAGTAAAACGCGATCTTGAGGTCACTGTGACAGATGTGGCGTCTTCTTGCTGCCAAATTCCTCATCTCCACCAACTCCCTAAGAACACTTCAGGAATCTTTCAATTTTTTCCTTATCCAGCCTTCAGTCTTCTGACTGGTTTGACGCTGCCCGCCACCAACTCCTCCCTGCGGCAACCTCTTCATTTCAGAGCAGCACTTAGTTATTTGTTGCATGTACTCCAATTTCTCTCTTCCACTGTGGCAACTACCTTCCACAGTACCCATATAAAACCGTGGCGGTTAACCTCGATGGCGAAACACACTTCCTATCATCCTATCCCTTCCTCTTGTCAGTTTTTCCTGTACCTTGTTCCTTTCTTTGCCGATTTTGCTGAGAATCTCATCAGTCCTTGTCCGAAAAACTGATTTTCAGCAGTCTTCTGTAGCACCATATCTGAAACCCTTTGATATTCCTCTGTTCCAGTTTACCCACTGTCCACGACTCACTGCCATACAATGATGTGCTCCAAATGTACATTCTCATAAATTCCTCCCTGAAATGAAAGTCTGTGTTTGATTCAAGTAGATTTCTCATGGCCAGGAATACCCACTTTGTTTGTGCTAATCCGCTTTCTATGTCCTCCTTGATTCGCCTGTTATGGGTTAATTTGCTATCAATTTAGCAGGATTCCTTAACTTCGTCAACTTCGAGATCACCAATGCTGATATTAACTTTCTCGCTATTCTCAATTCTGCTACTTCTCATTACTTCTGTCTTTCTCCAGTTTACTCTCGATGCATATTCTGTTCTTAGTAAAATTTTTATTTCATTTAAAAAAATTAATTTATTCATTACAGAATATTTAATATCCTAAAAACTAAATTAAGGAAACAAAAATTGTAAAATTTATGCAAATTATACAACATGAAATGCATGATTTTTGTTTTGTTTTTTACCTTCATAAAGGAAATTTAATGCAACAATTTTTTTTAACTTAAAATACTCTTCTGAAAAGACTTTAGTGTAGCGATCTGGAAGAGAAATTTTATATTTATCATCTGAAAGTACTAAAACTTTTTGCCAGTATTCAGTTATTAACATTTTAAGGTTTTGTAATACACAAAGATTTACTAATTTCAGCCTGATAATTTAGTGAAAACATCTACATACCCACTACTATAGCTGTTAAGTTACATTCTAGATTTTTAATGAAGTCATTCATATATATTTCGTTTTAATTTAATTTATAGAGAAAAAATTCGATTTTGAAAAATTGAAAATTAAAAATAATTTATAAAATTTGGTGTTAAAAATTTAAAATTTCTGATAAATGTCATCATTTTTGAAACATTAAATTTTTTCAGCTTTGTTTCCTCTGTCTTTCTGAAAATATTTCAGATGTAAATGAAAATATGAAGTTAACACTTCAATAACATTTCTTAATTTTTTATTTATTTATGTAATAAAATGTTTTCAGTTTACATGCTATGTTGTGAATCATAAGCTAAATTCATTTTACCATAATTAATTATATAAGAA